>NC_132878.1:37203260-37573260 GCF_030463535.1 Salminus brasiliensis
TCACCTGTGATAGCCCTGAGCCCTGCAGAGGTCAGTGTCATTGAGGAGCAACAGGTCACTCTTCCCTGTGTACTGCTGGCTGGACACCCACTGCCTCAGAGACACTGGCTCCATGAGAACACCCTGGTGAGGTTAAACACATGCAAACACTCATGCATATATAAACACTGACACACACACACAGAATTGTTTTAGGTGGCACCTAGACATACTGTAACATTTAGATATGTCTGCTCACCTCTGTTTATGTGTGATAGGTAACATCGGGCCCATATGTGAGTGTCCGGCGTGATGGCAGTCTGCATATAGAGCGAGTCAGTGTGCAGGATGGGGGAGAGTACACTTGTGTGGCTGAAAACGTAGCAGGATCCAGCAACCGCACCACCACTGTCCACATATATGGTAAGATGGTCATGTTTGGCATTGCACTGCAGATCTCTGCCAAGGTTAATACCCACCCACATACTGAACTGAAGAGATATACTAAAGTGTCTACATAGTGTTTTAGTGTCGTTCAGTGTGAAATTTAAAGGGGCATTAGTAGAGATTCTTAGTAAAGCAGCAGCAACGTCCATGTCTGAGGGGTGTGATAGTGTTAGCATTTCGCCCAGATATGTGGTCCTGCCCACTCTGACATTTAGCTTCTTCAGAGTGAAATCAGAAATCTATAAACGCTTCGACTTTGGCTTGTAACGCTTTGCTGCTGCAAGAATAGCCAAGCTCACACAAGTTTATCAGTCACTCACTGTGTTAGGGTTAAAGTTAGCATTGTTAGCTGCAGCTGACCAGTATTACATCTATTTATTTACTTAACTCGCTCTTAAAGTGATACAGATTTATCTGCTCCATTTATCCTTTATGGAAAGTCTGTCACAGCAGTTCATCACAGTATGCAGTGTTTACATACCAGTCTAGGAAGAATGTTACTAATTCAGCATCCAACATTATTCCCTTCACATCAGATAATGATCTTTTCCAATGTTAACTTTTGTTACGAACAGTATTTTTATTTTTTTGGCCACAGCGTTTTGGTTTAGCTGAACAGACAAGGAGATGAGGTGGAGTAATAGGGCACTAAGGAGTGTCTTATTTTGACTGTCCAGGTTTATACCGGGCACTTAATACACATCTATTCATTCCACTGCTAAATTGATTATTATTCATTAATATATTCTACATATTTCACCGTTTTTATTTAGGAGTAAAAGGGAAATAAAACCATGACTGAAGTTAAATTATTGCAGAACCCTTAGTAGATTAATTAGCTAAAGCAGGGAATCCTAGCCCTAGAAATTGAGATCCACTAGGCTAAAGGAGCTGGTGAGGGTTCAATCTTAATACAGCTGGCTAAGTAAGACTGAAGGCGTATAATAAGAGGCTGCTTACACACCAGACAATACAAGGACAGAGAGGTAGATGCATATGCTTGAATACCTTGTCCATCTAGGAGGTGTGTACACAGCTGAAGCAGGGTCAGAGTTCGAAATTAATCAGGCTAATCACCACAAATCACCACAAATCTTTGTCCACCCATCTGTTTTTCCATTGGTTTATGCAGAGTACTATGCAAGAAACCTGCCGTACAGTTATTTCATGTCCGGTCATAATCAAAGTGTGATTCCACTGATGTCTATCACCACCAAGTCTCTCTCTAGAGCAGCAGTTTACAACAGACCTTTCTGAATGAAATTATTTTTTCAGTTCTGGAGATACTGTAGAGGAGATTACATATAATAACCCACTTGAATTAAAAAGCAGGTAGTGAAGTCTAGAAGCAACTGTACAAGACAACAACGTTAGACCACCAAAACATGCAAAACGAGTCAAAAACGGGCTGACATTATTCATCAGACTCTGATTCCTCTGCATATGCCATGCACAATAGGGCTTTATTCCCAGTTCTGCTACACACATGTACACACACACACACACACACTCCTGGAGAGTATCCCCCTGTCATTAATGCATATTTGATTTGGGACGGAGTGCAGCAAAAACAGAAGCAGCTGTGTAGTGCAGGCTGGTCCAGCATCGGACTATAAGGGGTGGAAAACGGGCTCCCAGTTCTGTTATTGGAACCTCTTTTGCAGATCCATGTACTGATCCACCCTCACAGACAGGAATTGAGCATGGCAGGTGAAAAGTGGGTTTTAAGGGCCTGAAACGAGGTCATTCCGACGCACCACGCCTCGATTTTAAGAGGCATATGAATAGGCCAGCGCTGACATTTACTACCACTTACAAGCCATATAATATGCTACAGAAAGGAGTTCCATGCTGTGTGCAAGAGAAAGCCAGCCAGCCAGACAGACAAAAAGAAAGCAAAAAGGGTTAATATGTATATATTTAGAAATGTTTTGCCCCTAAAAATTGATTGCCCCCTATTTCTGGGTTGTAATTGACATTTGTTCATTTTGAAAAGGTCCCTCGTCCAAGTTAATGCAACTAAATTGAACAGTCAGTGATCAGTGACCACTGTGAGTGCTTCAGTTATCGACCAACCTCGCTGTGGGCCAGCCCTGTCCAATCTAAATCAGAGTGAACTTGGCACTCACAGGTTGTTCGGTCAGGCACATTATTCCACAGAAAAGAGAGATTGCTGAAGACCTCAGGGAAGAAAAAAAGATTGTGGAAGCCTATTAATCTCTAATTTGTGAATTGGAGAGGTTGCAAAGCCCCTTTTTAAGGCTTCAGGGCTTCACTGAAATACAATCAGAGCTATTCTGTCCAAAATGGAAAGAGTGGAAAACGCCCTCCCGAACCCTCTCCAAGAGCACAGTGTAAAATCACTCAAGAAGTGACAAAGAACCCAAAAACAACATCTAAAGAAATGCAAGACTCTCCTGCCTCTGAGGTCAATCAAGCATCAGGTAAAACACTGGTCAAAAATTGGATCTATGGCAGAATAGTACTGCAGGAAACTATTTCTAACCAAGAAGAATATAAAAGATTTGGACTGGGTGGTCCATTGTAGATGCGTGGTAGATGCACACCTAAGATTCAACTAGGGTTAGGGTTAAGGTCAAGGTTAGGTGTAAGGGTTACATTCAGTTTACAGTTCAGCTGCATTTAATAGATATTTAGTGTAATATCAGGTGAGGTCTACAATCAGGTCTACGAGGCATCTATAATGGACCATCCAAGTAAAGTGACACCAAAAGATCATCTCCAAAAGCTTGCCAAAAGTTCTGGGACAGTGTGTTTTGGACAAATGGATCTAAAGTGGAGCTTTTTGGTTGAAAAAACTCAACACTGCTTTTCAAAGTAAGAACTTCTTACCTACTATAAAGGATGGTGGTGGTAGTGTGATGGCTTGGGAAGCATTGCTGCATCAAGACCTGAATGCCTTGATATATGACCACTGAGGGAACTATGGATTCTGCTCCTGATCAGAGAAATCTTAACCCCTTCTTACTGCAAGGCTTATTAAACACAAAGGTGTATTATTCAGTAACTACAGGGACTTCTCTACAAACTGGTGGGCCATAGGCTTTTCAAGAGGTTAACATTTGTGACTGTGAGCTGAAGCTAGGGCGTAGTTGGGTCATGCAACTAGACACTTTTTCACTGTGCTGTAAATTACGGACATGCTTATGTGGAGAGAGAATAGTGGTCTCAATACTAAAAAGATTGTTCTAAACTATCTAGATATATGTGTTCATGCTGACTGAGCTCTCTATACCAGATAGAGAGAGTTTCAGATGTCGTTCAGCCATGGAATTCAAAATTACAAGTCAAGTCTGTTCTGTATCACATTAATGCTTGAGCTTTTTTCTGTTTCTCCTACTCCAGTGATGCCCACTATTCAACATGGCCCACAAGTGTTCAGTACCATTGAGGGAATTCCCATTTCGCTACCATGTCATGCACGGGGAGTGCCCAAACCAGACATCACCTGGGCTAAGGTATACCCTTCTGCTTACTCAGGCATGCGCATATGTACACACACTGATACAACTACATATTTACACCACACAACGACACCCTAGCAGAGTGTAGAGTGTAGAACACCTACGGTACATTTATTGCTGAATGCTTGAGCCATAGATGGTATTGTCTAGCGCTGCACTGTTGGGTTCAGTGGGAAAACCCCAGAACCTTCCAGGCCTTCAGATGTTTTTACTGATATTTCTGATATTTCAACTCTCTTGTCCCACAACAAAGGGATTTAATTTTTGATATATCATTTATTTCCCCACCAGGACATATGATGTGCAGTCAGGTTTTTGTACATACATATTTAGCTACATAGAGCCAAGCCATGTACATTCTCTCATTGGTCAGAACCCCACTTCTGTAAGATCTGATTCCAGCACAGTTTGGTGGTTTTCCTGCTCAAGCATAGCTGATTCAACTCCTGAACCTGTTGGGTTGGGCCTTCTGGAAATCCTACATATGTCACTGTCTGTAAATATTAGCAGAAGCCTTAGAAGTTTTCAGTCAGTCTTTAGAAATGAAGAACAGTGGTGGCCGCTCTGAACCAGAAATCACTAATAAGTGTTGTTGTAAAGCTGCAACAGACAGGAGTAAAGTGTTTGTGTCTGGGATGAGCTTCAAATTAATCATGGAATATTTTAATGCTGTTAGCTTAGCTCTAGCATGCTAATAAAATCCGACAGGGGAGCTAGCATGATCATTTTTTCCTCATTGGCTTGTTCTTTATTGGTGTGTAATTTGCAGTGTAAGTTCATTTCTCCCACATATTATGGAACTACAGTCAGATGTGTGTTTGTGGCTTGGCACTGTTGGTTTGGGTTGATCCCAGAGAGCAGTGCCGGAGAGGTCTGTTAAAGCCACATCTGCCTCATAAAGTATTTATATCTCAATGGCCTTTCAAGAGCAACATGGGTGAATCCAAGTCTGCAAAGGGTATTCAGAAGTGTGTGCGTGCTTGTGTGTGCGCGTGTCAGACTTCCCTGCGGCCCCTTTTGAACGTGTAGTCCGGCTTTTGGACTCATAAGGTAGTGGAATTCAAGGGGACAGGGTGATGAAGGCACCATGAAATCTAACTTGCTGAAAGGTTTTTCTGTCAGGTTTGATTGAGTTCCACCTTTGTGACCATGCGGTGAGCCAGGGGAAGCCTGGGAAAGTGTGATTGCACCCTCCACAATGTATTAAAAGCATTGCGTAGGCCTGCTGTGGACTGCATAAAGAACCCTGCAGCAGAAGTGCAAGGATGCAGAAGTGCTTTATTAGCATTTGTTCTAGTGTAGCATGTGACACCACTGCAGACGGGGCCAGCTTGTTACACACCCATGAACACGGCAGCTATGCAAACGTTGCCATCAACAATAAACAGAAACACAATAAAATAACATAAGTTCAGAGCTGAGTAGCTCCACTGCCTCAGCAAGCCTTCCCAGACTACGCGTGATGCACTATTAAAATAGCAACCCGCCAAAGTCAGATCGCACCTGGCTCTTAAAGGGAACGGCAGGTCACATGCTAATTGGTTTATTGCACGTTACACCCAAAACACACCCATGATTAATTAAGTTGTACTTTTCCCGTCGTTATGATAGCAAAGACACACTGACACACCCGAAATCAAGCTGCACGGTGCATGGTTGCTACCCAAAGATCGGTAAAATAGGGCCCTAAGACCCCTAACACTACATGTACCCACATGTATTGCATTTATTTGGCATCTACCAAATGTTAACAATATGTTAATCTGGGTTTTAGTTTCAGTTGGTTTTAACAGCACATTAGTAATTAGTAAGTAGTTTTAGTTTGTTTTCATATTCAAACCATATTTCTGTACTTTCAGTTTAGTTTTAGTCTTTAGTTATGTTTCCTGCACATGGGTTTTGCCATGCTAAATTAGCCCTTGCTAAATGAGACCTAGCTGTTTTAGATGCATATTACACATTAGCATAAGCTACTGGTCTTGGATCAGATCTTGCTTTTCATAGCTAATAATACAAACTTACAGACAGACGAAGCTGATTCTACATCATCACTTTTACTGCCAGGACAAGTCAAGTCCAGCGAGTGCGGTACAGTCTTGTACAGGTCCAAAAATATGGAGAACAAATTTGGACCTGCCTGTGATGCTGGACGGTGGTGCTGCATTGCTGTCCAAATACCGTTAAAGCCCACTGTGTTGGTGTGTTTGTGTATTGTCACAGCGCGGGGAGCTGCTGGATCTGAGCGGTGGGCTGTTCTCTCTGGAGGAGGACGGCAGTCTGCACATCGCTTCCCCCAGTGGGGAAGAGTCTGGAGAGTTTGTGTGTACAGCCACTAATCCAGCTGGATACAGCTCCAGAAAAGTCCAACTCACTGTCTATGGTTAGAGTCCAATAGCATGCTTTCTTTCTTTGCGTCGTTCTTACTTCACCTCTCTATTTCTGCTTGTCTTTTTCATTCTCCCCACCCCCAATCTGGGCTTCATGTGGGCTGTCCTCAGTCTTGTTTGTTGTGTTCCTGGAAATGAACAATGAATGGTTCTCAGTTCAGACAATTTTTGTAGAGGCATGTATGTATTTTTGTAGTTTTAAAGCCTTCTATATTATTATATATCTCTGTTTGTGTGTGTGTGTGTGTGTGTGTGTGTGTGTGTGTGTGTGTGTGTCTACATATACTCAGTGAGACCCAGGCTAAGCGGAGGTGGAGTCAGTGATCAGTCTGGATCAGGAGAGCTGTTAGAAATGTCCGTCAAGCTGGGCAATGATGTCACACTGCCGTGTGAAGTACGGAGTGTTCCACCCCCCATCATCACCTGGGCCAAGGACAAGCAGCTCATCTCCCCATATTCCCCCAGGTGAACACACGCATACACACAATTATGTCTGTAGCACAAACAGTGCAGAGTCTGCTACATCAGGTCAGATTAGACAGCTTAGACAATAGAATTAGGTGAGAGGAGGCATGGATATGAAAGTGGTACATCCATCTGGTTAGGCCTAATAGACTTAAACACTCAGTAAATTGCAAATATGACTAAAAAGCTCCAAAATGGTAACTTTACAGACGTTGTAACGTGTAATTTGTAAAATAATGCAACTTTAAGGAATTTCTAATGGTCCATGCATCAAAAATCGTTAATACAATGTAAAGGACGGGGGGCAGTTTGCTTACGTTTGGAATATAAGACGCATACTAACGTTATTTTGCCTCTGAAAATGAAGATAATTGATGCACACAGAGCAGGAGAAGGCAGAGGTCAGAGGCCTGAATAAACAAAGAAAACATTGAGAAGGAGCTTCCTCTAGAAATGCGAAAAAGGCCAATCAGAACCCTGTTTAACTTTAGGCAGGCTGGGTGGTGGTACACTGTTTTACTGTGCAGCGACACCGGCACAAATATGACCTCCGTTGATGAGTCCTGCATCCTCACCACAAAATTCAATATCAGACGTTTTTCTTCGGAACATCTGAACAATATTTTAGCATTTATGTATTATATGTATGTAATATATATGTAATATAAAGTGTGTACAAACTGTTGTTCTATTAACAAGAGTTCAGTCTGGTGTGTTGTCAGGATATGAGTACCTCTTCCTAATGTAGAGACCCCCTTCCCGCCACACACACACATACACACACACATGAGTAACTCTGTGTTGTCAAGACTTGATTGCAGCCTTAAGGCAAAGAGATTTTGGCCGGATCAAAATTACACAGCAATCAAACTCTCCCTTTTTCGGCTCTGTGATGGAGCGGAGGGGTATAATTTAGTAAGCTTGTCAGTGTACTCCACAGGCGTCTGTTGTGGTTGTGTGGGATGTGAACGCAGGCCGAGAGTGCGCCGAACCGTTTGCGTATGTGTGTAAAAAAAATGACGTGCTCTGCCACGCTTCGCGTTCACCATAATCCACGCATTAATTTCCAGTGCCCTTATGACTCCACCTCTCTCTGTCTGATAGACACACTCAGCTGCCCTCAGGCTCCATGAAGATCACAGAGGTGCGCGTGACAGACAGCGGCACGTACCTCTGTGTGGCCACCAACATTGCCGGCAACTTCAGCCAGGCTGTCAGACTCAGCGTCCTCGGTAAGATCTGCAGGGGCCTCGTTTATCTTGGATCTCATCAACAGGCAAAGTGCTTTAGGACTTTTACTGTTTTGTGAATGACCCTGAGTGCCCTTACAACTGACTAAACGTTCACAATGAGTGTATGTCTGATATGTGTAAAACAACGCCTGTAGGTTATAACGGGGTCCTCCAGAGCAGCAGAGTTTAACCTCTAATCCAAGCCTGCAGCATTTTCTAAGTCTAAGGCCTCTTAGACTCCTAGATTTATCATACACATATTTTCTTAGTGGCTTAAAGGGGAATTCCACCTGTTTTTTCTATTTCTCTGTATAACCAAGTAATTAGCAAAGACATTCAGAGTGGTTTGATGATAAATGCTGTTTTAAGAGGACTTCTTGTCAGAAGTGTTGATGGGAACCCGACGTCTGAAACATTTAATGCCTACCTCACATAATATTATTATGGGTTATGGGTCATTCCATGAAAACAGTTTTTCAATCTTAAATATTTTACTTCAGATTGAACCTTTAACATACAGCAGCGTTTGATTACTGAAAACTGATTAGCAAAGAATAGCCCCACCAGTTTGTACAGACGTCCCTGTATTTACTGAGCAATACACCTTAGTGTGTAATAAGCCTCACTGCATTAAGAGGTTAACTGATGTAATTGATGTCAGTTAAATATGAAAACATTAATTTATTGTCACATGTGCTAATTTATTAAGGCCCCCAACTTATCCAACCACAGGAATCAAGTTCTGTCCCAATAACATGATGAAGAGTTCAGAGTTTTATCCAACATTTTATGGTTTCTCTCTTCTTGAGGCTGTCCATCAAGTAGACCATGTCCATACCATTACACAAAACAGACAGAGAAGACCTTTTTCTGTTATCACTGTTGCAAAAAAACCCCAGCAAACTCCTTTAATTAACTGTTGACAAAAATACATTTTGCAAAATCTGCGCTTGTGTGTAATCATGACCTGTTCCCCCCACCACAAGTTCAGCGTAACAGGGTTGTAAATCTCGCTGCTCATTTGCATTCAAATACAAAAATGTTTAGTAAGGTGGGTGAATTACAAGGGCAATATGTAATAAAAGCTGTAGAGGACAGAAATAGCATTTTTTTCACACTGTTTCTGCTGAATGATATGATACATAAAGTGATGGCCTAAATGACTCGGATTATGACATGGAGTTATGTTTTTAAAATCCATTCATGGTTTCATCATTTACTGGACGTTTCGAATTATAAATAAGCCGACTGTATTGGTGTTGAAGACATTGATTGCCTTGGTTCCACCACTGTAAAGAAATCGAAGTTTCTTGCAACCTTTGTGTATGCAACCCATTGATATAACCCCTTAAAAAGCATATAGACCACCGGCAGGCCAAACTTCTATCACCAAAGAACAGCCCCACCAGTTTGTACAGAAGTCCCTGTAGTTACTGAGTAATACACCTTAGTGTGTAATAAACCTTGGAGTCGAAAATCAGTGGAATTCAATGCAGTGCAGTTAGCAAGTCTCACATGAGTAGCACTATAAATTTTGAACTGACACACAAGCTCTGGTACACTAGTCATATGTCAGTCTTTGTATACCAGACCATGCCTCATGTCTGGTTCATATAAACTAGCCGAGGCCTTGATAAAGAGCATGGTCATTTTCATCAGCTGGGGCTTTAAAGGTCATTGTAGCATAGCGCTAACAACAGTGGCATGTACAAACAGCCATGTCATTACACATGCTAATCCGCTAACCCCTGAGGCATTTTGCCTGTCAGCGTGCCCTTAGCAGCTGGGCTTAGATCAGGCTGCACAAGCAGCTGTGTGTCACTGTGTCTGTGAGAGCTCTCGGATGAGGTAACTCCACTCAGACGAGTGATTTATGGTGGGAAAACTCTTTTAGGACAGTTTTGGTTCCAGAGCTTCGTCATTGATTGTCATTCACCATGGTTGTTGCCAAGTTTGTCTTTGAGCAGCAGAAAGACATTTTTTTTAATCCCCGCTTATTATCACCATCCTATCCCATACTATCCCCCCGATCACATGATGCTGCCAGTGCTGGTAGGGTGAAGGCTAGCATGCGTTCTTCACCCGAGTCTCCTGAAGCCAATAAAGCACATCTTTTTAGGACTTGGCGCTCCGCTTGGCGGAGAACACTAACTGCCAAATCTGCTATCTCAACTAACAGAAGCCCGCTATGACTAGCATTGTGGCGGTAATAATGGTGGGAGAGGGAGGGCTGTCCTACCCACCCAGACTGAGTGAGGTCAGCTATGTTTTCTGGGACTCCTGGCCACAGATGGTTGTGGCATCACCAGGGATTAAACTGTCGATCTTCCGATACTAGAGACAGCACTTAGACGGTTGCCCCACTCATGAGCCCAGAATATGTGCTTTAATCTGTGGATATGTACAGCTATTTTGAGTAGACCTGCAAAGAACCTCAGCAGTTTTGTACATAGGGGACAAATAATGGGCCTTAATGCAGTTACTAACAGATCCCACCACTGTGTGCATATTATACAAATGTAACTAAGGAATAATGAAATATGCATAGTATCTACAGTAGAGTAGACCTGGAGACTTTTTCTGTATATTGGATAATCACGTTGGATGTCCAATACTTTTTAAATATGTTGTATTAACAGTTCAGCTTGATGTTCTGTTAGACTGAATTGCCATGTGACAATAACAATAACAATAATGTGACTTTGTGACTTTTTTTACATTGTTATTTTATTGTAGTTGTTTATACATCATACTTCAAAAGGATTGGGCATGTCAACTATTTAAATTCATACCTGCCAGGTTAATTTTTTTTCATGGCTTGTGGGCCACATCGCCAATGTTCAGTGTATAGCTGGTATACACTGGAGACCACTCCCCAGCCACTTTTGTGGAGTAACATGTGTACTGTCTTCATAGCAGCTCATTTTTCTGAAAGGTCGATCCTTTGGAAGCTTAGGCCAGCCATTCCAGTACAACAGAACCTCATTCTTTTGGGTCAGCTACAGGTATTGGCAGGCTGGTATTACCCGTAAAAGCTGCCAGTCAGGATCAGGCCATGCTGAACATGAATTGGTATGATTTATAGCACTGACATAGCCTCCTTTTCAAATGGAGGCCTGCGGTTGTCCCTTTTTAAGAGCTCTGGCTCCGAATCTTGTCAGTTACACATTTTCAGCGGCTTATGTTGCTTTAAAGCTCTGCTCTAGGGCTACCTGCTTCTGATGACTGTAGCAGCTGCAAATGCTTTGTTATTTGAATCTGAAGACAGAATTTAGATGAACGGCTAAAGGCCTTCGATCCCGCCAGCTTGTCTTGAACTTGAATTTGTTGCCACTGCTCAGTGCAGAAGAAGCTGAACTTAGGGTGAACTGGGTATGAGTATCTGACGGCTTTCTCACCATTTCTCACCGCTGGCTCTGCATGTGTGAACATGTGCATTCAGTGGAGAGATATGCAGAGTCCTGCCAGCATCCAATGATAGTGTCTTGAGAATATCCTGAGACTTTTGTGGTTAAATATGACTGGGAATGTTGGTTTTTTTTCTTCATGTACCTTTGCTTCAATTAAGCCTCAGACTTCTGTGTGGGAGATTATAGTGATTGAGAAAATGATGAGATGGAGCTTTTGACGTTAGGCTGCATTGGTGAATGATTAGAAAGTGTGCTGTAATGTGTATATAATGTTGGGGTGTCTAGCTGGTCTAATCTGGGGCGGCTGCCAGTTCTCATTGCGCAACAGATCAGAATGAGACCTGTCAGTCACCCTTGATATATGTGTATGTATATGTCCACTGTAGAACCTTATTTGGTCAATGTTCTGTAAGGCCTTGACTCAGAATGTTCCTTTTCGCTGGTTCATCTCCTCAGTGCCTCCCAGTATCTTAGCTGGTCCCCGTGTGATGAAGGTTCAAGTGGAGCATTCTGTAGATCTGCCCTGCGTGGCTCAAGGAGTTCCCAAGCCCTCTGTGAGCTGGCGGAAGGACAGCACCACCCTAGTGCCGGATGGGACTCAGTACAGGTTGTCCACCGATGGAACTCTAACCATCCAACAGGTCTCACTGACCAATGAGGGAGTGTACACCTGTGTGGCCAGCAATCTCGCTGGACAAGACGAGGCCAGCATTCAACTGCAGGTGCAAGGTGAGGCGACACGAGCTGACTTTATTGCCGTTGGTGGTGAAAGGGCATAGGTAAGGGCGATAAAACAACTCACGAAGCACCACACTTCTCTCTGTCTTCTTTCACCTCAGTTCCCCCTGTGGTGGAGGTATCTGAACCCCCTTTCAACAGCCCCCTGCAGGAGAGAGTGGCCAACCAGCGCATTGCCTTTCCCTGCCCTGCCAAAGGTAAGCCAGCATCCTGCAGTCCAATCAGCAGCACGCAGTGTTGAAAGGCATCTTTGTGCCATATACCTTGCTTTTCTCTCCATGTAGGAATGCCTCAGCCAGTGATTAAGTGGTTTAGGAATGCTCAGGAGCTAACAGGCAATGAGCCAGGAGTGTCCATCCTCGAGGATGGCACGCTGCTCATCCTGGCTTCAGTGTCGCCGCTGGACAATGGAGAATATACCTGCATGGCTATTAATGATGCAGGCAGCACTGAGAAGAAATACCAGCTCAAGGTCAATGGTAAGTCACTGGCACAATTTGGGATGTTCAATATCAGATTATTCAATATTTCACATTTACATTTTTGACTCTTTGTCTTCCTTAGTGCCCCCGGACGTGCGGGATAGCGGCCGGTCAGCCAATGTCTCAGTGGTGATGAACCTGCCAGCTACTTTGGTGTGTGATGTCACTGGCGCCCCTCCACCAGTCGTCACCTGGTATAAAGATGGAGTGCCGGTTTGTAACTGTAACCTCCCTTCATTTATTTGCTCGCTCAGCCATATGCAGCATATGAAATGAAAACCTGTTCGCTAATGGAAAAGGGTCAGTGATGCAACCCTCTTGGCTCTGCATTTTACTGCAGCTGCCTCACGTTCCAAAGCACACTGAACCCCATTGCCACCATTTTCATGCGTCTCGGGAGCCTGACATTAGGTGATGTGGCGGGAATAATTGGAATAACGGCTAATGAGAAATAAACACAGACTTTCCTCTTGTACTTAGCGAGACCCATCATGACCGAGTTCACTTTGATGACAGGGCCTGAGCTCCGAAGAGAACGGCCGTAAAATCCAATGTCCCTCATAAAATGCCCTTTATAAGAATCGTTCTCATGAAACTGTGCTCGGTCCAAAAGTGATGCTAGGAAGTCTCTAATCCAGCCGGATCAGCAGCAGGCCATGGACTTTTCTCACTCATATGAATAGATCGGCCTAGTGCTGGCATAGTCGAAGTCTAATATACATAATCATGTCCCAGTCATGTGCCAATTTTCATTGTAGTGATGCTAGTAGCACAGTGTGAGTTTGCCCTGTCTTTTGGCTAGGTGGTTGCCAGCGGTAATGTGCAGATCCTGCAGAGAGGAAAGACTCTGAGACTGCTCAAGGCTGCTGCTGCAGATGCTGGCCGCTACAGCTGTAAGGCCATCAACATTGCAGGAAGCACTGACAAAGACTTCTATCTGGATGTCCTAGGTGAGTCCATATTATACATTGTAGCACTAGCAAATGAGTTACTCGAGTTAGCGAACAAGTATTCTATCTATATTCCAATAAAAATGACTATTTATAAAAGTAGTTGCTGGTAAAAGGACTCAGATCTTAGAATTTGTGATCTTAATATTGAGATTTGACTTTAAGATATAAATATGAACAATGTACAAAGGGGATAAGAACCAAAGGCCAAAAGATGGACAGGTTAATAGAAAGCTTGTTGAAATTGTAATAACACTGCTTTCCACCAACCTTGTTTTTGTAACCTGCTCTATTTGCTAGTTCCTCCAACTATCATTGGAAGCGGCGGGTCGCGTGACCTCTCAGCTATTCTCAATCAGGAGATCAGCTTGGAGTGCAAGGTCAAAGGCATGCCCTTTCCCACGATTCAGTGGTATAAAGACAGAAAGTGAGTCGACCCATCAACCCACCATAAAAAAACAACAACTGCATTGTGTGTCCAGGCCAAAAGCCTCATTCGGAACCTAAAACTGCTTGCACTGTTGTGTTCTAGGCCGGTGTTTTTGGCAGACCCCAACATTGAGGTGTCCGACCAAGGCCAGGTGTTAAAAATCAAGAGTGCCCGTCTGGGAGACCAGGCCCGCTACCAGTGCAGTGTGACCAACTCCGCCGGAAAACAGTCCAGGGACTTCAACCTCAGCATTTATGGTGGGTGTACAATGCAGAAAGCATTACTGGTAATGTATGGGCTTTGCGTCCTTAACACATTAACATGTTTGGCACGGTTGGCTGCAAACTAGAGTCCAGAGTCTGTTTTGATCTTCTGCTTTTCATCATCCAACCAAATTCCAGTGGTTAAAACCACAGTGATTTCCCACCCACGCATCCTCTTTCACTTTCAGTATGTCACATTAAGAAAGAAAAATCGGTTCACTTTAAGCCCTTCCTGTTTAATTACCATGCTTTAGAGGAAACTGTCCCCTTAATACTATATGGAAGGTAGATTTTAGGGTGTTCTGGTTTTCTTCCTACCTCCCAACAATGCTTTGGTTGTGTTCTCAGTGCCGCCCAGTATAAAGGGAGGGAATGTGAGCTCAGAGGTGACAGCTCTTCTGGGTAACTCTGTTACTCTGGAGTGTGAGGCTCGTGGCGTGCCTCTTCCCGCCATCACCTGGTATAAAAACGGAGTGGCGATTCTGTCCAGCAGACAGGCCCAATACGTGGAGCGTGGTCAGTACCTGAAAATCACCCGAGTGCAGGTGTCTGATGCCGGTCACTACACCTGCAAGGTGACTAGTGTGGCTGGCACAGCTGAGAAGGCTTATGAGCTAGACGTGTATGGTGAGTATTTGTTTGTCTGTCTGTCTGTCTATTTATCTATCTATCTATCTATCTATCTATCTATCTATCTATCTATCTATCTATCTATCCATCCATCCATCCATCCTGTATCTCTTTTCTTCTCCAGTCCCCCCCTCCATCACTGGAGGTTCAGATGGCCCAGTGGAGAAAAAGGTTGTGGTCAGTAAAGCTCTGACGCTGGAATGTGAGGCGGGTGGTCATCCACCTCCCTCCCTCACCTGGTTGAAAGATGGCTCACCTGTGAAAGTCGGGGATAACCTGCAGGTTCTAGAACAGGGCCGCAAAATCCAGATCTTCAACGCAGCACCCTCTGACGCTGGCCGATATGCCTGTGTAGCTACTAGTTCTGCAGGGGAAATGGAGATCAAGTATGACGTCAAGGTTTTAGGTATGTATGCACACACACACAGGTATGTTTAAATTTACAACCCCATAAAAATAAAACAAAATATTCTGGGGTGAGTGGCTGCGTTTTTTTCAGAGCCCTCAGAAAATTGTGGACAGTCACAAGGCAGTATGAATGCAGTCACCAACTCAACATAATTAACAAAAATGAATTACAACAAAAAAGAAATGGAACAGTAACTTAATGAAGCTAAGCAAGACACAGGCTCCCTACTTCGCTAAGTAGTGCTAGAAATACAAGTGAATTCAGACACTTATCGACATGCATCAACACCAGTCGCATAATCAAACGTGAGAGTCATGTTTAAAAACTCCATACATTCACACACTGAATTCAGAATCAGTAAAAGCTGTGCGCTGTTCATGGAATAATATTTCACCATTATGTTGCTTAGAAACATCAGCCTCCCATTAACGAACTATGTGAGAAAATATCTGAAATTCACGACGTTCAGTGGCTCGTTACTATCACTTATATGAGCAGAAGTTGGTGGCTCCAGTTTGTTCTACTGTTTGTTGCTTTGTAATGAGACTCCAAGTGCATTGTGGGAGATTGTAGTGCCATCAAAATCACATTGGGTTTCCACTTTATGATTCAGACACTCAAAGAAAAAAGGCTGACAAAGTCAGTTGTACCCTAAAGCGTGAATAGGGAGCCATTCCAGTCACAGCCATTGATTATTTCGTCACATAGCAAAAAATGCATAGCAACACCTAGCAACCACCTGCATTGCAATATCAACGCATATAACAACCTACAAAAAATGACAGTAAACATCATACTACTGCAGTTACCCAGCAGCACAAATCCCCACCACCTGGAGAACCATAGGGGTAGTAACAACATGGAGTGTTATACCGACTGCCTGGCAAAAGTTCTGTCAACCACTTGTGAATTGATGAAGCTGCCCAAGGCATCACATAGGCAGGCTTTTAGGTGATTATGTCATTATGTAATTACTTATGTAATTACTACAAACAATAACATCCAAGGGTTCAACATTCTTTTAAACATTTAGACAGTAACACATGGATCGAATGCTTAGTAATGAAAGTCAAACCAGACCTCCCTAACTGGACCTCATTCCTTTTTTCATGCACCTAATTAGTCAACGTCACTATAATAAACGATGTTACTTTTGTGTCCCCAATTCAACCCACTTCTCCCTCATCTGACTAATTTCTTTGACATGCTTTATGACTCTTCTTGCCAGACTGTCTGTTCGAGCCCTGCATCTCTCATCCACCCACTAGCTCCCAACAAACAGTGAGTGTTAGTGCTTTGGCACTAGGTGCTTGAGAAAAGTTCATTTTCCATTGTGAATCAGAGCGTAACTCTGGTGTCCCACTCTCGCTTGTAGGATTGCCAGAGCAAACTTTGTCCGCACCCCGTGCATTGATCATCTGAGCATCTGGACGCCACCACACTTCTAATACATCTGCTGCGCAGGCCTCAGGCCATCAGTCAGTGCAGATTGTGTAGCGTTAGTGGAATGTGATTGCAGGAAATCGGAATACACAGTGCGGTTAATGAGGGACTGAACTGATTTAAAACAAGTTAGGAAAATGTAGACAAGAGGGGATAAAAGCAGAAAGATTGATGGGACAGATGCAACCACATGCTGTTGTACGAACCTCTGGCACCCCGTCTTCATTTGTTTTTTCTTTGTAAGGAGGAAAACTGTTGATTTAGGGATGCCCACAATACACCACCATGCACGCAAGGCCCATTTATGGCTGACTGAATGGGGTACAGTATGCTGCGCAGTGTAAATGCATTCCAGACCAGAAAATAGTTGTTTTCTATATTATCGTTTAACATTTCTCACACGGCTCCTCAAAATGAGAAAAGTGGGAAAATTTACAGTAAGTGGTTACCACTCCCAGGCAGCTGCTAGGTTGAGGCTATTTAGTCAGTAGAGTAAAAAGTGGCTATGGCTATGGTATTTCAGGTGGTTGCTATGGTGTTACCAGGCGGTTACATTGGTATTGTGTTGTTATGGTGTTTCTTGGCGGTTGTTAGGGTGATTGCTGTGTTGCACAATGTGGTTGGTTGGGTGTTGTACTAGTGTATTTGTGTCATTGTAAGATAAGAAGAATTGCACCCCATTTATTCTTATGGGGGAAATAATCCATTAAACGTTGAAACTGTACACCCAGTCAGAAAGCTGAGTGCAAGCCCACATTTCACAATCAGACTTCAGAGGTTACTAGAATAAAAGGTTAACCATTTAAACAGTGGGCCGAAGATGCTATTACAAACTTCTATTACCAGAGAATAGCCCACCAGTTTGTACAGTGTAATAAGCCTTGTTAAGGAGTGTTAAGGGGTTAAGAATGATTTGTAAGGACCATGATCAGCAGTAACTTAAATGGGTCGGGCTAAATCGGTGAACATACAGTATGTAACTGCATTGGTTTTCATGACCTTACAACTAGACAGTGTGCAGTTCTTGCTTAAGTCTTTAGTTTCCATATGTTTAGAGGATTTCTTTAGTTTTTAGTGATAAAAACCCTAATATTATTCTCACAAATTCTTCTTAGTGAGCAAATGTGTGTGTGTGTCCGTGTCTGTGTCTGTGTGTGTGTGTGTTCAGTGCCACCCACTGTAGATGGTGCAGACGAAAGCACAGATGTCACTGTGATCATCAACAACCTTCTAGAACTGGAGTGCCATGCCACAGGAACACCACCACCCACTGTCACGTAAGGAGCCTTTGCCAACACACCCATATATATACGCCTTAGCTGTATCCAACACTGAGGGAAGATGCTCTAAGAAGGCAGTGTAGAGAGGAGTTACCTGTCCCAAGTCACTGCAGGTATTAGACCCAAAATGTGTTTTTTTATCTTGTCTGTTTTGGCAGCATTTGTTATATTTCATACTCAAGCCTCATAGTTTGGATTGATCTAGTTTGATTTGTTTGCCTCATGGTGGTCTCATTCTTTGGCTCTGACCCTCTGGGCATTGGCCTTCAGCTGCAAAGCGCACATATAGAATCAACACTGCGCCAACACTGCGCCTCTCTTAAACTGTGCAGTTTACAGACAGGTTTGTCTTCTGAACTGTTATTCTGCCTGATTCTGCCTGATACTCTGCCTAATGCCTTTCGTTTTCACTATAGGTGGCTGAAAGATGGAAAACCAGTGAGGCAGGGGGAGGGGGTGAAGATTGCGGTGAATGGTCGCCGTCTCATCATCTCTCGCGCTCAGATTTCAGACACAGCGCTGTTCCAGTGTGTGGCCTCAAATGAAGCAGGCGAACAGGAAAGAGACTTTAAAGTAGCAGTCCACGGTAACAGAGAAGCTCTTATTTTCCCCCAGAATCTTTTGCTTTATTCTGCATGTCATATCGTACATGTCAGTGTGCCTCTTAACTTATACTGATACTGGTGTTATATTAACTGCTTTCGAACGGAGAAGTTTGAAACAGGTAACTATGCTTTGCTGTCATATCTTCAGTGGTCAGTAATGGGCTAATTATTCAGACATTACAATATTACTACAGTCAGGTCCATAAGCATTTGGACAGTGACCACCATTTTCATTCATTTCATAAAGTAATCGGACAAACTGGAAATACTTAGTTTGAATGAGGTCAGGTGAACGAGTCTGCTGTTTGAGAACATTCCATTTCTTTGCTTTAGGAAGCTGCTGTGTTTCTTTCCCGCTATCAGGTTTGCAGCATTTGACTGAATCTGAGCAGAAAGCAGAGATCTAGACACTCTAGACACAGCTCAGCCATACATGCCCTTGCTTTAACAGTGCCTACACCATATTTGACGTGGTATACTTCCAATTATGAAGTTCCTTTCCTTCCCTATAAATCTTTGTTCCAGAACTGGGATAACTTTTTTGAATATTTCATAGCCATCGTCTGTTTTTAAGTGTTTCCAGTGGTTTGCATCTTGAAGCTATCCCTCTGTATTAAATTAATGAAGGTATCTCTTAAATGTGGGCTTTGGCAGTGATACACAACCTCCTTGTGGGTGGTCTTGACTAGACGTAGTGAAGGGGGTTTTCTTCATCGACAGAATTCTGCGACTACTTCACGTTAGTAGTCTTTTGTGGTTTTCTAGGAACAGACCACACCTGGCCATTACACTGTAATCAGTCATCTGTCCAATTACTTTTGAGCCTGTGAATGGAATATTTGGAATGGAAGCTTTTTGAATTAAAGCTAAAAGTCCACATCTTGATTGTTTTGTTTGGTGTGTTGCTGTCCAAATATTTATGGACCTGACTGTAATTAATCCCAGGTTCATGCATAGAATATATTTTACCAACAGTTGCATTTCTGTAATTTGATTGTGATATCTTTCCCTCTCTTGCAGTCCCTCCATCAATCCGATCTACTGGTCCTGCTGAACGCTCAGTGATCCTTCACAATCCAATGAGTCTTCAGTGTGTGGCCAGTGGCGTTCCAGCTCCCAGTATCACCTGGCTCAAAGATGGCCGCCCTGTGGATACCACACAAGGCTTACTGAAGGTCTGTTCCTTTTAGTACCTCAGAAACCCATTATATAGTATGGAGAAAGGGATCTATATAGTACAAAACGTTTGATCCAGTGTGAAGTTGTCATGCTTCGGTAATGAACTACTCACGTACTTAAAAGGTACATTTTAAAGTGCATGATAGTTCATCAGCCACTTCATTAGAAACCCTAACCTTGTAGTTCCACCTTCTCCTTCAGAATTAAAGGGGCCGCAGAGTGAGAAGAAGAGATTCTTAACCCTCACATATCTCAGCTACCAAAAAATAGTTCTTCAGATCCTTCTATGGCATCGCACCCAGAACCCTTTTTAACACCTTTTTAGTAACAGCAGTCTAGCTGTGGATGCAGAATTTGTGTTAGCCATTCCGTATCCCTTCATCAGTGGTCAATTTCTGGCTAGCCACTCGTGGCTGGATTTGATGGTATTGACAATGGCATATAAATAAAACCATACCAACACCACACACATTCCCACCATACATCCATAATGCTGTGGTCAGAACAGCAGTTTCCCTTTCAGCTGAGATTAAACATGAGTGCAGTGATATCCCAGATCTTTCACACATCCCTTTGCCTTTGATATATAGGTGCAATATACAGTTATATGTTTATATTGCATTGTATTTTTTTGTTTTTTGTATGAAATGATGCTGATTCTGCTCTGCATTAGTGCAGCTGAATATCAACCTTCCCTTTCCCTCTCTCTCTGTAATTTAGCTGGAGTCTGCAGGAAGAGTTCTGCATATTAAGGAGGCCAGACTGGAGGATGCTGGCAAATACACCTGTGTGGCCACTAATGCTGCGGGAGAGGCCCAGCAGCACGTTCGCCTCAGTGTTCATGGTATGATATGCGTTATGAAGCACACACAGTCACATACACCTAATCTCGCTCTTTTTGAACGAGCTGCTGACAAAATACCATTGTGCTAATAATAGTAGGTTGGTGTAGCACAGCAGGTAACAACACCGCCCAACCTAGGACAGACTAGTGTTTACATATCTGGCTTGGCGAGCATGCCACTAAGCTTGAGGTAAGTCTCTCTGCATAAGAACATCAGCTAAAGGCCTTTAATGTAAATTTAACACCAAAGCTCACCTATTTTAGCCCGTCCTGCCCAGAAATACACTTTAATAAACATTAAACACTAAGCTTAGGGTTACACAGTAAAAATACAGCCTTAATTAAAATTCTACGCAAAAGTGACTGAATGAAGATTTTCCATCAGTCTAGATAAAAGGTCCAAAGGCTTCCTTCAAGTTGCCATGAATCTATTTAGAACCATTGCCATTACTCTTTTGCCCTTATAGGACCTTTATGATGTTATGCAGACACAATATTTGTAGGTATTTCTCTTATACTCTTTTAAATAAAGGTGCTGTAAAGGGTTCTTTGAGAGATACCATAGAATAACCCTGTTGTGTGTATAAAGAACCTATAAGGAACCTTTACATTGCCTTTCTTTAAACCATTAAAGGGTTCTTTAAACAAATTTCTTCCAAACCTTTCCAAAAATGTTTTTTCTACCACGTCACTCAAAAAACCCTTTGTAGTACCTTTCTTTTTAAGAGTATATTTGAAGATAAGACGCTCTCAAACATATCTAATACACATCCTCACCTTTGACCTGTTCACACAGAGCCTCCCAGCATCCAGTTTGCTGGAGAGATTGTCAATCAAACCATTTTGGCCAAAAACCAAATCCAGTTGCAGTGTAAAGTGACAGGACGTCCTGTGCCTGGTAAGTCCCCTCCCTTTTTTTTTACTGCTGGTTGTCTTTCAGAGGTCAAAATGTCATGCTGAATTTGGGCTCTTGTTGGCTACAGCAATCACCTGGTATAAGGACGGTCGGCCACTGACAAGTGCAGCTGGGGTGAGCATTCTGAACCGAGGGCAGGTGCTGGAGATTGACCGGGCACAGGTGTCTGACGCTGGACTCTACAAATGTGTCGCTGTCAGCGTAGCCGGCAAGGCGGACCTGACGCATAGCCTGCAGGTGTATGGTAAGCTTTCGAATGTGTCCACGGACGTTTGTATACATTTTATACATCATACATTTTAATACTACAACTAAAACAACTGCTACACTGAAATCTCTCTCTCTCTCTGTAACTTCCAGTCCCACCCTCTATCTCCAGTAAAGGCGGGATGGTGACTGTGGTGGTTAACGATCCAGTCAGGCTGGATTGTGAGGCTTCAGGTCTACCTGTGCCCAGTCTCACCTGGCTCAAAGAGGGTAGTCCCGTCTCCAGCTCTTCCAACGGCATCGAGGTAATGCCACCCTCAGGTGCATTTTGGTGCTTTGCCTGCTCCAGTTACAGTATCAAGACTATATATGCTTGTTAATTTACTGAGGAGTCCAATAAGGTGAGGGAGTGTAGGGAAAGGGTTTTATTTTAAATCCTCCCCTCCACGTCATTAGTAAGACCTAACATGTACTGGTTCATATTATGTTCACTATGCATAGTAAGTACTAGTACTGATCACCAGAGGTTTTAGTGGTTTTAGTGGAATGAGCAAAAAGAGTATTATATTAATATTAATATATTATATTATCTATAAATTATATATATATATATATATATATATATATATATATATATATATATATATATATATATATATATAAATGTCACAAATCCATGACATCTGAGCTTTATTTCCAAATAGTAGGGTGAAACCTTTGATAGCTGTGCCAATAGGAAACTCAACATGAGGCTTTTCTAGTTCAACTGTATAACAGCTGAACTAGGGAAGCCTCTATTCCCATAACTAGCAGAGATTGGAGATGTCACTTTCTCCTGAATTGGCTGTTGTGTTTTCCCATGTTGCAGCTTTATTGTGGAAAGGCTTTGCCTCGTGGGCTTTCCCTAGTGGTGATGTACAATTCATGTCCCTCTACCTCACACCACTAGCATGGTAGTGCATGTATGTGGCACTGAAACAAGTTGCTGCTGGGATTTTTTTAGCTAAGAGCAGCTCTGTGGCCTGAAACTGATCACACTGATGAAGGCCTAGAGAGTCTTTACATTTGTAGGATAGTGTGTGACTGTGGTTTGTGTGTTTGTAGGTGTTGTCTGGAGGCAGGGTGCTGTCCTTCAGCAGTGCTCAGGTCAGCGATACGGGACGCTACACCTGCGTGGCAGTAAACGCTGGCGGAGAGCAGCAGAGAGAGTACGATCTGCGCGTCTATGGTGAGATCCTTCTCCCTCGAAAACTCGAAACACATTCAGTCTCAGTCTCATACCATACACATGCAGCATTCCCTAACTAGCTTTTAAAATTCTTTATCGATAAACAGGACATTCTTCTGTGCAGCCTTTGAAAACCTCATTGTGCATTGTGAGTATTAGCAGGTTAGAACCTGAATTAGCTGTGACAGGGTATCGAAACCTCGTGTCCTCAAACCGTCAGCATGTGCTGCTTTGTAGGAGCGATGCATTTCATATTGAATGACTGCTCTTTAAAAGCTTGTCATAAAATTTAGGTCCCTTCTAACCTTTTGTTTATGGTGCAATCAAGAGAAATACTGCTGAAATACTGGCTCGTTTGTAAGGCTTGTCACTTTGTAGGATGAGGTTAATCACCTCCTGGCTCGTGTTGAGAGAGCAGCGTACTGGAAGAATAACATGGTTTTAGCACTGTTGTTGTTTTGAAACTACATTTAAACGCCATAAAAGCCATAAAGTCGTCAAAACACGTGTGCATTGCTTCCACATATTAAAGCTGTGTATAGCAGTGCTGTACCAGTCACCTGCTAGACAGTAGCACACTAACACACTGTACGCAATACTTATTTATGCAGTTGTCTAATCAGCTGATCACGTGACAGAAATACGGTATAATGCACAAAATCATGTTCACATCAACCATCAGAATGGAGAAAACTGTGACCTCAGTGATTATGGCCGCTGCATGACTATTTATACAGTATGCAGTTCTGTGGTGTGGTGATGAGCGAGGTCTACAGTAAGGCTACAATAACTCGGATCACCACTCCGTAAAACTGTGGTGATCGGAAAAGCATCCCAGAATGCACAGCACATGCAGCATAGAGCTGGATGGGCGACAATAGCTAAAGACCACGTCAGGTTTCACCTCCGTCAGACAGAAACAGATAGCTGAGGCTACAGTGGCTCAGCACAGGCTCACCCAAACTGGACAATTGAAGACTGGACTGCGGACTGCTTGAATTTGCGGACCCAACTTGCTCTGTGTGAATAGTCCAGGCTGATGGAGGTGGTGTAATGGTGTGGGGGATGTCTTCTTGGCGCACTTTCGGCTGTTAATACCAGTCAGTCATTGCTTGGATGTGTTGTTATGTGCTGTTTCTCAGCCACCCTTGATGCTCCTCACCAGTGCACACTTTCCGACCACAGACCTGCTGTTGAGCAGGTATTTTTTTGGGTGGTGGACCATTCTCAGCACAGCACTTACACTGACATGGCTTTCTATGTGGAGCTCTTTTTATAGTGTAGTACAGTATCAAGATGGAATGACCACAATATTCCGTGAATCTGTGAAACAATACATCATAAATCAGATAGACAAAGTAATGTGAGTGGACCTGACAAGACAAGGACATTGACGTGTTATGATAAACATAGTTTGAATGGTAGTGGCACTACAAACACAGCATAGTGGCAGTACCCTGATACCATGTCCATGATGCTTGCTTAAATGTATCATTTCATATTTATTTGTGCTTTCAGTGCCACCTAACATCATGGGGGAGGAGGTGAACAGCACAGTTCTGATCGGGCGTTCACTAGAGCTGCGCTGCCAGAGCGATGCCATCCCCCCGCCCACTCTAAGCTGGCGTAAAGATGGAAGGCCGTTGTACAGGAAGCCAGGAATGACTGTGTCTGAGGACGGCAGCGTACTGCAGGTGGGATTTACCATTTCACACTTCTTTAATCCAGCTACCGTTTAGTTTCCATCAATCCATCCAATCCATGCAATTCTCAGTGAATCGGCTTAATGACTAGTTTAATGGTCAATCTGAATGATGAACAGGGAAAACAACAAACCAAGGACTGGGAGGAACAGAGCTTGGGGGTGACCAAGGGAAAACGGGGGAAACCAAAAAAAAGGGGGAAACCAAAAACCACTGAGCAGTGCTCAGGAGGGAACAGGGAGAATAAACTCAAACGAAAACCACAAGCTGTGCTTGGAAGAGATGACTAGGGGGAAAAGGGACAGTAAAAACAGGGGAGAACCAAAACTCGAAGCAGTGCTTCGGCAATAGGGGTCTTACCAGGGACAAGGCAGGAACAGAGAAGGTTTCTCCTTTAGCAGAGCATGGAGAACGCTACAGTGTTAGAGCGTGAGAGAAAGGCATATAGTAATCAGGCGAAGTCCCAGCTCCTCCTTTGGGCAGAGGGCTGGAGTCCTGGGAGCGCCCCGGGGGAGAGCGGGATAACGAGTGCCTGACACATCACAGAAAAAGAGGAAATCCACACCAGCAGGATCTTAAAATGCATGTACATTTGTAGTTACAAAAAAAAATGCCCATAATACTTATTAAAACGCTTGCGCATGAAAGTAAAAGTACACATGAAATAGGAATTTCACCAAAACAAATACGCAAATATAGAAGCAAGCCGCAGTATTGAATTTTTTTGTAAGTCACGCTACACTACGTAAGACGTTAAGTACCAGCAGGCACAACATTTGTTTGCACAACATTGGCTGTGCCTAGTGAACAGTTCACTAAAACTGCCTTTTCTGACAGCTTTTCCTGATTCGGACTGATTTGTATCCTATGATCTAAGTGAAAACACAGTTCCATATAAATGTGACCCTATTACAGAAGAATTTATGCTTTTCCTAAAGCAAAACTAGCAAGCATTAGCATTAACATCGAATTGGTACTCATGTTACCTTCAAAATGAATGATTTCCAGTAAACACTGCTGTCTGATGATATACAGTCATATGAAAAAAGTAAGACACCCCCAAAAAAATGTTTTCAACATTGTTTCAAACGTCTGCATTTAGCAAATAACTAAACAAACAAACTAAAGAAATATCTTTTAAAAATCTATTGTAAAAAGTATTGGCATTGCCTAATTTGAATGGTCCATTGTAGATGCCTCGTTGAACTCTAAGCTGTCTATCTGTCTATTGAATGTAACACTACATTAGGGTTAGGGTTAGGGTTAGGATTTAGGGTTGATTTAAGATTAAAGTTAAGGTTAAGGTCTTCGACACAGTGGTGGCATCTGCCATCTTTTATGGAGTGGTCTGCTGGGGCAGTAGCATCTCGATGGCAGATAAGAAGAGACTGGACAAACTCATAAAGAGGGCCGGCTCTGTCCTGGGGTGCTTCTTAGACCCAGTGCAGGTGGTGGGAGACAGGAGGATGACAACCAAGCTGGCATCCATGCTGGAGAACAGCTCCCACCCCATGCATGAGACTCTGGCAGCACTGGGCAGCTCCTTTAGCGACAGACTGCTTCACCCCAAGTGTGTGAAGGAGCGGTATCGCAGGTCCTTCCTTCCTGCTGCCGTCAGACTGCACAACCAACACTGCTCCCAACGGACCACATACACACACACTTAACTACACACACACGTTCATGTTCAGGGAATACTATGTGCAATATCCCATCCCCATGTGCAATTAAGAGTCTTTTACTGTAAATAATATTGTTTATTGCTTTTTAAATTCTTATTTATATTGTGTATATAGTGTAAATTATTTATCCAAATTTTTTGTAACTGAGTGTCCTGCTATCCCTTTCTGCTGCTACACTGTGAATTTCCCCACTGCGGGACTAATAAAGGATTATCTTATCTTATTTTAGGATTAAGATTAGGGTTAGGGTGTAGAGTTCCACTCATCTACAAGGCATCTGTAATGGACCATTGAAGTAAAGGGACAGCAATGCAACTGATTGAAGTGCAGTTTTCTTGATGAAAACTGATGAATGGGGTAGATGATAGCTCTGATTGCCTGGCAGCAGGTGGTCGATAGTCTGTAACTGGCCAGTAGTAGAACGGTTGTTGTTTCTATGAATGTGGGCAATGAGTGTTTAATGATGATTTGATTTGCATGCTTTTGTATTTGCAGATCGCGAGTGCCCAGTTGCAGGACACAGGCAGGTACACGTGTGAGGCCACCAACATAGCCGGCAAGACGGAGAAGCACTACAACCTGAATGTACTGGGTGAGATGCACTCACAGTGCAAATCTTTAGTGACGCTAAACACTCGCACACACAGTGTCGGCATGGTAACACACTTGCTGTTCTAATAGAAAAGAGTTTGCTGGGTGTGCCGAGTGGAGATGCACTGTGGGTGATGATGTCACTGGCAAGTTCATGATATAATGCTGCACCACCCCGCTCCCCTCTCTCTGTTTATCATCTTAATTGACCATGTATGAGAAAGAGCACTGGGCTCTGTGGCGAGCTTTGTTTCTGCTCCCAGTCCAATGAGGATAAAGCTGAGTAATCCTGCCCCCCTGCCAGTGTTCTGCTCCCTAATGTTTGAGTGGGACTGACAACATTATTTATGCTTAATCAAAAGTGTAGAAGCATGTTGTATGCGTGCACATTAATGGACAAAAGTATTGGGACATCTGCTCATTCATAGTTTCTTCTTAAATCAAAGGTATTACTACTGGACTACTGTCCAGGGAAGGAAGGTTTTACTAGATTTTGGTTAATTGCTGTGAGGAGATTAATTGCATTCAGTGATATGAATGTTAGTGAGCTCAAACAATGTTCTTTTAATCCACAATTTGAAATAATATGTACATAAAAAACAACATAGAATTCTTATCAATATCATTTTTTCATTCAGTAAAATGCGACTGGGTATTAAATTTCATCCTAAAATGACCACAGCTATTCATCTGGTCACGTTCCTAATGCCATTTAATCTGAAATAGCCTTTTCTTTGCATTAATAGAGTAAAAAAAAAACACTATTATTGTATTTTGCGTGACGGGGTTGTTGGGTTGAGCATAATGGACCGGTCTTACATTAAAAAAGCAACAAATATGATGATCTCAGGACTCAGGACTCTCAGATATCACTTAAAGCAAC
This sequence comes from Salminus brasiliensis, assembly GCF_030463535.1. Classification (NCBI taxonomy): domain Eukaryota; kingdom Metazoa; phylum Chordata; class Actinopteri; order Characiformes; family Bryconidae; genus Salminus; species Salminus brasiliensis. The sequence goes on from NC_132878.1 coordinate 37,231,129, forward strand.
AGTACAATATTTATAAGATAACTAGTTATTGTGGTGGGGTGGGTACTCTTGGCACTCATTGAGAAGTATTATTTTTGCATATACCTTGCTAACCATACTTGGCTAATAGCTTTAAGCTTTGGAAACACATTTTTGGCATTTGTTTAGAATGACTCAAAAACAGCCAAGAGATAAAGAAAGGTCAGAAAAAGGTCATCTAAAAATGTATTCCAACTGTTGTTTGTGCATAAATCCCCATACAGTATACTCAAACTTCACAAATTACAAAAAAGATATGAATAAGATGTGGAATCTTTAAGATTGGGATCGGATTCAATGTAGTGTAGCAGCTACAGTCATAAATAATAGGGACGACAGTAGAAGCACCTCACAAAGATAAGAAAACAAGTGTGTGTGTGGAGATGAGTTAAGAAAAAGATAAACTACGGCTGAGAAGTCTCTCTCTCTCTCTCTCTCTCTCTCTTTCTTTCCTCCCCCTCTCCATCTCTCTCTCAGTCCCCCCAAGCATCCGTGGCTCTGATGAGGTGTCTCACCTGACTGTGACTGAGGGTGGACTCATCACTCTGGTCTGTGAGTCCAGTGGCATCCCACCTCCCAGTCTCACCTGGAAGAAAAATGGCAAGATCACCATCTTCATCATCATTATCATTTTCTTCAGAACTGCTTCTTCTTCTTTTTCCTAAATTTTAAATATACTCTTTTATGAATTGTGTGTGTATAGGTTCTGCGCTGAAGGCTGACTCTCGAGTGCGTGTGTTGTCTGGTGGGCGTCAGCTGCAAATCTCCATGGCGGAGAGGATTGACGCTGCCTCCTATGTCTGCCAGGCCTCCAGTGCCACTGGCAACGCTGTTAAGGAGTACAGCCTAAAAGTCTATGGTACACAGACACAGACACATGAGACCTCACAGTCCTCAGTTGTTGTAGTTTTTTGTTGTTGTTTTTGGTTATAGAAGCTACAATGATAATTTCTGTTGCTAAGATATATATTTTTTTGCAGTGAAGCAGCCGTGTTTTTCTCCTAAAATAAATTCAGTTATCCTAGAGTAGCAGTGTATGTAGGACAATGTATAAGCACAAATTAAGGCTTGCTATACAAGTGCACATATAGATGTGTTCAGACACATATAAAAACATGTTGTATATCCAAGGTAGCCGATCTACAGTAATGCATAAGATCAAAGCCTTGTAGATCAAACAGATCAAAAACTTATCACGTATTCATTTCCTATTATCCGCCCCCATTCTTTCCCTCCATTCAGTTCGTCCTTCCATTAGCCCATCTGGCCAAGGCACTGGAGACGTGACGGTGGTGCGAGGGGGAGATGTGACCCTGCAGTGTGAGGTGGATGGGGTGCCCAGACCTGCGGTCACCTGGCTGAAGGACGGCAGGCCTCTGGGAGCTGGAGGTGGAGCTCAAGTCCTCAGTGAGGGCAGACTCCTCCGCATCAAAGATGCTCAGGTGGCCCACACCGGCCGATACACTTGCATTGCCGTCAATGTAGCCGGACAGGCTGACAGCAAGTACGATGTGACTGTGCATGGTACGAGCTTGCTTTTGATACAGTATATGCAGTTTGTCCAGTGATCAGCCATAACATTAGCACCACTGACAGATAAATTGAAAAACACTGATTATTTTCAGCTGCAGTGGCATCTGTCTAGTGGTAACATCTACATATTTTAGACAGTAAGTGAACAGTCAGTTCTTGATGGTGACAGGGTCATGGGCACCTAAGGCTCACTGATGCAATCTATGGAGGCCCTAGCTCACAACCTACCTTCAGAGGTCTTGTGAAGTCCTTGCCTCATATGGCTAGATCAGATCTGTTGTGGCAGCACAAGGGGGACCTATTAAGTATTAGCAGGTGGTATTAATGTTATGGATGATCTGTTTATATATCAAAAGCTGTCGAACTTGAGTCCATAATAATTTAAGTTGAATGTTCTTAGCCTTAATTGAAGTGCTTGTGATAGCTTGTGTAACTTCATCACATAATGTTCTATGTCTTCTTTATGATTAGGTTCTGAATAAAGGTCAAAAAATCATCAAAAGCCTTCAGTATTAAATCCAGGGCTCAATTAATAAAAACAAATCCTCTGACATTGTGGACTAGTGGATGGATGGATTGAGGCAATGTCTTTACTCGTTATTGCAAAGGTTTTCTGTATAATATGGTTCATTTTCTTTGCTACATGGGTGTAGTTCCAGCGACCATCAGCGGCCCGACCCACAGGACTGAGAATGTGAGCGTGGTGGTGAGGAATCCAGTGGCCCTCACCTGCGAGGCTTCCGGCATCCCCCTACCTGTCATCACCTGGCTCAAAGACGGCTGGCCAATCAGTGCATCTAGCTCTATCCGGGTCATTTCAGGTAAGCTGCCACTGTTGGGCCCTTGAGCAAGGCCCTTCACCCTCTCTGCTCCCTGGGCGCTGGAGTTGGCTCCACACACCGCTCTGGGTTTGTGCTCAATGCCCTTAATTCACTAGTGTGTGTGTGTCCACTACCACAGATATTTCATCCACGTGGTCCATGTGAGCACAGAGAAGCTACTGGGAATTGTATGTATCTAATGGTTGTACCATGCTAGCAAAGTTTCTGCCTGTACCCAGCCCCTTTTTTCTTCTCATCTCATCTGTTCTATATAGAACCTAGGTGGAGTCCTCAGTGGCAGGTTGCAGACAGAGGTCAGGCAGGCATAACGAGTTTTAATAAGATCATTATGACCGAAGGCCAAGAGCAACAGCGCAAAAAGGGGCCATTGAAAAGACAAACTGCAAGGCAGAGGCTTCTCCTACTTGAAAGAAGTGAAAAATGTGCATTCAGGGCTCTCCAAAGCAAACAGCAGCTGCTTGAGAATCGGCGGCGTGTGTGTGAGGTATCCATCACTGAGCGCCTTCTTGACCCAGAAGCCATAAACCACAGCAGAGGCAGAGGTCACCTCTGGAAAACGATGCAGTGAATCAAACAGCATCGCAGGAGAAGAAGCCTAGTTTTGGTGGCCAGAAAACTGGGCTTTCCTATTTACTTACATTTTCACTTCCTTGATAGTCTCTTTATTGCTGTGCTTATTCGGCATAACCACATCCTTTCACTCACTAGTGCAGGCCATGGACACGCTCAAGGCTACTGCTGTAATACAAACCACATTTGCTGGACATATTTATGGCACTTGTCATCTCAGATCCTTCAAGTTTAATGCAGGCACACTTTACAGTTGTGTTTGTGCTGGTGAGTGTGTGTATGTGCTCTGTAAGGAGGATGAAGTGTTTTCTCGTGTGACTGTTATTGAAACTGATAAGTAATCCCTTTAAAACACTGAAAGAGAGTGATTTGTGTGGGTGGGTTGAGCTGCTTGTTTAAACAGCTGTCTGGTCAAATTCTCCCTTTTCCAATGAAACAATGGGGACGTTTATGGACTGAAACTATGAGAATTTAAGTCTTTGAGGGACATGCTATTGATTCTCCTGATTCTGTTGAGAGGCAACCTTATGACTTAAGTTCAAATTAGTTATCCTCACTAAAATAAAAATAATAATACCTCACACATTCTGATGCTTCTGGCCTCTACTGCACTTGGAGCCAAAGGCCAGAACCCCAGAATCAGGGTCAGTGGGGAATCAGGGTCTCCTAGGTCTTTAAAGAAGGCCTAATCATTTCTGGGCCTTCTGACGTTTAACTGATGTTCCATCATCATGTATCAGGGGAAGGAAGGTTTGACCAATAATACCACAGCATATTCTCCCTCCCTCTTCACAAATTTCACTGGTCCAAACTCTACTGATCCAGTGCAGGTGTTTACAAGGGTGTTGCAAGGGGCAAGTCCTCCTCCACAGTTGACTGCAGACTACATGTGCATTTTGAAACACCTGCTTTACACCATCCAGTCAAAGCTAGACTGATTCCAATTATTAGTTATTATTAGTATTAATTATTTATGCCAAAATCATTACAGTAGGCTTTCTCATAGTCATATACCAGTGGAATTCTTGCAGCTCTATGTAGAGTGATTTACTGAAAGAGATCACTTTCAGTGATCGTTCTGTATCTCTCAGCTTGAGTTTAAGGCTCAAAATACACTTCCCGACTGTAGGGGGAGCCCAGGAGCAAAAATTTAATTTTTTACATGAAGCTGCTTTAATCTCTGTAACAGAATTCAAATAAATGTCTGGGTTTTATCTGGAACAGCCAGAAAATGTGCATCGTCATCAGCTTAGCATATAGTGTCTATGGCATCTAACTAAAAGCTTAGCATTATCTGAAGGCCTAGCTCTAATAGTTAGGTTTTCCCACTGGATAGCATGATAGTAGTACATGGTAAGTGCTATAGTACTGTACTGCTGATGTTCTAAATTAACAAAATATGTGGGAGGAGCAACCTGCCTGACCCCCCCCCCCACACACACACACACACACACCACCACCACCCTAATCCAACCTGTCTATCCCTGTTCACATGAGAGTGTCTCCTCCCAAATGATCACATGCTTAGGTCAGCTTCTACTGAGATGTAGGTTGAATGGTGTTGCAGTGGTTAGCGATGCACTGTTTATGCCATGTCATTTAAGGTTCATTAACGCAGCCAATTAGATCTGTTCCAATATGCTGACTTTTTAGGTGGACGGAGCTTGCGTTTGCTGCATGCTGCAGTGGAGGACGCTGGAAGGTACACCTGTATTGTGTCCAATGCTGCTGGAGAGGACCGGCGGAACTTTGACCTGGATGTCTTGGGTAATATTACATTTTAAATGTGTCCATTTGGTTGTAATAGGCTCTACCAGAAGTCTCCAGAAGTCTCCCTTCATTTAGTTCAGACAAGTGTTGTCTCTGTCATTAGTGCCCCCCAGCATTGCCAATGAAGGCAGCATGCAGGACGTGAGAGTAAAGGAGGCACAGAACGTCACCCTGACCTGTGAGGTCACTGGTATGTCCATGAATGCCTCACGCACCACACACACACACATGTCCATTGCCTTTCATGCATGTCCACACTGACCTCTGACACTCTGTGTTGTGCAGGGAACCCTGTACCAGAGATCACATGGCTGAAGGATGGACAACCGTTGGAAGGGGAGCCGCGGCTGCAGGTGATGTCACACGGGCGCTTTCTGCAGATCACTGATGCTCAGGTGACTGACACAGGCCGGTACAGCTGTTTGGCGTCCAACAGTGCTGGAGACAGGAGCACACATTTCAACCTTAATGTCCTGGGTATGTATTTGTTTGTGTGTGTGTGACAGTTCTCTGTCCTCTTACCTCAAATTTAGTCAAGCATCCAAGGCACATTGCTGTCTTATGTTTGCTTCCTAAGTGGAGCTACGAGGCTAGTGTAGCTGACCAGTAATGATAGTATTGAGCTGCTTAGCAATCTCTTATTCATGGGATGTCCAACACTACAACAAAACCCAGGCTTCAAGGAAGCTGTTATTAACAATTTTACCAATTATTACCAATGTGACACACCCTTATCTATAAGTAGTGTCAGAAACCACATGGACAGGCCATTATTATTGCTGTTTATTGAGTACATTTGAGTAAACATCCACAGTTCAGGCTGGAAAAAGTAAGTGAACCTCTGTTATAAGAACTTCTCCAAGAGCTAATAGGCAAAACAGTGTTTCAGTTAAGGTGAGGAGATTGGAAGTGTGGGTTTCCCCAGGTGTTTTGTCCATTTAAAAGAAGGCATTGAAATCTTGGTTACTAACAAATGTGTTAATCTCAGGAAAGATTGGTTAGTGTGACCCATGCCTCAAAGCAAACAACTTTTTAGAGGATTAGAAATTATCTAAAAACATAGGAAATTCATTTTGCTAGTCATATTGCTCGTTTTCCTGGAAGTAGGCATCCTGCTAAGGTCACTTCCAGATCAAGAAGGGCTATCCTGAAAGAGGTAAGAAAGAACCCAAGGGTAGGAGCAGTAGACATACAGAAGACTCCACAAACTGCAGGGACCTTTCTGTATGTGTGCACCACTAGAACAAGGGTGATGTCCATGGAAGGATGCCACCAAAGAAGCCGCTAATGTCCAAAAAACACTGCAGCCCATCTCAGACTTGCCCGAAACCACCTGGATGCCTCACAGTGCGACAAAAGTGGATTTTTATTACTATAAATGCACAACGTTATGTTTGGAGGAAATAGAACAACATTGCACAGTAAAACCCCATCCCATCTGTGAAGCATGGTGGAGGGAGCATCATGGTTTCAGGCTGCTTTGCTGCTTCAGGACCTGCACCAAGATATTGTACAGGAGAATATAAGAGCAGCAGTCCATGATCTTTAACTAATGCAGAAAGACACACAAGCAAAACAAGATTTGCCTTTTGGACTTTAACCCTGTCGTGATGCCGTGGCATGACCTGCAGAGAGCTGTTTGCAGGAAGAAATGGCCCAACATTTTCCCTCAGCGTTGTTCAAATCTTGTTTGTACCAGCAGGAAACATTGGGGGGAGGTGATTGCTTGTAAAGAAGGAACTGCAGGTTATCTAGAATTATGGCTTGCATAATGATCAGACCACATTTTATAAGTAATTTAGTCATGCAGAAATCCAAGTACTTCCAAAGGATTCCCTTACTTTTGCAACTGCATCCGTTGTGTCTCTAGCAGTGCAGCTTCAATGTGAACAAAGCTAAATCGACTAGATTGTCTACATCCTGGCTTGTATCGTAGTTTTTGGGTTTGTACTTGGGCTTTTTACATGAGTGTCTATATACATATAAGTAAACTATGCCTTTCTGCCCCAGTTTCCCCCACCATTGCTGGCTCTGGACCAGAGGGCTCTTCTGAAGAGGTGACTGTGACTCTGAACAGCCCCACATCTTTGGTGTGCGAAGCTCAATCCTACCCACCTGCCATCATCACCTGGCTCAAGGACGGAATGCCGTTTGAGTCTAGTCGCAACGTCAGAGTGCTGCCAGGTAACAAGCCCCAGTACAGTAACTATGCCTTGTATAGGTTCATAGTAGACCATTGTAATATAAATCAAGATAATAATAGCAGTAGTAAACTGTATAGAGCGGTTTTCCTTACACACGTGTATTTACCCTGATTTTCCATCAGGAGGCCGCACGCTGCAGCTGCTGAATGCGCAGGAGGAAGATGCTGGCAGATACACATGTGTGGCCACCAATGAGGCTGGGGAGACCCTGAAGAACTACGAGGTCAAAGTTTATAGTGAGTGTGGGACAGTTCTGAATGTCATGTCATTAAGCCCTGGCTGCTGCTTTAACCACAGTATTGCTTACAGTCTGTGTCTTTCTGTGTGTGTGTGTGTGTGTGTGTGTGTGTGTGAACTTCCTTTACAGTTCCCCCTGTCATCAGCAAGGATATTGTAGGAGAAGGGTTCGTCCCCAGAGAGATCAAGATCAAAGTCAACAACACGTTGACGCTTGAGTGTGAGGCGCAGGCCATCCCAGCCCCTACTCTGCAGTGGTACAAGGACGGCCAGGTCAGAGGGACACACCCCAAAAAATACTGTTCAAGGCAACAAACCTTATTATACTGTGTGCTCTGGCTCACTCCTCTCTCTCTTTGTCTTTCCGGGTCCTTCTCTCTAGATTCTGAAGACAGACGGCCGCGTCACGATGACCGCTAATGGTCGTATTGTCCAGATTAAGCTGGCCCAGGTGTCCGATACGGGCCGCTACACCTGCGTCGCAACCAACATTGCTGGGGAGGACGAGAAGGACTTTGATGTAAATATACAAGGTGAACAGGGTCCCCCACAACTCTGATTATCAGCCTAATGAAACCTGACATGGTTAATAAGAATATTAATAATTAAAAAATAATGATAAAAAGTAATGCACTCACAACAGGGTTTAGATTACTAATACTCTCAATAAGCTTAATGCTGCACCCTCATAGTAGTGCTGTTGGTGTCTGGTTCCCTCTAGTGGTGGATTGCTCTTAATGCATAGGCCTAGGGTTTCTCCCTCAGTCAGGAAAATCAACGCTGGATATTTTCAGCCCTAATATCCATTACCAGTATCTCCCTCTCTGTATTACTTGCATATTGGATATCCAATCAGTAAAATATATGATAAAAAAATAACCTTCCCTCACAGTTCCTCCCAGTTTCCAGGGAAACGGGGACGCCAGCTCTGGCCCCGGCTCTGCCGGTGAGGCCAAAGACGTGATTCTGAATAACCCCATCTCCCTCTACTGTGAGACCAATGCCGTCCCCCCTCCCACACTCACGTGGTACAAAGACGGACGACCCCTGGCCTCCAACAACAGAGTGCTCATCTTACCTGGTGAGGTTGCTGATCTCTTGTGTGTCCACAAAGCTGTAGCCAGCTGTCTGTAATGGAGCACATCAGTCCAAATGAAGTCCTGTCTGATGGGTCGTTGAGATGAACGTGTGTTTGTGATGTCCTACACACAGGTGGGAGAGTGCTCCAGATCCCCCGAGCTCAGGTTGAAGACTCTGGGAGGTACACATGCGTGGCTGTCAACGAGGCTGGAGAAGACTCCATCCAATATGATGTCAGAGTGTTGCGTGAGTAGATCCAAAATCAGCTGGCTGTATTACAAATATTTCTTATGTGAAGAAAATGAAATAACTAATGCTCATAAAGTGCCTACTTGTGCGTGCAGTGCCCCCAACTATCCGCGGAGCTGATAGAGATGTCCCCGACGAAGTGGTGGTGTTAGTCAATAAGACCACTCGACTAGAGTGCCATGCAGATGGAAGCCCCTCTCCTAAAATCAGCTGGCTCAAGGACAGCCAGCCTCTGCGCCCAGACAGGACACATACACTGCTGTCCAACGGCAGGACACTGCAGGTGAGATGGATGGAGATTATCATGTGGGAACTTCTTGTTTGTTGGTTGTGGGGCTTTCTTACATGAGACACCCTGTTTGACTTAAGACTGTAAGACTAAGCTCTTCTCTGATTGGCTGGTTTACGTCACTGCGATGGCTCACAGGAGCCAACGTGGCGTAACCAAGCATAGGTTTGTTTTTGAGGAAGTGGATGTTGAAGAGAAGAGATGGTAAAGCCAGTCGGCTAGTCCTAGTGTAGGATACCCACTCACTTCCCTGGCTTCAGCTTCCTCGTCCTACTCTGGCACAGGAAAGCTGTGGTCAAGAGGTCTAGTGATAATGATTTTCTGAATCTCAGAAATATAATCAGAAGTGGCCTGTCTAATGTAGCAGAATCAGAATCAGATTTATTGGCCAAGTATGTTCACACACACAAGGAATTAGTTTTGACTGTTAGTGACTCTCTAATATTAACAATATACAGGTCCTCTACATATAATTTACAGACAATACACAGTACACACAGTATACATAGACTATACTAGGGCATTTCTATACAGTGTGCTTTACAGTGTTATTCGCAGAGTAGCAGTATGCAACACTATACAGATGAAATATTGTGTAAGCACAGCAGTGTACACATGTGTCAAAAGAGTAATGGTCCAGTAATGCAGTAACTGTAGGATATCAGTAGTATCTATGGCCTATAGCGGATGATGGTGATCAGCTGTTGATGAAGGCGATGGCCTGAGGGCGAAAACTGTGGTGTCTAGTGTCTGACAGTCTTAGTGGACATAGTTCTGTAGCGTCTGCTAGACAGGAGCAGCTGAAAGAGGTTGTGACCAGGGTGCGAGGAGTCTGTAAGGATTTTCTCTGCCTGTTTTCAGGTTCTTGAGCAGTACAAGTCCTGAATAAAGGGCAGAGAAGCACCAATGATTCTCTCAGCTGTCCTCACTGTTCGCTGTTCACTGTTAGTACAAAAAAGAAGAGAGAGACCCTTTCAAACACAAACAAATATCAACAATTTAATCTAATTTTTGACTGCTGTACTATGGTCTGTTCTGTGTGTTTAAGATTTTGAACGCTCAGGTGACCGACACAGGACGCTATGTGTGTGTGGCTGACAATGTGGCCGGAAGTGCAGAGAAATACTTTAATCTCAATGTACATGGTGAGTTTTATTATCGAGAAATTATTGACTTTACTAACTTTAGTTCAGTATATATATATATATATATATATATATATATATATATATATATATATATATATATATATATATATGTGTTAAATTGATTGAACAATTGCCAATTGGCTGTGTGCTGCAGTTCCTCCTTCCATATTGGGTACAACTGTGGAGAACGCCACCGTGGTGGTGAATAATTTCATCTCGCTGAGCTGTGAGGCCACTGGCTTCCCCCCTCCCACTCTGAGCTGGCTTAAAGACAGAAGACCGGTACAAGCCAATACCAACGCTCTTATAATGCCGGGTAAAGATTGAACACACATACACATACATACTTTGTTCACACAGATAATGAATGTACGTCTGATCATTTCCTCATTTCAATGCAACCTTTCTTTGGTTTTGTCTTTCAGGTGGCCGTACTTTGCAAATCCTGAAAGCTAAGATGTCTGAAGGTGGGAAGTACAGCTGTTTGGCCATCAATCCAGCAGGAGAGGCTCAGAAGCTCATCTACCTCACTGTGTTTGGTGAGTGTGAAGGAACAGAGAGAAAGAGAGATTGGACTTGTTAACTGTAGATCTGGAATTTACAGGGGTGCTGATAGGAACCGGGGACTGTGAGGTCTACATTTACTTATTTATTTTTTAACGATTAAAGATTTTTTGAGTATTGTTTTGTCTCTTGTGTACCTCTTTACTGCCACAAAAGGAATGTTTTGGCCTTGAATTAAATAATTAATAACACTTAAAGCATCTAGGTTTCAGTCACCATCTCGATAAACAATTGTGACCGTATGATATTCTTTTAGAAGGAAGCACTTCATATAAAACCACTCTTAATCACCTAATTCACAATTTAGAAATATGTGAAAAAACACCCTCTGATGACCCATAGTTTTACATGGGGAGGTGGAGTAATGTTATTTTACTACAGGACATCTGTAAAACGTATGACCAGTTCACACAGGATAAGAAATCTCTGCATAAATAAGAAGCTCCTCGACATACGCGCTGTCGTCACCTCAAATCTTATGACCCACTTACAGTAATAATGAAATTTTAGTTGAAAATTAGAAGCTACATAACACTTATGTAGGCTATAGGCAAGCTACCAGAAGTGTCTTTCCTCTGGATCTCCTGAACAACCTGAGGTGTCTGTGCCAGTGCCTCCTTGAGAGACAACTCCTTTTCCACAGGATTTGACAGAATATTTACCCGCATGTCGACTTTTACGGCTGGTTCTACAGAAGGTCCATTTCTGTGAAATAAGATTCAGGCCAGACTATGTATTGATTTGTCGTTCAGGCACCGTGTGGGACAGTGTATTCCCTCATTGATCCTGGCTCTTTAACTCTGCCTGCTTCTATGAGCCAATAAGCATTTGTGTTTAAATTCTCGCACCCTGCAGTGCCCCCCAGCATCAGAGACAGCAGCGGAGACTCACCAGTAGTGGTCAGTGTGCGTGTGGGGAACACAGTCACCCTGGAGTGCCAGTCAAATGCCGTGCCCCCTCCCACCATCACCTGGTACAAGAATGGACGCCTCATCACTGAGACTGCCAGTGTTCGCATCCTAAAGGAAGGACAGATACTGGAACTCAAAGGAACAGAGGTATGTGTGTGTGTGTGTAGTCAGATATAGTCAGTGTATGTTTGGAGTCCTGTGTTTGCTATAATAGGCTACAATGCTACCTCTCTCTCTAATTTTTCTCTGTCCCGCTTTCCCTCTCTCTGGCTTTCAGGTGTCCGATACTGGCCAGTACGTCTGCAAGGCCACAAATGTAGCAGGCCAGGTGGACAAGAACTTCCATCTTAACATCTATGGTTAGTAATGGTGTTATACTGTGGACAGTCAGTGATCATTTTTAAGGAAGCTGCCTATCCTCTAAAGAAGTCTAAACCCTTTGTTCGTATGTGTGTTTATGAACAGTGCCTCCAAGTATTGACGGCCTAGCAGAAGAGCATGTAGTGGAGACCATCAGCAATCCAGTGAGCTTCGCCTGTGACGCCACAGGCATCCCCCCTCCTAGTCTCACCTGGCTGAAGAATGGCAGAGTAATTGGTGAGAGAGACCACGGAGCTGTAATCCAGCACTTTTCCACTCCTGTTGCTTAAACCTTCCCGAGCTGTCCCTTCTCTAACACATTTTATTCAATCGTTAATAAAAAGAAACGTTTTGTGCTGACTCTGGTGGGTTGGAGCAGGGAATGTTACTGTACTCTGGCCCTCAAGTCATGCGAGAGACTGTGAACCCCATATGCATCCTTAATCTGATTTAGTACTTCAGTAAAAGATCAGATTTCTCCTTTGTAGTACATCAGTCATGGCATTTCCTAGAGCGTTAGAAACCTCGCCTGCAAGTCTGTTTAAGTATGCTTAAGAGTATGTAAATTACTCTTAATAAATCTTAGTGTTTTTTCCTCATTTGATGGCTCTGAAAGGTCTCGCTCTGACTTTTGTAGAGAGTTCCGAGTCTCTGGAGATGCATATCCTGTCAGGAGGTGGTAAACTGCAGATTGCCCGCTCCCAGCTTTCTGACAGTGGCACCTACACTTGCCTGGCATCCAACATCGAGGGCAAAGCTCGTAAGAGCTACCACCTCACCATACAGGGTAACTACATATTACCATGCATTCATTCATGTGTTAGATTTCCTTTTTTTTATTATGTACAATGTTTGATATTTGATTGATGAGTGATTGAATGATTATTACTGTGCCATTAAGGCTGAAATGTAAATTACTTGAATGAATGTAAGCTCATTAAATAAAAATATAGAAATACTGATTAGTTGACTGTTCATCCACTTGTTGTTTGCGCTGTAGTGCCACCCAGCATCGTAGGTTCAGAGCTGCCTGGTGAGGTCAGTGTCCTGCTGAATGACAGCATCCAGCTTGTGTGTCGGGCAGAAGGGACGCCGCCTCCCACCATCCAGTGGCTGAAAGATGGACAGGCTCTGAGCCGAGCTGGCCTCAAGAACGTCAGGTAAGTGTTATTATGTGAGTCTATCATCATACAGAAGATTTTTTTGCATGTACTTGCAAAGTATCTGTTGTCAGTCACCCTCCACTTCATTCATCAATGGTTAGTTTCTGACTGCTAGATATCATTTCAGTGGCGCATCGTCTCTGTGCCTGATACACTCATTGCAAGCACCACACATGCTAGCATTAATGAAGGACTGGGGCACTCCAGTCAAGACAGGCCATAGCACTACAGACTTCTGCCTCATTAAACACACCTGCTTGGAACATTAGATGAGGGAAAACACTAATTTCTGCAGAGCTGTTGCGTAGGAGGAACTCAGCATGATACACACACAGTTGATACACACTATAATTAGCAACAGATGGGGTACAGTTTCTAACTCTACACCAGCAAGGTGGACCTACAAAGTAGATGGTTCTGTAAGTTGATCAGTTAAACAGTGAGATGTTAATGTGTGTGTATGTGTGTGTGTGTGGTCTCTTATTGTCTACAGAATTAGCCCTGATGGCAGTACGCTCACGATAACAGCAGCCCACATGTCAGACGGTGGCAAATACACTTGTGTGGCTACCAACAAGGCTGGCGAGGAGGACAAGGTCTTCAACCTTAATGTATTTGGTAAGTTCTAACTCTGAACAAATGTTCATTCATGAACAAATGTTAATTCATTGGTACTTGGTAGGCACTGACTTCTTTTCTCAGTCCCTCCAGAGATCCAAGGTAATGGAGACCTGGCCGAGGAATTAACCGCAGTGCTGGATAGCTCTGTGAATATTGAGTGTGTGGCCAGTGGCTCTCCTGCACCTCAGCTTAACTGGCTGAAGAACGGCCTGCCCTTACCCGTGTCTGCCCACATACGCCTGCTCACTGCTGGACAGGTCCTCCGGTAAGCCTGTATCTAATCGAATCACCAGGGTTTACTAAAAATCCTTTGCTCATAGAGTATCTATCTTATCTAACATTTTGCAGAAATAACTTGGTGGAGGAGTTTTCTTTTTGAATCCTATTCATATTTTCATATATTTTGTTTACAAACAAACAGTAATTAAAGAAGCGACTGAACAGACTACATTAAAACAGGACTATCATTAACTAAGAGAGTAACGTAGCACAGTCTGGATGTGATTGTAACTGAATGTGTTTGATGTGGGTTAGCATTACCCGTGTTCAGGTGTCCGATGAAGGGACTTACACTTGTGTGGCTTCCAACCGAGCTGGAGTAGACAACAAACACTACAGTCTGCAGGTGTATGGTAAGTTGCCTCAGCCCACAAAGGCTAATCTCAATCTCAAATGTTCTCAATTAAAGCAGCAGTATGTAGAATTTTTACCTTTAAATAAAACCTTCAAAATTACATTGTTGCTCCACAGACCTGCATTAGGGGGAATGACGCTTCTATCATTGCCACTTCAGGCACACCAGAAACTGTGCTATTTAGCTTTGGTGAAGCGAAAATGCTTGCGTAACGCTGCATAACCCGAGTCGTCTTCATGTAAAATCCTGTAATGTTACTCTACAACCTAAGTCCATAGGCTTCTTTCACTTACAGTGACAGTTCTTTTATCTCTCAGCTTGTAAAACGCACGTGTAAAGCATGTCACAAATTACATTATCTGAATGTAGGGAGAGCCCAGGAGCAAGAAATACCAATTTTCCAAAATGCTGCTTTAAGTAACTTATGTTGAATTTCAGATTTGCATAAATGAGGAGAGAATTAACAAATAAAGTTCACTTCTTTGACCATTTAATGCAGTCCAGCAGACGAAAACCCAGTCTCCGGTCTCCAGTAGTAAATGATTACACAAATTTGAAGAGACACAATACTTTTTTAAAATAGACTTTTTATTATTTTTCTACGTCATATTTGTTTTTTGTCCTTTCTTAATACTCTCCGTCTGGTGAATATTCAGTTCCCCCGAGTCTGGATGGGGCAGGCACCACAGACGATGTGATGTTGGTTAGAGGGAGCATGGTGGCTCTGGTGTGCATCTCTGATGGCACCCCGACTCCGACTGTCTCCTGGGTTAAGGAGGGTACTGCTCTGCCTGTGGACACCCAAATCGCCCTGCTGAACCACAACAGCACCCTGAAGATATCGTTCATCCAGGTCCACCACACAGGGCGCTACACCTGCGTTGCACAGAACCAGGCCGGAGAGGCCCGTCGCCACTTCAACCTTAAAGTGCTGGGTGAGGAGCGAGAGAGATAATGCAGAAATGTCGGTTCAGTCTGTTTAGTATTTAGAACATAAGGATTAAACTTATGTCATGTAACAAACATGTGATATTTTATTCTTATTGCCATTCAAATCCAAGAAAGCCACGGTTTGACAGTCTATTCTTTAACCTCTCAGATCCTCCACGGATAAATGGCTCTGGATTCCCCACTGAGGTATCGGTGGTGGTAAACCATGCTCTGGAGCTTGTGTGTGAGGTAGAAGGCATTCCCGTCCCCACAATCACTTGGGTCAGGGATGGCAGGCCGCTGCTCCAGACGGACGGCTTGCGCCTTCTCCGTGGAGGAGAAGTGCTCCGGATCAGCTCTGCACAGGTCAGATACGCAGGCCCCTTCTCGTCATTAGTTCATGTCTAACACCTGGTTTGGTAAATCAGTGCTAATGATGGTAAATCAGCTGAGCTGGTGATGGAATTCCATCACACATCCATGCACTGGCTGGAGGCATCCAGGAGAAACCTGGAACCAAGCTTAGTTCTTCAAGCTAGCTCACAAGATCTGAAGGACTTTGAGAACTTTGAGAATGAGAATATTGCACTTTCTATCTGTCTGTCAACTTATGCTTACCTTTCTAGTTTTTTATCATGACAAATGACCCCTTTCTGTTGTGTTGCTTGACTCTGACACACTTGCAGGTAGAAGACACTGGGAGGTATAGTTGTTTGGCAACCAGCTCAGCAGGAGACGATGACAAAGAGTTCTTAGTCAGAGTGCATGGTGAGTACAGCATCACGGTATTTGGCATATCTTATAAAACATAGAAATGTCCAGTGCCCATCAAACGTATCATTTGTGACCACAGTCCCACCAAACATTGCTGGAGAGACCGGAATCCAAGATATATCAGTGCTTCAGAACAGACAGGTGACTCTTGAGTGCAAGTCAGATGCTGTGCCGCCTCCCACCCTCTCCTGGCTCAAAGATGGAGCTCCACTTAAGGTATGCACACGCGTTTGAGGAAAAACTGGGAAAATCAAGTCAAGTCAAGTGGGTTTTTATTGTCATTTCAACTACATACAGAGTACACAGTGAAACGAAACAACGTTCCTCCAGGACCATGGTGCAACATAGACACAGTGCATACAGAACACAAGTGTAACACAGTACAAGTGCAGACAGACAACACAACACAGAACAGACAGAGAATAATAAACAATTAGGGGTAGTGTGCAAATTATGCAGTGTGTAATAAATATTGAGTCCAGTGAGGTAGTAAAGTTATTAGTGCAAAATGCTTCCCATATTTTCTGGGGTAAATGGTTGGTGAGAGAGAGAGAGTGTGTGTGTTTGTGTGTGTGTATATGTGTGTGTGTGTGTGTGCATGGAACAGAAAAAAACTCAGTTCAGTCTCTGGAGTTGAGAATTCTGATGGCTTGGGGGAAGAAGCTATTGCAGAGTCTGGTCGTGTTGGACCGGATGCTGTGGTACCTTCTTCCTGATGGCGGGAGGGAGAACAGTCTGTGTGAAGGGTGGGTGGAGTCATCCACAATGCTGGTTGCTTAGCGGATGCAGCGGGCAGTGTAAATGTCCATGACGGAGGGGAGAGAGACTTCGATGATCCTCTCAGCTGTCCTCACAATACGTTGTAGGGTCTTGCGGTCGGAGACCGTGCAGGTCCCAAACCAGGCTGTGATGCAGCTGCTCAGGATGCTCTGTATGGTCCCTCTATAGAAGAGGTACCACTCCATGTTACGACCTATAGAATTTTTCTGACTTGACTGTCTGATTTGCTACTATGTAAATTACTGCTCATAATTACTTATAGTGTAGACACTTAAATATTACTATTTTAGGAAGTACAACTTGTGATTGTGAAATTATAAAAGCTAATATATATATATATTACCATTTTCTATTGAATAAAGATATTTGATTATGCCTTTTATCACACAAGGCTTTTTGGATACTGGATATTATTTCATTCTCAATGCTCAATGTTACAGTTATTAGCCACTGATCCCAGACTTTTGAATGGTGATCCCAGACTTTTGAATGGTGGTCCCAGACTTTTGAATGGTGGTCCCAGATTCAAACTTTTCAATAATGATTCAAACTTTTGAATTGTGAATTCTTTGAGCAATACCACACTTTTGAAAAGTGACTTCAAACGTCTGAACAACGATTTCAAATCACCATCAATTACACAAGGAGCATACGCAACTTCCCGTTTTTTCCTCCTGTCCTCTTCTTTACTTTCACTATGGAAACATGAAGAAACTGCCCACTTCTGGCCCCACACCGTCAGTGTCAGACATGTGGTCCCTTTAATGAGTCGGAGTTTCTCTGTAAATATCTGTATCTGTGTGAAACAGGATCTTGGCACTGATACTTAATGTCCTGGATTGCCTTTGCAGGTGTCTCCCCGGGTGCGTGTGCTGTCCGGTGGCCGCTACCTGCAGATCAATAACGCAGAGCTGGGAGATGCAGCTCGCTACACCTGCATGGCTAAAAACATCGCCGGGGAAACAAGGCGCCATTTCAATCTCAGTGTAAATGGTGAGCGTCCTTAATACGACAATAATTTGGCTCCCTGCATTTTCTTCTCTGTAGTTTATTGTTATCAGAAACACCTACCTGTACAGCTATCACTGCACTCATTGACCAACACACCGTTTTCATGTTAAAGTCCAATGGGCTCAGGACAGATCCGAGAAGGATGCTAAAAATGTACTAATGCTCCGAAAGGCGTCTTAGATTCATGTCCAAACAACTGCAGATTCCAGGATCATTAGTTCAAGTAATTCAGCATAAGTGCAGGTTATTGGAAGGTGTAGCCACTTTGCCATGGTCTGGAAGAAGATCCACACTGTGTCCCTCAGATGATAGGAAACTGGTTCGGATGGCCAGAACAACCAAAAACCAAGATGATTTGCCCCCATGAACTGGAAGCTGCTACAATACCAGTGCCACTGTCTGTTTGAGGAGTAAAGGTTTGGCATTTAACCTTAAGAACACTGTGCCAACTCTTAAGCATGGTGGTGGTAGCGTCATATTTTTTTTTTTTTCAGTGGAACTGGTACAGTGAATGGAATAGTAAAGGAGGAGGACTACCTCAGAATTCTGCCGAATAACCTCAAGCCAGTGGAGTGTGTCCATTGCCATATTGTGTCCATTGCCATATTGTCATGTCTGCAACTGCATATCACTGCTGTCCAATGAAAACCATGTTTTTCATTGGACAGCGTTGATTTAGTTGATATAAAGTGGACAGCAAGGCATTTATGATAACATGTCTGTCTGATTGACTTTGTGCTTGTTGTTGCAGTTGCTCCAACTATAAAGGATGGTCCTCAAGTTGTGTCTGTGCGTATCAACCAGCCAGTGGTTCTGGAGTGCATTGTTAGTGGGATCCCTTCCCCACGTGTCACCTGGAGGAAACATGGAGCCATTCTGGCTGGAAACAGCCATAGGTCGGTAGCGCAGTGTACATCAGTCCTCTCCAAAACAATAAGTGCCACTGTTCTGCGCATTTTAGAGTTTCTCCTACTCCCAACACACCTTACGCAGCCACTGAACTAATTAACAGGCCCTTCTTGTGGTGAACTGGGTGTGTTGGAGCAGGGAACACACCTACAAGTACTCCAGAATCAGGATTGAGAACTACTGTTCAAGTGCATTACGTTTTCTGCATACACACTTCATCTGGGTTAATGCTTGGATCTCCTACCTGAACAGGTATACGTTTGCTCAGGATGGCTCTCTCCACATCCACTCGGCCCAAGTGACCGATACAGGCCGCTACCTGTGCATGGCTACCAACACGGCGGGCACCCAGCGCAAGAGAGTGGATCTTCAGATTTACGGTGAGTGTGCTTATCTTATTAACAGGGCCAATATTGACATTGTAGAGTTTGCTTTTTATGCGCTGGGTTTGCTGTTATATGAGATGCTGCACACCTAAGAACAACAGGAGCAGCTAATATGAAGCCTGATTGGTCGTTGTTATTTAATCTGTCTGTCTGCCCACACCTCAGTGCCTCCCTCCATTGCTGATGGTCCCACTAACGTCACAGTGACAGTAAACATCCAGACCACCCTGTCCTGTGAAGCCACGGGTATCCCCAAACCCTTAGTCACATGGACCAAAGATGCTCGCCCTATCAGCACAGACCACAACCAGAATATGTACAGGTTCAGCCAGGTTTTCTTCCTCTTTTATTGTTTCTCTCACTGGTTAATGCATCTCCTTTGGAAATAATAATCCAGTGAACACACTGGTGAGTCCAGAATACGGTTATTTCCACCCCATAATATATAACTTTGACGCCAATGCAAGTTATTTGTTTGTTTGGGGGCGACAGGTTGCTTTCCTCTGGCTCGCTGGTTGTCATAGCGCCCACAGTAGAGGACACAGCGCTGTATGAGTGTGTGGTGTCCAACGAGGCAGGCCAGGAGAACCGAGCCGTCCAGCTGACTGTACACGGTGAGCTCATTTACTTGTACAGTGAATTACAGATTACACTGCTATGCAAATTGTATGTTGTAGTTGAAGAGGTAAACGAGTGTAGACGTCTTCCTTTGCAGTACCACCGTCGATTGCTGACGAGGCCACAGAGCTGGTAGTCAACAGACTGTCTCCAGTGGTCATTAGCTGTACTGCATCTGGGGTGCCTGAACCTGTCCTGCACTGGAGCAAAGATGGAGTGCGACTGGCTAAAGAAGGGGAGGGGTACAAGACACTCCGCTCTGGTGAGTTTGTCTTTCTGCAGGCACGTGATAGCATCATGATAGATCATGTGCTTCAGAGGGAGGAGCAGATGGTAGCGTGGATCCTTCCTCTGGTCTTTGCCTGTGAGGAGTTTTTGTGGAGTTTTCTATTCGTGTCTAGGCAGCATATGAGTTAATGCGGGTACTCCCATTTCCTACTACCTCCCACAAAAACACACATGGTAGGTTAATTGGCTATGCTAAATTTGCCCTAGTGAGTGTGAGTGAATGGGTGTGTGTGGTACCCTGTGAGGAACCAGGTTCCAGACCAAAATTTCGTTCAGAATTTTGGGAAAATTCTGAAAACTCCCCAGAAAACTTTATTGTATTTCTATTAGTTTTTTTGTAATTATTGAAATTTTAATGTTTGTGCAATAACCCTGGCCTCTCTTAGGTCCTCTGGAAATCGCTTCTGCAGAGTTGAGTCACTCCGGACATTATTCGTGTGTTGCTAAGAATGCTGCTGGATCTGCCCATCGCCATGTGCAGCTCACTGTGCAGGGTAAGGAGTAATGTGAACACCTAAAGCTATTCATATGACCCTAAGCATTACTTTCTGACTGCAAGGCCACTAGGTTTTCTAACTGTCAAGGCAAAAACATATACCCTGCCTGGTAAAACCTAATCAGCCATGTTGTTTGCCATTTACCAGAGCCACCAGTGATTCAAGCTCACCCCTCAACACTGGACGTGATCCTGAACAACCATGTAACCCTGCCGTGCCGCGCTGTGGGCTCCCCGCGCCCCACCATCACCTGGCAGAAAGAGGGCATTAACATCTTCACTTCGGGTAAGAGCTATCTCTGCCAAGGTCAGCTATGAGAAATGTGGAAGCTGGTGGAAAGCAGTGACTACCATTCTCTGATAGCAATGAGTGTGCTCAATTCTTATGTCTTCATTTATTTTCCTGACCCTTTATCACTAGGAGGGGATTTCACTGTTCTGCCCAGTGGCAGCCTGCAGATCTCACGGGCCAAAATAGAAGATTCTGGAACCTACATGTGTGTGGCCCAGAATCCAGCGGGCACAGCACTGGGCAAGACCAAACTCCGGGTGCAAGGTGAGACGGCATGACTGATATTAATTTCCTTAACTAGTTATTAATGTAGTTAATGTAGTAGTTCTGGAGTACCCACACCCTACACAATGTACTGCTTTCCCTCCTTGAGTTGTGAACCCCCCCCCCCCCCCAACTCCTTAATGCAAATCTCTCTCTTTCTCTCTTTCTCTCTCTCTCTCTCTCTCTCTCTCTATTTATATGTATGTTCCTTTTCACAGTTCCTCCAGTCATCAGTTCAAGCACTAAGTCTTACAGCGTGCCTGTGGACGGCTCAGTGACCCTGCAGTGCCAGGCTGAGGGCTACCCAACCCCATCGGTCAGCTGGCATAAGGATGGGCAGCTGCTGACTGATTCTTTGCGCCAGCGTGTCCTGAGCTCTGGCTCTCTGCATATTGTCTTTACTCAGCCAGGAGACACGGGCAGATACACCTGCACTGCAGCCAACGTGGCAGGGAGCAGCAGTGTGGAGCTGAGTCTCACCATACTGAGTGAGTCAGACCGAGAATGCACTTGGGGGGAAAAACAAACAGTTAAGCCCGAGGCTTAGGTTCATGCTTTATGTCAGTGTGATCATTTTCAAGTTAACTCACTGTCTTTTCTCCCCAGTCCCTCCTTCCATCCGCGGAGGTGAACCAGAGCTCTGGGTGATGGAGAATACCCAAGCCCTGGTGTCATGTGTGGCGGAGGGTGTGCCTCAGCCCACCCTCAGCTGGGAGAGAGAGGGCATCCCTCTCACAGACTCAGTAGGAGAGTATACCATCCTGCCCTCCGGAGAGCTGATCATTGACACCACTCAGGTCTGAGGCAGCCTTCTGTTTGCTAAAAGTGGAATCCCACAGTTTACCCTAAATAACGTTGTTTGGTTTCCAAAGTGTCTGCTGGAGTTATGAGGGTAATGAAGCTAATGGACTTGATGATGTGGCTTCTGAAACTGTATGACAGTGGTCGCCAACCCTGCTCCTGGAGATCTAACTTCCTGTAGTCCACATGTGTCCATATATTTTATAGATTTTTGTCTGCATTTTCACATCCATGTGAAAATGCAGTGTTTTCATTGTTGTCACGTAGACCCGGGACAACGGAGCTTTATGAAAATGCTAACATCACAACGCAGCATTTTTTAATGCTGAACCTTAAATATCTCTACTTACTCCCTTTATACTCCCTTACTCTATAAGGCCGAAAAATACAATATCTACACGCATATCGATTTCAGATTTTTGGAATTTGTGCTCGGTTGTTTTCCTCCTTCCACATGGTCTTTTAGTGTCTATCTTTATGAGGTACTATAGTCCCATACAGGGCTAGTGTGGTCATGCAAGCGTTTTCGTCTCTGTGTGTTATTTCCATTGTGTTTTTAAAATGGATGGAGAGAAATCTAAATTTTTAAGAATATCTGGATACGTGTGGACAGGGTCTTGGGCTTCTTTTGTAATTCAAAGCACCCGATCATTCTAATCCTTGCCTTCAAAAGGTACACAGCAGATTTGCCAGTGTTAGGTCTGCACTGTTAGTGTTAAATTGTTGGGTTTTTTTGCAGCTCCAGGAGTAGGTTTGATGACCACTGCTGTATGGCATATTGTAGTATGTCGCTTCTTTATCTCCAGTGCAAAGCTGAAGAAGCTAAACTTGTCTGGGGTGGGCAATTTGTAGAAATTGTACAATTGTAAATTGAACTGTAAGTAAGCTGTATTAGTGACTTTCTAATCCACATATCCATTTCCTTACTTTTCTAAATAAATACAGCCTGAGGATGCAGGGACTTACACATGTGTGGCCACCAACTCAGTGGGGCAGGACAGTCGGACCATCACTCTGTCTGTCCACACGCATCCAGCTTTCACCGAGCTTTTGGGAGATGTGGCTCTCAACAAGGGAGAGCGCCTCCTGCTGGCCTGCGGGGCCATTGGCATCCCTCCACCCAAAATCACATGGGCATTCAACAATAACATCATTCCAGGTAAAGAGCTCTTTTTTCACATCCACTTAACTGAATTTTGGAGCATCTCTATTGGTACATTCACCATGAAATAAATAAACACAATGTAAAGAACAACTGCCAGATTCACGTTACGTCAGAAAGTGAAAAAACAACAAAATGGAGACGCAAGGTTTATGCGTAAAGGTGACGATATATTGAACTATATATTATGCTGATCCTTTACCTCAAGTGAAATCAACCAACCCAGGTTTATTTGGTGTCTGAAGCTTGCTTCTTTGGGGATTGGAGCTACGAGGATTTTTTTTTTTTTATGGACAAAGAACAGATAAATTCCTTAAGTGAACGTGCCTCCCTCGCTTTACACCACTGAAATAGCAATCCGCCAAAGTCAGACCGCACCTGGCTCTTAAAGGGAATGGTGAGTTACACGCTGATTGGTTTATTGCACGTTACGCCTAAAACACACCCATAATTAATTTAGAGGCTTTGTACATGCCTTTTGCGCGTTTCGAGCCATGCATGGTGTACTTTTCCCGTCGTTACAATAGCAAAGACAGGCTGACACACCCTACATCAAGCTGCATGGTGCACGGTCGACACTTCGCCTAAAGATCAATAAAATAGGACCCTAAGTCATTGGACATCAAATACACTATATATCCAAATGTTTGTGGACACCCCTTCTCATGTATGCATTTAGCTACCTTACATCCCACCCATTGCTGACACAAATGTGCAAATGCTCATGCACAGCTTGTCTGGTCCCTTTATAGAAGTACTGCCAGTATAATAGGACTCTCTGGAACAGATAAACATGCCCCCCTTGGCCCCCAGTATTGAGCTGTGGAGCTGTGGAACTGCTCTCTTTACTCGGTTCTGAATGATGGTGGTTCTCCATCCCGCACTTTTCCGATGAGTTCGGGAGTTGGGGATTAGGTGGCGGGGTAATCATCCACATCCTGGCCTCAGTAACGCTCTTGTCGCTAAGTGCAACCAAAATCCTCACAGCAATTCTCTGGCCCTTCCCTGGAAGCGTAGAGACAGTTACTCTATACCCTTGAAATACCTTTGATTTGGAAAGAAACTAAGAATGAGCAGGTGTCCCAATACTTTTGTCCATATAGTGAATGTCCAGGCAGGTTGACTACATTTAGGATAAAGGGACAATGCGTCATCTTTTTAATTATAGTTTTAAATTCACATTCTGCAGTGATGTCACACACTTGGTTGGTATGGTTATGTAATTCCTCCCTGTTTGTGCTTGTAGCTTTCTATGACCATGTGAATGGACACAGCGAGCTCGTGATTGAGCACGTCGGTAAGGATGACGCAGGCACATACTCCTGTGTGGCAGAGAACCGTGTGGGATCTATCAAGTCCTTGGGCTTCGTTTACGTCAAAGGTATGTGATCTAGTCAGGTCACCTTCATCCAGTCTATATATGTAATAGTCAGAGCCTGATTGTCTTCTCCTCATGTGTCCCTCCAGAGCCTCCTATAATAGATGGAGATATCCATTCCAACCACATTGAGCCTCTGGGTGGGAATGCCATTCTAAACTGCGAGGTGCGGGGAGACCCCCTGCCCACCATCCAGTGGAGCAAGAAGGGCGTCAACATCCAGATCAGCAACCGCATTCGCCAATTGGACAATGGCTCTCTTGCCATCTACGGCACTGTGGTACTGCAACCTAATCGCCACTCAATTATAGCATATGCACTGGACAAAAGTATTGGGACACCTGCTCATTAATTGTTTCTTCTTAGATCAAGGAGTTTATCCTGATATCAGAGTAACTGTCTCTACAGTTCAGGAACTAGATTTTGGAGCATTGCTGGGAGGATTTGATTGCATTCACTGACAAGAGCATCAGTGAGATCAGGGTGTTGGATGGTCATCATCCCACTGCATCCTCAACTTCCCAACTCATCCCAAAAGTACTGGATGGAGCACCACCATCCATCATTCAAGAGAACATAGCTCCACTGCAGGGAGGCTTTATACCCCTCCAGCCCTTTCCTGGCATTAGGCATGGTGCTACCAGCTGCTCCAAAGAGCCCTTTTCTAGTAGCTGAATTAATTTATTCGAAGGGGTGTCCACAAAAATTTGGACATATGGTGTATTTTTTACACCGTACACAGAAAAAGAGCTGGTTTCAGTAAATGTTGAGGGTTCAATATGCCAAATTTGCTGTGTACCTTTTGAAGGCAGTTCTTGGGTTCTTCCAGGGTTCTTACGGAACCATGTTAATAACACTTACATTAAGTGAAGGTTCTTTGGACCTTTTAAATGTTTTTTTTACAGTTCTTCAAGAAATAAAACTAATGTAACTGAGCAAATGTTGTTTTACTTTCTTGTTTGCTTCTGATTTCACAGAATGAGGACGCAGGTAACTACGTGTGTGTAGCTACAAATGATGCTGGAGTTGTGGAGAGGACGGTCACGCTCACCTTACAGAGTAAAGCAACTTTCACCTCTATGGTTTACACTATGGTTTACCATGACTGTGCAGTTCTGTTGTCCAGCTGGAGCCTGGTATTGAAAGAGCCTGTATACCTATACCATCTCTTTTCTCAGGCTCACCTTTCTTTACGGTGGAGCCAGTGGACACAGTGGTGGATTCGGGGTCCACCGTGGTGCTGAAGTGCCAGGCACAGGGTGAGCCCACACCGGTCATTGAGTGGGCCAGCCAGGGGCGCCCCCTGCTGAGCAATGACCGCTTTACAATACTGGCCAACG
The DNA here is from genome assembly GCF_030463535.1 of Salminus brasiliensis. Taxonomy (NCBI): domain Eukaryota; kingdom Metazoa; phylum Chordata; class Actinopteri; order Characiformes; family Bryconidae; genus Salminus; species Salminus brasiliensis. The sequence goes on from NC_132878.1 coordinate 37,256,751, forward strand.
GCTCTCTGCGACTCAGCAGCGCTCAGAAGGAGGACACGGCTGAGTATGCGTGCGTAGCCCGCAACCTGATGGGCTCAGCACTGGTACGCATGACTCTCACAGTGCGCGGTGAGTTAAGGAGTTGTGTGTTGCTTTATGGGGTGCGATACTGCCTACTTAGGATAGGTTTATGATATATGAACATATTCATAAATGTTCCAGTTCACGGAGGCTTCTCTGAGTGGATGGAGTGGGGTGCCTGCAGTGTATCCTGTGGGGCAGGAGTTCAGAAGAGGCTGAGACTGTGCAACAACCCCCGACCTGCCAACGGTGGGCGCCATTGCCCCGGCTCAGACTCTGAGACCCGTAGTTGTCAAGGCAAACCCTGCCCAGGTTAGACTACCTATATCTGATCTATTTCCTTCAGTGCTGTTTTTGAGTACAGCTCAATGTGTATGTATCAGATATTGCATTTTATTATTCTTAAACCTTAATCTGAATAGTATTTAAGAAAATATTTAAAATACATTAAAATGCTTTTTCTGGGTCAGATCTGAGGTTTAAGCACGGTCCACATATTTTTTGGCAAGGTTGATGTCAGCCTGCTTTATACATTCCACAGCAACCTTTAACATGTTTCTGGGGTCATTGTCCTGTTGCAGTTCCCAATTATGCTTAGCTGCAACTGTCTAGCTGATCATTTGAGGTTATGCTGAAGACGTCTGAGGTCATCCTCCTCCTTCATTAATCCATCCATATTGTGCAGTTTACAGCCCCAGAACCTGTTGCTACAATGTGTTCGGGAGCTGAATACCTCATACTTACTTTTCCAAAACATACCTCTGGTCATTTCTGTCTCAAAACGTTAAACTTTCCTCCAGACGTCTTGATAGGTACCATCCCTATCAATTTCAATTCACCTTTCCAGAATATGAAGAGAATAGTTGAAAGCCGTGTCCATGATGAGTGTATGTAAGCATCCAACCATAATCGCACATGGGTTTGAATATGTGTGTGTGTGTCTGTGTAGTGGATGGTCAGTGGTCAGAGTGGTCAGCCTGGGAGGAGTGCTCCCGTACATGCGGTCAAGGGAACAGGACAAGGATCCGCACCTGCAGCAAGCCTCCAGCGCAGCACGGAGGAAGGCCCTGTGAGGGCCGTGCAGTGGAGATCATCATGTGCAGCATCAGACCCTGCCCTGGTGAGTACACACTCTGCTTTCCTTTGCTCCTTCATGCCTGGAACAGCTTTATGAGTAGCTGATTAAAAGAATTAAGAGGAATGAGGAAGGCAGTGCTAAGAAGCTTAAGCTTTAACACCCTTTTCTTTTTGCAAAAGCTGCAAAGCTGAAGGACCTAACAAACATTTCCTATGTCTCTCAGTGGCTGGGAACTGGGGTGCCTGGTTGCCGTGGAGCCCTTGCAGTGAGACATGTGGAAAGGGGATGCAGACAAGAGTCAGGCTGTGTAACAGCCCTCCACCTTCATTCGACGGACCGCCATGCAAGGGAGCAGAGACACAGACTCAAGTGTGCACAGAGAGGAACTGCCCTGGTAAGGGATTAGCAGCAGGGGGAGAATCTGATGGAGACTCAGACTGATAATCATAGTTAAGCCCGTCAGTTCTTATGTTTGGCGACGGATACGAAACATTCAGTTCAGTTTATTTAGTAAAGCTCTATTTACAGCAGACGTTCTCCTAAAGTAAAGTGTCAGTAACTCTACACTACACATCACTACCAGATGCTGCTAGACTTGCGACCTAGGCTTTGCTTGATGCCAGCATCCAGTGAAGGATGTCAAAAACAGTGCACCCGGTAACCCTAGCCTAGCAGAATTCCACATCAAGCCATCTAGCTAGCCGTGGAAATTGCACATTTTGCCGTCAGGATGACACTTTGAGCAATCATGGTGCCTTGCTATAAACCAGCCAATTGTATAATTCCCCTTTTTTTAAGAATTTGTGTTTTACCGTGCATATGACGATAAAACTCTTGAATCTTGCATCTAAAGATAATCCATGTTTTTCATATGAATTATGATGTTTTAAAACCATTTCCGCTCTGTAGTGGATGGGAAGTGGTCCTCCTGGGTGAGCTGGGGAGCCTGCAGCGTTTCTTGCGGAGGTGGAACCAGACAGAGGACCCGCCTATGTGCAAGCCCCGCCCCCCAACACGGAGGAAGGCAGTGCGAAGGAAACGACATCCACATCGATTTCTGCAACAGTGAACCATGTCCCAGTAAGTACTCATACACGCTCACAGTCCATGAGCTCTTGAGCCTGTGGTCTAAAGCCTTTGCCACCTGCCTATTGATCTGCCTATTGTCAGAGAGTCTGGTGCTTTGTGCCTGAAAAATGTGGCCACACAACTATATCTCTGCTGCTCCCACAGTTAATGGTAACTGGGGCCCATGGAGCAGTTGGGGCAGCTGCAGCAGGACTTGCAATGGAGGTCAGATGCGTCGCTACAGAACATGTGAAAACCCCCGACCAGCCAACGGGGGCAGAGCATGTGCTGGATCAGACACTGAGATCCAGAAATGCAGCACAGAGAGTTGCCCTGGTAAGACCAACACACACACACTATGTGTCACATTAGTAAATTAAAGTGAGAGATTATTTAGAGATCAGTATTACTTATTATACTCACATTATGTCAGAATAAATCATAAATGATATCATTTCATCATTTTATTGTGTGTGTGTGTGTGTGTTTGTGCATTCTCAGTGGATGGTAACTGGGGTTTGTGGCAGCCATGGGGTGAATGTTCGGCCTCGTGTGGAGTTGGGGAGAGGACAAGGGTCAGACTCTGCAACAGTCCGTCTCCTAGCAACAAAGGCCGCCCCTGCCCAGGAGACTCCACGCAGTTATCCAAATGTAACATCCGGCCATGTCCAGGTAAAAAAAAAAAACATGCACATTGTACCTATCATTCCTCATTTTGACTTAAGAGCCCACAAGAGATCCCTGCTTTGTTCCTAAAGCACCCCCCTAGCACTTTTCTAGAACTGCCAATTAACCCACCCATTTGTAGCTCCCCTAGCACTAGCAGGGCCCCCGACACTAGGAGGGCAAGGACATTTAAAGTCAGCCGCCACCTCTTTTCTAAATGCCACTGATGCGGCATCGCCAGACACACTTGGAGGAAAGCTCAGGGTTCCCAGCTCCACCGCACTAGCTAACAGAAGCCTGTACCAGCCAACATCCCTTAAGAGTGCTAAGCACAGAGAGCTCCATCTACCCACCCGGACAGAGCACGACCAACTGTGCTCTCTCTGACTCCGACCGCTAATGGCAAAGCGGCATGCAAAATACCCACATATGCGGGGCAGGGGTACCTCAGGACCAGGATTTGGACCCACTAGCCTAATGCTAGACTTGTTAGCCACATAGAATGACTTGCCTGTTCCTCTGTTTTTACAGGTGGTCCTCAGAAGGCCAGAGGAAGTGTCATTGGCAACATTAATGATGTGGAGTTTGGCATTGCCATCCTCAATGCCACCATCTCCAGCAGTTCTTCAGGAGGGAAAGTGGTGCAAGCCACCATCACCAACATACCCAGGAGCCTGGGTCAGTTACACTGTGTTCTCTCCTTTGTGTTCCTCAGCGTATTACAAAGGCTAGTGCTGTGACAGTTGTGTTCTGGTCACAGCTCTGGCTGCTTGTCCAGGTCTAGTGTGATTTGGTGTATTGTTTTTGTCCAGGCCCTGCTATGAGAAAGCTGATCTCCCTGCTGAACCCCATCTACTGGACCACAGCACAGGAGCTGGGCGAGGCTGTCAATGGCTACAGCCTCACAGACGGTGTCTTCAGGCGAGACACCCAAGTGGAGTTTGCCACGGGTGAGTGGAATGGAGACAGCACAACTGGACTAACGAGTTGAATCAGTCCTCAGAACCAATATACAGACCAGTGGACTGCCAGGAACAGATTTTTAGAGTAGATGATAGCAAGGAACTGTGTTCTGCAATTCTGCAGCTTATTTATTTGCTAATTACATATTTGCTTTAAGGGGAAGTCTTGAGGATGACCCACGTGGCACGGGGACTGGACACAGATGGTGCTCTGCTGTTGGACATAGTGGTGAATGGGCACATCCTCCAGTTGCCCTCCAATGCAGATATTAGCCTCAAGGTAGAATGTTTGCTTATTCTCTGCTATCGTTTTAATGTAAAAGGCTTATGTGGACACTATAATCGTGTTTTCTGCTAAACTCCAGGACTACACAGAGGACTACATCCAGACAGGCCCCGGGCAGCTGTATGCTCTGTCCACACGTATGTTCAGTGTAGACAGAGTAAGTGTGCCTTATTCCTGGAATCACACCGTGTCGTACGATCCTTCCAGAGGCAAGATGCCCTTCCTGGTGCAGACACTCCATGCCTCGGCAATCAATGCTCAATACCGCCCTCTAGAGGAAATGCTGGAGTTCGCCATCCACACAACTATTGCCAAGGGTGAGACATATGCACATCTCGCTTAGTTTAGTGCTCAGAACTATCTGGGTGTATCTTGTGTATGCATTCATTGGCTAATGTTGGTCTGTCATTCACAGGTGACCGTAGTAACCAGTGTCCCAATGGCTTCCGGCTAGACTCAACTGGACCTTACTGTGCTGGTATGTTTTACCATGGACACAAACACACACATACACACACAGATAATTTTCACAAAGCAGCATCATAAAATGTGATAAAATATATAAGTATAATGTGTGTGTCTTTCTGACTGAATGCTTCATGTGTTTCCTACCCCTGTGAAGATGAGAATGAGTGTGTGGAAGGCAACCCATGCTCCCATGCCTGCCATAACGCTATAGGCACATACTACTGCTCCTGCCCCAGTGGACTCACCATATCTGCTGATGGCAGGACATGCCAGGGTACCAGCTGCCTTCTACATACACATACAACAACTAATATGAAAGTTGTATATAATAGTAATATATAAATGACTAATTATTATATTAAAAATAATATTATAAAAAATGGTCTAATATAGAATCTGGAATTCAATGTTTTTACATTAGCCTCATGTTAATATTCATTTTCTGCTTTAGATATTGATGAGTGCTCCTTGGGTGGACACATGTGCCATGATGGACAGGACTGTGAGAACACAATTGGCTCCTACCGTTGTGTGATGCGCTGTGGGCGTGGTTTCCGAAGAACAGCCGATGGCTTGAGCTGTTCAGGTTCTTATTCCATTTGTTTTAATGTTCACCTTTGTCACTGTTTGATATTCACATAAAGATAAAGTCAGAGTGAAGATTACCAAACTGTTGGAGATCCGATCCCGAAGTATGTGCCGAAGTGATAAGTAGCTCATGCTGTAAAATTGTTTGTAATCATACGGAAAGAAGCTCTTCATTCATAATAGGTTATGTTTGTTATTGTGTTTTTTGACAGACATAAATGAGTGCCAGGAGACTAACCCGTGCCACCAGCACTGCCTCAACACCATCGGCAGCTTCCGCTGTGCCTGTGAGCCAGGCTACCAGCTCAGAAACCGTCGCTGCATCGGTCAGTCACTCACTTAAAAGTGTACTACACAGGACAAACAGCAACTGAACAGTTTTAGTGTCTCCAGTGACATGCAACACTTTTTTTGTAAGTTTTGTAGATGATCTGTTTCTGTGAATGGTTTAGCAAGCAAAAGATGATTTGATTTCCAAAGGTGTGAAACAAAGGTGTGAAAAGTGTTCACATTCATTACTCAGGTAGAAGTGGAGATACGAGGGTTTAAAAAGACTTTTATAGAAGTTGAAGTATCAACTTAAGCTTTTTACTCCAGTAAAAGTGTAAAAGTACTGGTTTCAAAACTACTTAAAGTAGAAAAGTAATGGGAGGAAAACAAAGGCCAAAAGCTTAGGCTGTGCCACAGGTGTCACAGGTATAGTGCGCTACCCCCCCTCCCCAAAAACACATTTCTCTAAAAGGAATAATGACCATAATGTTCTATTAAACTGCATAATAGAACATTATGCTGCATTTCAGTAATATCAGATCTATTAAAGGAGCGTCTCTGTGCACTACTGAGCATTAACATGTGCTTCATGGAGGGAAAATTTGATGAGTAGTTGTCTATAAGTATTGTAATGGTGCAAAAAGTCAAACCTCAGAGGCGTGTGATCAATAAGCTTTATTGGTTAGTCGGGGCGTTTCACTCCAATTCTCTTGAGTCTCTACCACGGACGTCTTCATACTAGACTACATACGTCTGCTGTGTCCTTGTTGGAGTGTGACGTGACGTGGAGGTGCGATGTGGAACTGCCACAGTTCTTTATACACTGTATGGACAAACAAATTGGGACACCTGCTCATTGATTCTTCTGAAATCAAGGATTTAAGTCTGAGTCTGCCCTACATTTGTTGGAGTAACTGCCTCTACTGTCCAGGAAAGAAGGCTTTTTACTAGATTTTGGTGCATTTCTGTGAGCACCACCATCATTCCAGTGAACACAGTTCTTCCGCTGCTCCACAGCTCAATGCTGGTGGGCTTTATACCCCTCTAGACCAACCCTGGCATTAGGCAGCATGGTGTCAATAGGATCATGTTCATCTGCTCCTTTGCTGTTAGCTATACTTCTCTACAGGGACTAGACAAGCTGTGTGTGCGTGCATTTGCGCATCTGTGTCAACTTAAAGTAGCTAAATGCAATTTTTGGAAAGGGTGTCCACAAACATTTGGCTATACAGTGTATGGAGACAGATGACTTATCCTTATCTCATATGTAAATTATGTTGTTGTTTTTTTGTTTTTTTTACCAGACATTAATGAGTGCAGGCAAAGAGTGTGTCGCTCTGACCAGCAGTGTAAGAACACACGAGGTGGCTACACCTGCATCGACCTCTGTCCTACAGGAATGACCAAAGGAGCCAACGCCACCTGCGTAGGTAAGTATGCACCTTAGCAATGTTTGAGGAACAGGGTAGTTGCCTATTCTGCACCAGTCAAAAGTTTAGGCACAGCTGATTGTAGTAACACTTGCAGGATCCTTCGTAGGCTGTATTTGTAGGCTGGCCCATATTAAAGGCTTCCTATGTGGCTAAAACTTCCTATGTGGCATGCCAACTAAGTGACGGGAGTGGAGTTTCATGACGCAACAGTAAGGGCTGGAAGAGCGATGCTGGAAATCCACCGTAGAGAAGGCCGACTCATTTTATGGCCTCATGTATGGCCTTTGTAATCTATACCGCATCCTTCGATGGATGCAGCCCCTGAATTGGGGCACAGCTTTTATGTCCAAAAGTCTGTAGACACCTGCTCATTCTGCGTTTCTTTTAAAATCAAGGGTCTCAAAAGCAATAGTGAGGTCAGGTACTGATGTTGGATGATTTAGTTCTGGACCACCAACAGAGTGTCTTGAATGGAGCTCAATCACTGTAGAGAACCCGGTTCGAGAGATCCACAAGCCACTGCTGGAAGGCTTTGTAGACATTTAACATGGAGGCTCAACAAAGTGCCTTATTCTATTCGCAAGTCTTTTCTATGGAGATTGTCAGACGTGTGCACAGCTGCTGCACCTTAAAGTAGCTTAATTCGATCGTTTGAAGGGGTATTTGGACACTTTCGGAAATGTAGTTTATGATTGGCGTAATCGGATCTTATGATAGGATCTGGGCATTTTTCAAGCCTGCTTTATTTGTTCACCATTTTCTGGCATATTTCCATAGATGTTATTTCATTATTTTGATGGGGAAAATAGTAAAGATATAGACAGACCTTTTTTTTTTTACTTATATTTTACATATGTTCCCCACAGACATTGACGAATGCCGAGACGGCACTCACCTCTGCAGGTACAACCAGATCTGTGAGAACACCAGAGGAAGCTATCACTGCACCTGCCCCAGAGGCTACCGCTCGCAGGGTGTGGGTCAGCCCTGCCTCGGTATGTAGCCAACCACAACCTCCTTTTTCACCACACACCTTGGCTGCTCTGCCATTGCCTGCTGCTTAACTGCTCAGCAACCTCCCAATCTCTCTCCTTCTCTAGCAAATGCATTACTCTGTTCCACTTTCATTTTGTGACTGCTGAATGCCCCCCCCCCCCCCCCGCCCCAACCCCATACGCAATCCCATCCTGTACAACTATACACATCTCATTGCTTGCTTGAATTGCTGCATTGCTTTGAGTCATTCATAAACCCATACTAAGCCATTATTCATAACTGGAGACTAGGAAGCATATTCAGAAGGCCTAGAAGTGTGGCTCAGTGTGGGAAACGGAGTGTCAGACTGGTAAGTCCGCCCTCACGGCAAGGCCAGCACTACCCTGACATACCTCTGTCCTGTCTTTACTCTGTCCTCTTGTCTCTTATCTTTATCTTTTTACTCACGCTTGGGACTCTGACCCCAAAAGGAATAGTTTGGCCAAAAATGTGCACAGTTTTTCCCTTACCCCAAATGTAGACATGAACAAAAGAAAGCTTCAGCACTACAATAGTAGTAGCAGCTGTATTCACAGCATATAATTTAATCTTAGCATTTAAGCATTTAAGCATCTTGTAGTCCATATATTCAGTAGCTCTTATTTTGAGATTGCTGTACAAATATTATAAGGTCCTTAAGTGTTTGTCATTTTATCTAGTGATGACATAAAGCACATTTAACGTGAAGTAGAGTAAATAATTTTATGATATTATGGAAAACTAAGAATGAGAAATATTAGATTTATTAACTAGATTGATTGCTATCAGATACCACCCAGAAGGTCCAGGCAAGCTCCAATCCAAGACTGAAGGTCTTGATTTAAAAGGAAAAGGGAAAATTGTGAATGAGTTTTTTTTGCTGAACTGTTCCTTTAAACGCTATGCTTTGCTCTGGCCCTTACAGAATGCAATGTATTAGGTTTCAAGAACAGTTCAAATTAGGGATGCACTGATATGGGAATTGTAGACTGATGCCAATATCTAATATTTTTCATGATGCTGACATATAGACACACATACTGTCATATCACAATATCAGGACCAACTACCTAATAAGTGGGAAAACCACCACTCTTGACTCGGATGGCACTCATGCTCATTATAGGCTTGAACTGCTCCACACTGGTGCGTCGATCGCTTTGCACCACTCGCCGGAATCATCGCAGCTCTCGTCTGGCACCAGCTGTTCTCTGTGTGTGTCCATTTCTCGGTACGCTTTCACTACGGCAGCACTGGAATATCCCACGAAGTTAGCTGTTTGTGCCCTTCGCCCACTGTCATGGTCACATGAGAGTATAATGACCACCCCCGGTTAGAAATGAACTCAGCCTGGGATGTCGTGCAAAACGGTTGCCGTGGGTAAAGGACACGATTCGACTGATATACGTATAAGTCAAGAATCTCGGGAAACCTTGTGGGATGTTCTAGGGTTGCCATATTGAAGGACTGGTTCACCCTTATTATGAACACCTTCCATCATCTAATACAGTCCAGCTAGTGTCGCCCAAGCTAAGGGTGGTTATTTCCACTATTAGGTAGGTGTCATAATATTCTGGTATGGTCGTGCATATAAGCAGTTCTCTGTGTTGAGTTTTTAAAGTATTTCTCTCAGCAGTAAGAGAATTTGTGCTTGTAGAAACTCCAGATGGCATTAGAACAGATGCAGGTACACATAAATACTGTAAAAAGTGAAGAGATCTAATGAGCGCATTAGTATCCATTCTAATATTAATGTCTTACAGAGGAAATAAACACTTACTGCCCAGAAAAGGCTTTTTTATATTTTGTTATAATGCAGCAGCCCAGCCTGAGTGAGAAATTTACTAAATCATCAAATATGGTTTCAAAATGTTGGTCAAATTCAAACTCTCTCTGATACCGATATGATTCCCATATCACAGTGCATCCCAAGTTTAAGTGGCATTATCTGTCGGTGGATTTTATACTGACATCTATGTTGAATTAATGGCAGGGGAGCAGCTTTTTGGCATTCATCCCTGCATCTCTGACGTATTCTGTTATTTATGGGGTGTGTACTGATCCCCCTTTTTCATTTTTCTTTCTCTCTTCCCTGCATTTCTTCCTGCTTTTCATTCTCTTTTCCTCCTCCTTTGCTCTCTTCTGTCCCATGCCTTAATGTTCCTTGACCTCCCTCATACTTCCTTTTTCACTCTATTTGGCCTTTATCTGTTCCTCTGCTGTGCCTTACTGTGAGAGCAGACATTAACGAGTGTGAGCGCGTGCCGATGCCCTGCGCTTACCAGTGCGTCAACAGCCCAGGCAGCTACAAGTGCCTTTGCCCTCCAGGGCGCCACCTGCTGGGCGACGGAAAGTCCTGCGCGGGGCTGGAGCGCTTGCCCAACTACGAGAGTTTCTCGTACGGCTTCCGCACCTCGCAGTCGTCCCCTGAGCGTCGCTACCACAGCCTGGCCTCTCAGAGCTACCACTCCTACGCTGCCAGTGGGGGGCGCTACAGGCTCAGCAGTGCCCCTTCACGCTCCCGCAGGGCCGCTGAGGCCTGCCTTCCTGGTTTTAGGGCACACGGGGACCAGTGCCTAGGTAACCGATATAGCGCTTGCTGCCATCGTGGGTCATGTGTAGCAGTGGAGAATAGATTTGAAACTATGACTTTGAAACATGGTGGTGGACTCACTCGTTGTTCTTGTTGATGTGAATACCTACAGTATACAGAAGCCTCATCAAAGCAACATTGTGAAGTTGTTCGGGTCCAGTCTGACCAGCCTGAACCCCATCAAGTGGCATTTTACTCAGTAAAGAACTTACAGCTAAAACAGACTACACTAGCCCCCTCTTCCTTCAAGCAGTTTTAAAGGCGTTAAAGTAGGGTGAATTATATTTTCACACCAGCAACCTACACATCTCTGCTGCAGATAAAAAAGGAAACCTTGTTTCAACCTATCCTATAGGCAGGATTAATTGCTGCCGACTGAGGGGCTAGTTGCTTAAAAGTCTGGTTAAAGGATGCAAACACATTGAATTCACTTTTCATGAACACATCTATGCCTTTTAACATGAATACAGTAAGATCCTTAAGATACTTATTTGAATCTTTGGCATTTTTGCATTTAAACCTGGAAAGTAAAAAGACAAGTAAAACATAAGGGGTGCTTGGACCCCTCGAAATGACAGATTCTGTGTTTTCAGAGGTCAGAGTCTTATCTCTTCAGTTTCAGTCCTGCACCCTTACCTTACGCAGTAAAATAAATATGATTTATGGCAATAAAGGAGTTAATACGTTTAAGAACGTAGCATTCCCCCTCTAGTCCATACGATTCATATATATTGCAACTAATCCAAACCCAGGAGCCATAAACTAGGAGAGGATAGTAGAAAACGCTGTCCCTCACATCTCGTAGCCATTGCTTCATTTCAAATATATATATATACAGTGAGGAAAATAAGTATTTGAACACCCTGCGACTTTGCAAGTTCTCCCACTTAGAAATCATGGAGGGGTCTGAAATTTTCATCTTAGGTGCATGTCCACTGTGAGAGACAAAATCTAAAAAAAAAAATCTGGAAATCACAATGTATGATTTTTAAATAATTTATTTGTGTGTTACTGCTGCAAATAAGTATTTGAACACCTGCCAATCAGCAAAAATTCTGACCCTCAGAGACCTTTTAGTCCGCCTCTAAAAAGTCCACCTCCTCTCCACTTATTATTCTAAATTAGAAGCACCTGTTTGAGGTCGTTAGCTGCATACAGACACCTGTCCATCCCACACAATCAGTAAGACTCCAACTACTAACATGGCTAAGACCAAAGAGCTGTCCAAAGACACCAGAGACAAAATTGTAGACCTCCACAAGGCTGGAAAGGGCTACAGGGCAATTGCCAAGCAGCTAGGTGAAAAAAGATCAACTGTTGGAGCAATTATTAGAAAATGAAGGAAGCTAAACATGACTGTCAATCTCCCACGGACTGGGGCTCCATGCAAGATCTCACCTCGTGGCATATCAATGATCCTAAGAAAGGTGAGGAATCAGCCTAGAACTACACGGGAGGAGCTGAAGAGAGCTGGCACCACTGTTTCCAAGGTTACTGTGGGTAATACACTAAGACGTCATAGTTTAAAGTCATGCATGGCATGGAAGGTTCCCCTGCTTAAATCAGCACACGTCCAGGCCCGTCTTAAGTTTGCCCATGACCATTTGGATGATCCAGAGGAGTCATGGGAGAAAGTTCTGTGGTCAGATGAGACCAAAATAGAACTTTTTGGTCTTAAATCCACTCGCCGTGTTTTAAGTACGAAGAATACTGAGTACCATCCCTACTGTGAAGCATGGGGGTGGAAGCATCTTGCTTTGGGGGTGTTTTTCTGCACATGGGACAGGACAACTGCACTGTATTAAGGAGAGGATGACCGGGGCCATGTATTGCGAGATTTTGGGTAACAACCTCCTTCCCTCAGTTAGAGCACTGAAGATGGGTTGTGGCTGGGTATTACAACATGACAATGACCCAAAGCACACAGCCAGGATAACCATGGAGTGGCCTAGCCAGTCTCCAGACCTAAACCCAATAGAAAATCTTTTGAGGAAGCTCAAACTCCGTGTTTCTCAGCGACAGCCCAGAAACCTGGCTGATCTGGAGAAGATCTGTGTGGAGGAATGGGCCAAAATCCCTGCTGCAGTGTGTGTAAACCAAACAAAGGCTACTGTACCAAATATTAACATTGATTTTCCCAGGTGTTCAAATACTTATTTGCAGCAGTAAAACACAAATAAATTATTAAAAAATCATACATTGTGATTTCCGGATTTTTTTTTAGATTATGTCTCTCACAGTGGACATGCACCTAAGATGAAAATTTCAGACCCCTCCATGATTTCTAAGTGGGAGAAAGGGTGTTCAAATCCTTTTTTTCCTCACTGTATATATATATATATATATATATATATATATATATATATATACACACACACATATATATATATATACATACATATATATATATATGCCCAGTAAAGAAAAAAGTGGGTACATTGGGTATTGGTTCTGTTATTATTATTATTATTATTATTATTATTATACCATGTATGTGTTTGTCTGTGTGACTGTGCAGATATCAATGAGTGTGAGCAGAGAGACACGTGCCAACATGAGTGTATGAACACACCAGGCAGCCACAAGTGTTTGTGTCCCAGTGGCTATCGCCTCATGACTAATGGCAAAACATGTCAAGGTAAGAAACGGCTACTTGGTTCATTTTAGTGAACTAAATTAGATATGATAGATATGGATTTAATATCATCATCGTCATCATTATCATGTTGTTGCAGACATTGATGAGTGCTTGGAGCAGAACATTCAGTGTGGCTTGAACAGAATGTGCTTCAACATGAGAGGCAGCTACCAGTGCATCGACACACCCTGCCCACCGAACTACCAGAGAGAACCAGCCACGGGGTAGGACAGAACACTCACTCACCAGCTAGAGATGGCTTGATGACACCAGATGATTCCACTTGAAAAATATATCAATCTTTTAAAAAGCTACTAAGCTTTAAAATACACTTTTAATGAAAGCTTTTCATTTAATGTGAGCATCCAAAAGTAGATCTCATGCTCAAACTACTGGAACTTTCAAAGTACCCAACCAACGGCCTAGATTTGTTGCAGTATTGGATTTGTTCCTTTTTCTTCCTCTGATATCTAATCCAGCTATCTATCCGACTGAGATCAGTCCTATACCTATACTACAGTAGCCAGGCACTTCATAAGAGAAGCACTTTTGGGTCTATAAAGAACTATGTTTATAATATTGCGTAATTGGTGGAGTAAAAGCTACCATGACTGTGGCCTACACAACACTTACGCATCTTCAAGCACCAACATGGTTTTGTGAATTTCTGTCTGAATATGTGAACATTGTTATTGGTTAAAAACGTACTGTTCCATATTAGCAAACTAATCTTCCTAAATTCCTACATTTCTCTCATGTCACATCAGTGCCTGAAGGAGGAATTTCTAGAAGTTCTATAAATAAGCATAATGGTAAATGAGAAAAAGAGGCATCATGGCTCTACAGAGAACCATTGCCTTTAGTGATGAACCTTTGAAGAACCCCCGTTTTCAGAGGGTGCATGGATCTTTGAGCTCTGACAGTACTGGAACTCTGTGGTGCTTTATAGAACTATTGTTCTGAATAAGGTTCTTTAAAGAACCATTTACAAGAGGTTTACGTTGTGAATGAAAAACGCTTTAACTCGGCAAAGAACCATTTAAGCATATAGAACCGCTGCCTTTACTAAATGCAAAAGAACCCCTTTTTTCAGAGGGTGCAGTCTAGGCCTAGTACTTTTCTTCTGAAAGGTTATTTAAAGAACCATTTACAAGAGCTTTTTACAAGAACGCTGTAAATGGAGAATGCTTTCTGTCAGACACTTTCTGTCCTATCCGAATGCACCATGTCAGTCATGTTTATGGACTTTCTGTAAAACGAGCCGTAAAAATAACCTCAGGCTATATTAATCACCATGTGGCTAAATATTCCATCATATTCTGTGGACAATGAGGAGGAATTACGTTTTGTCATGCACAGCACAGATTCCTCAAGTCCTTCAAGTTTGTGGCAAATCTCAGTCAAATCCAGAAGACCAACCAAAAGCCTACAGCCTACATACATTTTATGAACATGCAGCTGCTAATTTCAAACTACAATTGCTTTATTACTATAAGTGGGTTGTAGGGCGTGTTTTAGAGGCGACAGCAGCGCGCAAATGGAGTAGCAACTCCCATCTCAGTCAAATGTAATTGGACCTCATGGCCAAAGAAATGGACAATTATTTCCATTTATTATTTATGTATTTTTTTTTATTAGTGCTTTCATGTGGTTGACATTTTTTCCTCCATTGTCAGCTTCTGTCTGAAGAACTGCCCGCCCAACGACCTGGAGTGCGCTCTGAGCCCCTACGCGCTGGAGTACAAGCTGCTGTCTCTACCTTTTGGCATTGCTGCCAACCAGGACCTGATCCGTCTGGTTGCCTACACCCAGGACGGAGTGATGCACCCGCGCACGTCCTTCCTGGTGGTGGACGAGGACACCACGCTGCCCTTTGCACTGCGCGACGAGAACCTAAAGGGCGTGTTGTTCACCACGCGGCCGCTGCGTGAGCCGCACACCTACCGCATGAAGGTGCGGGCCCTGTCCTACGGCACCGACGGGGGCATCGAATATCAGACCACTTTCATTGTCTACATCGCCGTCTCAGCTTATCCCTACTGAGAGCACTTTACCATGACTGGGAGAGAGAGAGAGAGAGAGAGAGAGAGAGAGAGAGAGAGAGAGAGGTGGAAATGCACTTTTTGTGCAGGACTCAGTGTATGTGTGTGTGTGAGTGTGTGTATATGCGTGCGTGTATGTTTGGATGTAACTGTGTGTGTCCGGTAGATCCGTCCACTTGAAGAAAAATCCACAGATGCTAACTTCAAGCCTCCTAGAGTGAAGAGCTGAGCTGTAGTGTCCAGTGGGCAGGTCATTTTGAACGAATAATAATAATGATAATAATAATAATAATAAAAAAGGTCCCAGCATTGAACCCTGGGGCACGCCAAAGAAAAAAGGCTGGAGCCTGAAGACTGTAGGTCGGAGGAAGCAGTCCTCCTCGCCAGATTGTGTAAAGTCCCTCTTTTCAGGATAATGGGTGGTGGAGAAAGATTCGGAAAGGATAACTGTAAATGTAGGTCTACCTTTTAACTTATTGGGAAGTGCTTGAAAATGAGAGGCAGTATTTTTTATTCCTCCACATCTGGCTGGTTGTTAAAGCATTCTGTGAAAGCTAATCCAGACTCTTGATTTCAGGACTGCTTCCAAACAAGCTTGTTATTCATGTAGTAGCATTTCCCCAGTTAAGGTTAGGGGTGGGTGAGGAACACCACCAAAGATAATCAAAAAGAAATATTTATCTCAGGTAAGCACTGCCTTCCCTCTATAACACCATTCTTGTCCAGGACATGGCCTTACATTCTTAACTATGTACAGAACTTTATATATTGTTTTTTTGCAACGGAATTGCAGCATTACAGGTTAATACACATCCGATTGATTTTCCGTGCTAAAGATGTATTCTATTTTTATGATTTGTATATAAGCATTTGGTTTCCTTTCTGTAATATGGTTCTATATTGTGTTGTATCCATTTTTAACGCATTAAATGTACAATACAAAATTAAATTTTTAGTATTGGCCTTATTCATGTTTATTCTATTTATTAGTAATTATTATTGCCTATTAAATAAAGAATCGCTTATCCGAAACAATTACAATGGGTTTAACTAAACACTGGCACACTATGCAGAGCTGTTCCAATATTACTCAGAAATTATTATATTTTATATTACATTATATAATCATATTATAATACATTATATAATATAAAATTATATATTATTACAATATTACTTAGAAATAAAACTACAAATAAAAAAAATATATAGCAAAAAAACAGCAATGTGTGTCAATCACACTGTTTACTTTAAGGCCGAGAGAAAATTAAAATGTGCATCGTCAATGTGCATTGAGTGTTTACACCATCACACTATAGAAATCACACCTATTATAAGGGGGCTAATGGGGATAAATGGCTACAAATGGTGAATTATTTTTCTAGTCTTTCTCACAGGAGTTTTCTTTCATTTTGGAAAGTAGACAAATGTACACCACAACCAAAAATCACATTTTTATACAGCAAGCAGGTTTTGGTGGTAACTTGCTTCTTGGTTGTTGGTCATACAGGGATTCCTTCATTAAAGCTTAAAGCAACTTTATGTACAGTGCCTTCCATCCGCTACACAAATGAAACATCAAATCAGGTGTGATTAAAGTTTACATTCCAGACTTTCATTTAGGAGGATTTTACATTTTGCATTTTCCTTTTACTATATTACAAGTACAACACCTTTTACAGTGCACCATAATGTTTGGGACATTTGGCTTCAGCACAGGTGTTTCTAATTACTCCGTTGCTCATTGCTCCATTGGTGCAAGGATAAGACACCTAGTCTTGCTTCTAAGCTTTCTGAGACTTTTGGAGTCGACGGATCAGAAAAAACCTTTAGAAATGTGTGGGTGTATATTTGTTGGAGACTTCCATCTGAACAGAAATGCAGAGGCTACAATGCAAGACACAAACCACTAAAGAGAACAGTCTACATGCTTGCTTAGTACTAAAAAGAGCTGCGGAATTCTGGTAAAAGGCATTGTGGACAGATGAGACCATCTGTATTAGAGTAATGGCAAGAGCAAAGTGTAGAGACAAGGAACAAGGAACTGCCCATGACCCAAAAGCATACCACCTCATCTGCGAAACGTGGTGGTGGGAGGTGTCATGGCTTGGGCATGTATGGGTGTGACAGGTACTAGTGCTCAGATCTTCATTGATGGTGTAACTGCTGAAGGCAGCAGCACAGTGAGTTGTAA
The DNA here is from genome assembly GCF_030463535.1 of Salminus brasiliensis. NCBI lineage: Eukaryota > Metazoa > Chordata > Actinopteri > Characiformes > Bryconidae > Salminus > Salminus brasiliensis. Next base: position 37,274,111 of record NC_132878.1, read on the forward strand.
GGAGTACAGCAACATCTAATCTGCTCAAGTCCCAACAATCGCCTCCCAACTGACTGGGCGGTGCTTCGTCCTACAGCAAGACAAGGACCCCAAAAACACTGCTAAGTGTAAACGCAGGTGTTGTCATTTTAACATGGTGAAACTGAAATGTAGGCAAATGAAATGTGAAATGTGTACTTTAATCTCATCTCGTGATCTTCGTGAAAATCCTGTAAGACCACTGGCCCACATGCTTCTTTCACTTGCAGTGAAGTTTCTGAATCTTTCAGCTTCTCCACAAATGCATCCTTATGTCCTCAGGGGTGGCTTAAAGCATCAGTCACGCTTCCCGACTGTAGGGGGAGTCCAGAAGCTAAATAAATAAATAAAATTCTTGCATAATTGCGTTAATTGCATAGTACTGGAGGAGCGTTTTGCCTTGTAGCTGTCTTCACAGCTGTTCAGATTTGAAATTCCCGTAGAAGGTCTCACAGAAGCATTATAATAGTGGTGGTGGCTCCATTTTATGGCCCTTCAGGCACACCGATTGGCATTTTTAGATGATTTTAAACAAGTAATCATGACCGTGCCATTCACAGCTAGTAAATGCATCAAGGATGCGAGCAACAACTTTGATCGTACGTATAAATCTTTATTATTCAATCTCAAAAAGCACAAACAAAAAAAAATGAGTACTTAGTAAGGCAGTTTTTACACCAGTTTGGTTTGTAGAGAATGTGTTTTGCACTTGGTCACAAGAGCGAGAAACATTACTGCATTGGAGGTCCGTCTGCTTTAGTACATTGCTAGTGCTCAGACAAGTTTTAGACAGTGATCTCTCTATGGGCCGGTCAAAGACGTGATGGAGTACAGACAAGAGCATTCACGGACAAATGGTCTCCTACAGACTTGCAGCAAGTGCTTAGGAATTTTAAGACACAGATGCTTAGTGCTTAGCAACGACAGAGCTTAAGACACAGACAGATAGGGTGAAAGATAACCGTTAATATGACAAACGCAGGCATTAATACCCTACAATAGCATTAGTGAGGAACAGGATTAGGGGACTGGCTGCTCACCGAGACATCAGGGAGAAACATCTGCTCAGAAGAAGCATTAAGAATCAAGCTGTAAATGCAAGCAAACGTCATTTAAGATGGGCATTTGGCTGCATTTTGCAAGATAGCAGGGCTGTCCAGCTCCACTCTTGAAGGGCCTTCGTCCAGCACAGTCTGGTGATTTACCTGGCAAAACACACATGATTAAACTCCGCAGTTAGCTACCATGGTCAGCAGCTGTGCTTGGGCAGGAAATCTCCAAACTGTGCTTGAATTTTGGACCCGCAGTAGCAGAACTGGAGAACCCTGCTAGGTGCTGCATTTGTGGAGCACAACAGAGGAAGCTGTTTTCATTGTGAAGTAAGCAGCTAATGCCCTTTGGTTGTTTTAAGAGTGAATACTGTGGAGCTATGAGCTGGGATTAAGGACTGACGGGGTAGAAGTAGGAGGAAGCCTTTAGGGTATTAATCCTAATCCGTCCCAGGCCAGACGAAGCGAGGCGGACGGACACGCCCGGCTGGTGAGTGAGAGAGAGAGAGAGAGAGAGAGAGAGAGAGAGAGAGAGAGAGAGAGAAGGAGACAGACGCACCCCAACAGACCCATCTGTGGCTGTGCATTTCAGGTTATGACCACACCCTCTTCCAACAAACAGAACACACACACATACTATGCGGGCACACCCAAATCTCTTCAGGAAAAGTGTTATCACTGAATCACTTTAAATCATACAAAAAAAGTACAAAAAAAATTATACATCTAGATTTTATAAAATCATAATGATTTGCATCCTTAAGGCGACGTACCTTAAGATTTCATTTCCTGAGAGAAGCTAAATCTACCATAAAAATCGATGGCACCATCATATGTATGTACGTATGTATATATGCTTGCAAGTGTGAAGTGTGATAGATGTGCAGAAAGAGAAGGAGACAAACTGTAAGACAGACAAACCGTAGAAAGGGAGAGCAGGATGGAAAGTCAGATATGGGTTGTTCTCAGCACCCTGTAGAAGTCTTCTCTTTGTTCTGAATGGACCAGCAGGAGCCAATCCCATGGTCATCTGTCTGAGAGGTTCAAATCCCAGGACCAGCGCTTACACCGTTTTCCTAGCGGTCAGCACCCTGACGATGCAGCCCACTCCTCCTGCAGACAGAGCCTGAGGGGGGGGAAGGGGGGGGGACAAAAAAACATAGGCAACATGAACATCTATAGCCTACAAATATAATATCTCTTGCCATTCAAAAAGACTGGATCACACATTTTGATACAATAATTTGATACAAAAATTGGACGCCACAATTTATTTTAGGCACTTTAGGAAATATTCCATATGTTTGAGCAAGAACAGCAAGTTATTAGACTATTAATAATCTACTGTAATTATCTATACACAACAGTTTTCCTCAAGTCTTCCTTTTTTCCTAACTCATAATGATACACAGGTGATACGGAACCAAGAGTTAATGAAAATTGTGTTTTTGGTACTGGTGAGCAGCACATCACTTTAGACTCTACTAGTTAAAGGAACATAGTCTGCTACATGAACCAGGCCTTGTGACTGCAGCTCTGTCCGTGTCTAGAGAAGGAGTTCAGCAAGGACACCTGCGGTGAAAACCATGGAGGCAAAAAGGGATTCACACTAGGCTAAAAACTAAAGCTAGCTATCAATTCTATCCACCATCCACTCCCTGCAAAACAACAAACTGGACTATCAAACTGGCCCTAAGCACACTTTAGAAGAGCAAGCACCGGAATATTTTTCTATCTGTAAGACTCAAGAAAGCCAAAACCAGGGAAACGAGTGTGGGCAAGGCTAAAAGCTAACCCAGCTACAATCTCTACAACCAGTACATTCAAACATTAGGCAGCTCTAAACTATTTTATTTATTTATGTCAAACAAAAAGAGTTCTATATTATTTAAATACTGTTTCTAAGCACAAAAATGGTTGTTCCAAACTTCCGAGCATACTGTAGCGGCCTAATTTTGCAACATAGATTTTGCCATGACCCCAGAGTCCACTGTTGAAACCTCCAGCAACAAAACACCTTAATCAATCTATGACAACGTTATCAGTACGCTTGATAAAGGAAACACACAGTGCTTTCTCAAATCCTTGCCTAGAGAGTCAGCCCTCTGTGCAGTATCTCTCCTGCTCCAACACACCGGATTCAATGCAAGAAAGTCGTTAGAATAATCTGAAGGGCTGGAGTACTGAGCTGTGTAGCACCTTCATGCTGAAAGGACCTGTGCTTTACAAATGTGCCCTGCCTCTTTTTTTTATAATATTATCCTGTGTTTTACAGCAAGATTTGGTGATCTATAATGGACTTGTTGGAATTTGTATTATAGTGAGATCTGGATGTTTCACAGCAGTGTTCAGACCCCCAAGGACTGCGATTGTTTAATAGGCAGACTTTACAGAGATGTCTCTGTCTCTAAAGGACCACACAATAGTGTAATTTCCAAACAATGGAGGAAGCTACTGTATTGTACTACATATTATTTAGCACTGAAAATGTAATAAATACAATACTGAAATACGTTTTTACCTTATTCAAGCTCAATATACATATTTTTAGTAGGTTTTATTACATTGCTGACCAAGTTACGTGCACCATTGTAATTGAATTATTGGGGGATTGTGCTACACCACCAAACTGGAGAACTTTTGGCAACCGGGGTTCCGGTCCGAGCCCCAGTCACACCCATTCCTCGTGAGATCTGGTGCTGTATAGTGGGGCTCTGGCTCAGGCTCTGGCTCTACAAGACTACATATGCTTTCTAGTGAAACTCTTGCTTTGTGCTTTGCAGCAGTGCTCTGGGGCACTCAGCCCACAGTACCTTCTCATGCCACTGCAGGAGGATGGCGCTGCTATTTTCGGACGGCCTCTCGAAGCCCTTGTAGATGTACTTCATCAACAGGTCCACCCCGTTCTTGTCCAGAGACTGCACTCCCTTCTCTATGTCACTGGCTTTGAAGGAGCTGAGCACCTTCAGCACCAGACCCTCGGCACGGTCCTGTTGAAACACAACCGAAGACTGGCTTTCAGTGTGGACATCACAGCCGGCAGACAGGCTCCAGAAGCAGCACTCGTGAAGCCTGAACCGTAGTTTCTGAGGAACAAATAAGGGGGCCAGTGGTTTTCTGATATCTCATCCAACCAACTCATCACTCACCTTAACGTTCTGGTTTTTTGTATTGATTGGTGGGTTTTTCAGGACTGCCTGCAATGCCTCCATGAGGTTCCCTTTACAGACTGGAGTTAAGAAAAGCTAGGGGCTGAACTAGGCAACACACAACAAAAACAATACGACCAGATCAAGAAATAGGCTGTACAGAGTCGTTCAGTGTGAAAAGAGAAGATGCAGTAAACAACATGAGAAGGCGATCAGAAACAGGAAATAAGCACTGGTGTCAGGCAAAGTGGACATATATGGACATAAAAACCAACTTCCTTAACTTACAGGCTTTAGCTTCATACAAACGGATGGGGGGGGGGCAGAAAATGAGACAATGCTAGGAATGTGGTTCCAGGGCATGTCTGAACATCCACAGACTCCAAATCGGCTTTCCTTCACAGCCTGAAACCGGGTGGAACTTGAAAGCATGGGGCACATAGGCTTAATCTCCAACATGGGTGCAGTAAGAGGGGCTCCTGCACACAGGTAGCGGACTCCCTGCCCAAATCCGGAGCCGTGACCAGCTGCTAGTCCCCACCATCCATACGTAATTACACCCCACCTAGCTAGCTACCTAGCTAGCTGTTATTTAGCCACGAACAAAGTCGTGAGGGGCTTATTTGAGGCTGGAAGGGTAGAAAGGACCTCTTTCTAACAGGGGGGGGGGTCCAGATTTTACATTTACTTTTCTAACAATGACACCTAGTCTGTTAACATGGGCTGCTAACACCTCAATATCCAGCGCTAGCTAATTCGCTGATCATCAATAATCTCGATAGCTACTGTACTTGCTAGCTAGCGACCTTATTTGAGAGAATAACGAGCTAATTAGCCGACTAGCCCACATTCTGAGCCGGTGATGTCGGTAAAAAATAATAAACAGTGTAAAGAAATGGGTTAAATAGTTAGCTAGCACTGCTACCTGTTTATTTGCCTTGCCTACATTCGCATGATGGACTACTAGCCAGTAACCGTGACAGTGGCCTGCCTGACGTATAGCTACGACCTAGACTGGCTCAAGTTAGTCCAAAATGACAGTAAGGTGGGCTTAAATCGTATAAACCCACACACGGACATCTATGACTAGTGAACTGAGACACAAAGCACCGTTTAAAGTGCATCCTACAACACAATTTAGCTACTTACTCGCATTTTCCGTTCCACCTTAAATCTCGCAGCAGTTCCACTCCAGCGCCTGTGCGGGCTGGACCGTGCGGAGACGGGAGCCGCTGCACCACTTAAGGTGGACCGAACAATTCGAATAATAAGCTGCCCAAAATCAAGCGCAATCTGAGCGCACAGCGAGTGAAGCGAGGCCCTGCAGACATGTGCACCGAATGAGGGCGATGCACTGCTGTCTCTATGATCTGTCAACAGAAGGATATTGTCTGATCAGTGAATCCACTTCTGCCTCGTCTGGACCCAGCTGATTCTCCCCTCCATCCTCCTCGTCGACAAACTTGTTCTCGTCGTACTCGTCCACATCAACCTTACGGAATCGGTCGGACACGGTGTTCTTGGACATGATCGCGAAATCCCCCAATCTGCACGTTAACAGTCTAACATAAATACAGCGTGTCCAGCCACTGACACTACAATGCACCAAACGCAGCCCAGCCTGCCTGGCGTTCACTCGCTTCCTCACTGCAGCACTCCGCTTACTTCCTCACAGCGCGCCCCCTGCTGCTGGAGCTGCAGGCTGCAACTGGGAGGATCGATTCAGTTCACAGAATCGACTCTTTCAAACGCGATCGAATCAATATCCGAATGTCTAATTTGACGTTTAATCGTGGGTCCGGAGCCTACCCTGATTCATTGGGCGCAGGGCAGGGACACACCCTGGACAGTGCACCAGTCCCTTGCAGGGTCCCATTTACAGCATTTGGCTGAGGCTGTTATTTAGCCACTGTGACCCCGGGTCCTGATCACTACCGCTGTAAAGACGTTTTTGTCCTCAATGCACCCTTTAAATGATAGATTCACCCTAAATTACAAATGGAAATAAAGGTCTTGCAGGCATCTTTTGTTGATTAAACATGACTGCTGAACTGCATTCAGTATTGACAATAATCATAAATGTCTCGGCCTGCTCTTGGCAGATTAACACATGTGCCATATTCCGTTGATCGCTTGCATTTAGCCATTCTTCTCATCAGATCCTTTCAGCTCTGTCAGGTTGGATCAGTTGGTGGACAGCCCTCTTCAGGACTCTCCAGAGATGTTCGATTGGGTTCAAGGCAGGGCTTTGGCTGGGCCACTCGAGAACATTCACAGAGTTGTCCTGGCTGCGTGCTTAGGGTCACTATCTTGTCGGAAGGTGAACCTTCGGCCCAGTCTGACGTCCCAAGCACTCTGGATCAGGTTTTTTAATATCTTTGTACTTTACTCCATTCAGCTTTCCCGCAACCCTGACCAGCCTCCCTGTTCCTAGCCACAGTATGATGCTGCCACCAACACGCTTCACTGTTTGGATGGTGTTGAGCAGGTGATGAGCAGGGCCTGCTTTTCTCCTGACACGACCAAAAAGTTCTTTAGGGCTTTCATATGTCTGTTAAAGCCCAGATTGACGGAGTGCTGCAGAGTGATCGTTGACCTTCTGGAGGTTTCTCCCATCTACACACAAGATCTTTGGAGCTCAGTCAGAGTGGCCATCGGGTTCTTGGTCACCTCTTTTACTAAGGCCCTTCTCGTGGGTGTTCCAACCTTCTTCCTTTAGGGATTATGGAGGCCACTGTGCAGCAGAATGTTGTTTAGTAGCCTTCTCCACATCTGTGTCTCCACACAATCCTGTCTTTGAGCTCTTCAGGCAGTTCTTTCCTCCTCGTGGCCTTGTTTTCATTCTGATATGCATTGTCAGCTGTAAAGACCTTATACAGGCCTTGCGTGTCTTTCCTAGTCATGTCCAATCAATTGATTAAGGAGTAGAAACATAGAAACGTCTCAAAGATGATCAAGAGAATTTCCGAAGGGTCCGAATATGTCCAACATTGTGTTTAACCACTAGATGGCTGTATAATGCAGTACATCTAGGCAAAGCCGAGAGTCCATGCAGTCTTTGTTATCTATAGAGTGAGCCACGTTTGTGTTCTTATTCAGGTGGTCTGGACTTCTCGGAGCGTCTCAAGTCATTGTAGTCACCTGCGTTTACTTTTGTCAGCTCTTGTGTGTTAAATTCAATACTGCTAGGAAATTCACTGAGGCCTCGGCCTTCCCTTACCGACTGTTTTGCCACGGTCAGCCACCAGCTCCATAGGGGAGGGACCACGAGGAATTTGTATTTGGACCAAAACACAGACAAAGATTAATCATGAACTACGTTCCCTGCTAATGAGGACTCTGAAAAGTCATAGTAAGAGTCCCTCACAGGCTTTTACCGGGCCTAATGTGTGTCTGGAACACAAAGCTGTAGATTATTATCTGCAAACAGTGTAATCCTGTTTCTTAATAAGCAGAACGTCCTGTGGGCGTTGCCTCAGGACTGCTGCTGTGACCTGCCCTGACTTACTCCAGCACCCGAAGGTGAGAAGTCGCCTGTTAACAGTGAGGTACGACCCGGTGTCCCTACCCAGATTCAAAAAAACCCAGTGAAAGTGGCAAAGACATGGCACACCTTGTTATTCTTTGTATCGGCGACTTAATGAACCGTTACAGCACCACTTCATCGTATCGAACCCAGAGGTGAATCGTTACACCCCCTCCCTCCTATATGCTTGGTACCCAATGTTTAGGCCCACTTCTCCATTTTGCCCTGCACCCGGCATGGCTAATGCACCTACCACATAATGGATGCCTATGCTATATTATTTAGCATTTCGAAGGTTGTGGTTCTACATCATCACACACTTGCCTCAGACCGTGTGGAAATGTTGGGTAAAAATATCAGCTAGACCTGTTAGTGCAGTTTCTGGTATTGTGTAGCAGTAACTAAAGTGGGTATAAGCCTCCATTCCTTGTTCTAATTAGCTACATTAGCCTCTTAGCTCCAGTACAAAGCTAAAGAAGCAAACTTCAGGAAAACAAGCATGTCCTGACTCGTCGGCTAGGTAAGGTGAGAATTGTGTAAACGAAGCAACATGTGTGTATTGAGCATATACTGTGCCGAGGTCTAGCCCGGGTTAATGATCTGCCAGGGAGAGGACGCCTATGTCAACAGCAGCTTGGCCACACCGTGATGACATCACTCTGCACTTATGATTGTGCCAGTGTGAGATCAGTTAGCTTGTGTCACCACGCTTGTGGCACGCTTCTCTAATTACTCATCTTCAAGTACAAGCTACAACTCCACACAAACAGGCCTCTGAGGTGTTTATGACAGACTGCTGGACTCGGGCCCGAGACTGAACCGCAGCCTGAAAAGGCCTTGGACAATGCATCCGCCTACTCTTCCAGTGTCTTCAATTGTTCCACTGGTGCAGGCCTTCCTTTCACCACAGTCAAAGCAGATGCCAGACAGCAGACGTCATGATAGCGACAGCAGACGTCACACTTTCACTCCCCACAAGATGATAAACAAGTCAGCTGAGGTGACACAGCAACTTCTTCTTTCACGCTGATGCACTAACCCCCCACCCCACCATCACCAGCAACATCACATGATCCCGAACACAAACACAAACAGTGCCGTTCAGAGGCAGCATGCAGTCAGAATAGCTCCTGTGTATCTCATGTGTCCTTATACTACTTGTGTTATACATCATTGGTTTTAGCATCCTTACTAAACTGCCTTGTTTTCGTGCTCTCGTCTGGCCTCGGGTGGCTAAAAGGAACTCGGGGGACCTGCTCGGCTCATCTGCCGAGAGCAATCTCACGGGAGTAGGCACGGCTGGTTTGTGGAAACCTTGTTTTACCAAAGCTGATAAAACAATTTGGCTCCCGTACAAGATATACATGTAGAGTCATTAAAGTAAATGTACAACTGCTCTACATTTATGAGGCCCAATAACTAAGGCCAAGAATTTTACAACACACAAAAATATATAATTAAAAAAATAGACTTCAGAGTTCAGAGGTGGGTCCATAAGTTTTTGGCCTGTGAAATTGGAGGTCACACCCATTGACAATTAAGCTACATCTTCACTTTAATTACGTCTTAATGGCTTTCATTTCTAATCTATTGAGGTGGTGTACAGTTACAAAGATGCGTCCACTGTCCAAATACTTATGGACATGACTGTATGATTTAATTGGGTGGAGAAAATGTGGGAGGACTATTTTTAATGATTATTATATTAAAAATAATAACAACAATAATAATAATAATAATAATAAAATTTAAAATCGTGTTTTTTATTTTATTAATTTTATTTTAGTACACATTCTCCCACTGTCCAAATACTTATGGACATGACTGTATGCTTTAATTGGGTGGAGAAAAATGTGGGAGGACTATTTTTAATGATTATTATATTAAAAATAACAACAACAACAACAATAATAATAATAAAATTTAAAATCGTGTTTTTTATTTTATTAATTTTATTTTAGTACACATTCTCCCGTCTAATTCTCTGAAGCTCATCCTGAGGTAAAAGCAGGGGTTGTCGAGGAGGTTAAATATATAGAAATGCGTCGACATGCAAGCGTGTAATTCTCTATTAATAGCTTTTCTAGTCGTGGACTGGCTGAACTAGCGAGCGGAGCTACTTCCATGCTAAAAGTAGGAGCGGTAAAAGCGATGTGTGAGATAAGGCTGGAGGAATTCCTGCTTTCGCCTGGGGGCAGACAGTCAGTCAGTCAGTCAGTCAGTCAGAGCTACAAACCAGTCCTACCGAGGTAGCCAGTTAGCCAGGCCGCCGGCCACTACTCCTGACCTCATGTAGTCTACATTTTACACGTAAATAGATGAGTTAGAGACAGAGACACGGAGCACGCAGCGGCGCGATCACAGCCAGTACGCAGGCGCCGTCGTTTGTTTCCTCGCCTTGCCTCGGACTGGAGGGTTAGTAGACAGCGGGGGGATTTAGTGACAGCTAGCCCCGGAGAACTTGGATACAGCTCAACTTCGGACACGACGAACTAAACGAGGAGTCGCTTGGGAAGTGCTGGTCGTTGGGGCACGGCCACCGGCGAGCGGCGTACTGGGGACTCGGAGTTGCCTTTCACATGTCTGTCCTGCGGACTTCAACCTGCCCGCACTTCCAGCATGTCGACCGGAGCCGAGAGGAGACTCGAGTCCCGCCTGAAGAAGCTAGAGGGGTTGATAAAGGACCAGCGGTCAGCGCTGAATCTGGAAAGTTTGCTGGTAAGGACGCGCGTGGAGTGGAGGAGTGGACGCGGCCAGGCTGTGGGGGGGAGAGGAGGGGGGGGCTTAGGTTAACTACTTTAGCTTAAGGGAAGTGTTGCGAATAGACTAGACTCTAGTTAGGCTGCGTTTGATCAGTTCAGGTGAGCGCTATGACGACACGTTGCTTAGCGTATAGATGACGTCACGGGGTCAATTAATCGCGATTGATTGCGTCATGGCGCCCTATGGTCAGTAAGTGTAAAATACTGAAGAACCGCATCATCAAAAAGACAGATTTAAAATAAGGGTGGTTTGCAAGAGCGTACGTAATAATCATGATGTATGACCTCGACTTGTATATTTATATATTTTATTTATCATAAAGTATATTTATGATCAATCAAATCTATTTCCTGATGAGCACAACATTTATTTTATGTGATACTTTATTCTTCCTTCTTAAGTTGGTTTTGACTTCTGCTTAATTGCACCAAATAACAAGACTTATTCTTGTGTCATTTTGCTGTCTTATTTTATTGCCATCACATGAGCGAAGATACGCTCTATAGACAAAAGTATTGGAACGCACCTCTTAATCATTGGGTGTTTCATTCAGTCTTATTGCCATAGGTGTATAAAACCCAGCACCTAGCCGTGCAGTCCGCCTTTCCACACTTTAGTGAAAGAAAGCAATAGGAAAGTGATAGGATGCCAACGTCCCTCCGTAGATATTCCACCATCAACTGTGAGTGCTGTGTTTGAAAGTGGGAGAGTTTAGGAACCCCAGCAACTCAGCCACAATGTGTCAGACTGCGTAAAGCTACAGAGAGGGGTTGCAAGAGCAGAAGTGCTGACGAGCATAGTGCATAAAAGTCACCAACGCTGTGCTGATTCAGTTACTGTAGAGTTCCTGTCCTGCTCTGGCATTACCATCAACGCAGGAACTGTGCGCCGGGAGCTTCATGGCATGTGTTTCCAGGGCCGAGCAGCTGCATGCAAGTCTTTCATCGCCAAGCACAGTGCCAAACGTGGGATACTTTACACCACGCCGCCACTGGACTGTTCTGTGTTCTGTGGAGTGACGAATCACGCTTCTATATCTGGCAGTCTGATGGATGTGCCTGGGTTTGGTGAATGGCAGAAGAAAGCTACCTGTCTGCCTGCATTGTGCTAACCATGAAGTTTGGTGGAGGAGGGATAATGCTGTGGGGTTATTTTTCAGGGGTTGGCTTATAGTTCCCTTAGTTGCAGTGAAGGGAACTCTTAATGCTTCACCATACCAAGATATTTTTGTGGACCTCAACCCATCGGACCACCATTGGGGTGAACTAGAATGGAGATAGGCCCCTTTTGTCCAATGTCACACCCTAGAAGAGAAGATTGAAATGGCTGCAAATGGGGCACCAACTCCATATTAGTGCATATGGGTTTGGGATGGGATGCCATATAAGCTCTTGTAGGTGTCCCAATAAATTTGTCCATATAGTGTATATGACTCTATGAATGGAATTTAGGATTAAGGCTAATGTAGCTTGTAAGAATTGAAGTGTTTTGCGCCAGTATCAAAGTGCAGTGATTGGAAAACTTCAAATTGGAACCGCTCTCGATCTTCTGGACTTTTGAGCCAGGTTTCCAAAAGAAAAAGGACAAACAAGAAACATCCTCAAACCAGTCCTACAAGCCTGCGTCTACCACCATCCCTTCAAATTGTCTTGCTTTCTTACCAGTCCCCATCTTGAATTACACTAGAGCTCTCTGGAAACAGCCCCGCACATATGTGGACAAAGCATAAGCAAAACGACACCAGCTGACAAACCTAGAGTATATGCGGAGTATGCAGACAAATCAGTGGAAGTGCCAGGCCAGTGTTTCTGACTCTTATCAGCTTTTGTTTGATATGATCTCTGTGTGGGGAACACACCCTTCCCCTCAAGAATGCGCCTGCCTTGGTCTGGTCTATTTTCAATCAGTTTGTGTAGGTGTATGCCTCTTTTAAAACGGAAGAATTTGAAAAAGAACAGTGTTTTTAATAAGGATAATTTGCTCACAGTGATAAATACATCTGCAAAAATTTAGGCTAAGGTAAGCTAGGGAATATTTGAGCTTTGGTTAGTTCCTAACAGCATTGGCTAGTCTCTAAAATAAAGAGTTATGGGTTAAGTATGATATCTACACCCCCCAATTACATTAGCTGTTAGCTTTTTGGAAATGCATGTAACTCTATTAAGACAATTTAGTGGTGCTATCAAACATTAACTAATGGTATCAGAAAATACCTCAGCTTACTAGCTAACTGAGATAGCTCCCCAGCCAGGCTAATGTCTGCCTAGCAAGGAAATTTTCTATCCAAGCTAAGACTTTGCCAAGCCTGGGGCATACCACGCTTTTGAGTACCAGTTTTAACATGCCCTGGTCTACTTGTGCTTGCCATTAGAGGAAGATGTAGAGGAATCTTGATGTCAGCTTAAAGGCTTTCCTTTTACTATATTGTATAGGTTTATCTGATGAGCCCTCGGAAGGACCAGAGATTAACTTGCCCGGAAATCATTGTGACTCATTGTCCCAGCCAACATGGTCATGTGGGGCTCACCTGGGTGGATATGTGGGTTTGAACATGTGTTGTTAATCTCACATGGCTCCCATCTAGGCCCTGTATGCAGTGTACAACCCAGATGGGGCCCATGTTTAACCTCTCCTGGGCCCATCACTGACCCTGGTTGGCACATATGTGGGGGGCAATGTGGAACCCAAGGACAAAATCTTCTGGTTCTAATTTTGGGCCACCCCTTCCTGGGCCTTCAAAATGTTTATTAGCCCAAAACTGTCAAGAAATCTACCTGTCTGACTGCATTGTGCTAACCGTGACGTTTGGTGGAGGAGGGATAATGCTGTGGGGTTGTTTTTCAGGGGTTGGCCTATAGGCCGCTTAGTTCTAGTGAAGGGAACTCTTAATGCTTCACCATTTTTGTGGACCTCAACCCATCGGACACATTTGGGGTGAACTAGAACGGAGCCAGGCCCCTTTTGTCCTACGCAGGCAGAAATTCCCATATACACACCCGAAAAAAGAAGAGTGAAAGCTGTTATGGCTGCAAATGGGGCACCAGCTCCAGCCCTACAGGCCCCACATGAACCTTCAAAATGTTTATCATTCCAAAACTGTCAAATTCGCTGTGTTCATACAAGCATACAGTCCAAAGTCTCAAAGCTTAAACTTCCTAAAGAAAAAAAAAAGCATTGAAAGTTTGCATAGTTAGCTAATTCCTAATTCTTCCTAAGGCTAGCCTAGTTGAGGGCGGGCGTGTTCCAATCGACAAATCCGCTCCTCAGTGCCACCTCCTACCCTTGCATGTGGCCACTTATGTGACATGGGTGTGATGTATTGAGTTGTGAGTCAAAGTTGGCGAGAGCAAGTTAAAACCGCCCTGAATTCGGACCTTGGTCTGCAATGCTGCAGTTAGATGCCATTCTAGTACCCACTAACTACTTACCCCAGCAATTATCCCACTTAGCCCAAATGCAGTCAGGCAGGCAAGACACTGGAACTACTAATAATATCATAAGTAATGGGAACAAATAACTGAGGCTTGCGCTTGCGTGCATCATCCTGACACTGTGTGACATACACTTACCTACAAATAGTTATATAAAGGTACTGGAGGAGTACAGGCCTCGAGATGGCTGCTGCTACTGTTTTTCTCTGTGCGCCGGATGACCTTTTTGTCCATTTTTAGGGATAACAGTGTGTCATACAGTGTCAAAAACCATATAAGCAAGTCCGTTCGACATAATTTAGCAACTCTGTGTGTGCAACAGGGCAAATGTGGTGATTAAGGGATAGAGATTTCTTAATGCAAAATTTTAGGTATAAGCTCTCTTTACCTGTTAGCAAACATTGAACAGCAAGTCTATATAGGTTGCTGAACTACCTTCTGAGTAATTTTTCATTTTTCACTGAACTGGCCCTTTAAGTTACCACAAACAGCCTATTTGCCTTGATTACCTCCTAAGTATTTAATGGCAGGCCTGCTGCCTGCTTTGAGGATGCCGTTGTTGCGCCGTAAGCTGTGTGGAGTGAAATGAGGGGGGACTTGTCAAGCGAGCTTTTCTGGAACCTGCAGAATGGTGCGTTGGCCTGTGTTTGCCACTTCCAATCATGCAGGCAAATCATTGCTACTTTCATAGGCAAATAATTCATGTTTTTTCCTCCAGTCATTTTGGATGCATTGCTCATGAGAAAGCTCTTGCGCTGGTGAAGCGAATAGGTAACTCGACTTTTTCATGCTGTGACACGCCAGCAATGGTAGCAGTGTCACTGACAACGATGCGTGACGAGTAAAAAGTGAACATATTACTTAGCAGTCTTTAAAAAGCACCTCACACGCGCTCGTGTGTCACTCTTGGATGGCTGCTAACTCGCGTGCTTATGCGCTTTATGAAAAATGATAGCTGTCTGTGAGCAAGTGCTGGAGTTATTGTGTGATTTATTTCGGGTGCGTGTGCGTCATACAGTGAGCCGAGCCTAGGACGAGGAAAGAACTCCCTAAATCCCTGATGCCTCATTAACCCGGGGCTTATATAGAGGCTGATTCACCTCTTAGTCTGGTCCAGCATTCCCCTACAGCTCTATATTGTTAAAGGAATTGTTCAGGAAAACTCTAATTAGCTGTTTCCTCCTTAAGTAGATGAGACATGTTTGCTGGAACTAGCTACAGGTATAGGTTGCCGCCTTTCAGAAATGAAAATAAGGGACGCCTACCATGGCTCTTCTGGGCCATGACCACCATGGGCCTGTCTACAAACATTTTTAATCTAGGAAATGTATACACATTAAACAATACAAATTTTCTCTTAACTAATGTATTTATTAATTAAGTATGATTCCAATGCCTTGTTCTTTAGATGGCCATCTATAATTTTTATATTGGCTAATACTACTGAGTATTAAAAAAATAAATGATCATTCGTTCCACTTTAGAAACTCAACTTGCTAAACAATCAATAGTCTACTAAAATAAGCGATGCCTGTCCAGGCATGTGCCTCTTCCCACTCACGTCTGTATTGGACTTTTATGGAAATTGAAACAAAATATTGAGAAATGGTTCAATACGGGACACAACATTTAAGTGCCAAATAAAGGACGATTCTCTATTTTAAGGGGCAACCTTTAGTTCAGTAATGTCATATAGGGGTTTTGGTCCTATATGATGTATATAAGCCTCATATTATACAATTTTGTATATAAGAATACAACAGTAATATATGTGAAGGAGGTAATAGACAGGTTTTGTCCATTTTAATATTTGAGATTGTTAAATAGCTCAATGCTAATTGGTGGTACACAGTGTTCAGTTTTTTTTTTTAGCTATATTAGCGTCACGGCTCCAGTGCAAAACCTAAAGAAGACCTGTATTAAGTGTCTTGGCTGATCCGCTATATTTTGGGGGTATGGACGGAACTGTTCCCTTAACCTTTAAGCTGTTTTAACTGTTAGTGTTCAAAAAGCTGCTCAGTCTGCTGTGTAATGTTGACCTTTGTGCTTCAGCAATGGCTGTGCAATTAGTTTTTGTTACTTGATGACTGGATTAATCTCAGCTGCTTGATTTAAACAGTCATTAAGACTGACCTTCTTACTCAGTAGTTTGCATGCTGATAAGGTATGTTTTTAAATCACCTACTGGACCCTCTTACAGCTCTGATAGAAACTGACTGCATCGTGTTTTATGTTTATGTTTTTATGAAATCGGACCTCTCAGACCTTTCAAAATGTGACCTTGTCCGGTCAAGCTCACCATGCCGCAGAGAAGAGCGGTTTCTCAACGCATGGACAGCTAGCAGTCAAGGAAAGGTTACAAAGCCATTTCTAAGGTTCTATGACTCCACCAAAGCTAAATTCAGAGGTATGCTAACCGAATAGTATGCACCCGTCCCAAAATCAAACCAAACCAAAGAATCCAAGAAAGGACATGCAGTAAAGAACAGTATTCGTGACTCGGCCATTAGGAAAAACCAAGAAACTAGGATCCATGGCAAAATAGCACAGTGACGGTTACTAACCAAGCATAATCCAAATGCTTGTTTTAAGTGAATTCTGGAGATTTTAGCACATGTGACCCGTTAGGACTGGTGAAAAGCTATCGCCGCTTTTCCAAAGTATCAGCTGTAAAGCATGGTGGTGGTAGTGTGATAATTTGAGGATGCTTTGCTGTGTGAGGATCTGGACACGTTGCTCCATATCAGCAAATTCAAAACAATGTCAAGCCTGAAGCTGAAGGGCAGTTGGGTCATGCAACAAGACAATGATCCAAAGAAGACAAGTTCACAAGTCTACCTCACAATGGTTAAAAAAACAAGATTTTTGTTTTTGTAACTTTTGGAATGGCCTAGTTAAAGTCCTAATCTAAACCGTATTAAAATGTTGTAACAAAAATTGAGGCATGGAGTACATGCTGGGAGGCCTACAGATGCCACTGAGCTCAGGCAGTTGTGCAAGGAGTGCTACAGAATTGCTCCATGGCGTTGTGAGATGCTAATTATCATCTACTGAAGGTGTTTGGTTGCAGTTGTTGCTGGTAAGGGGGTGTAACCAGCTATTGTATGGAAGGGAACAATGACTTTTACCCATAGGGGGATTAGGTGTTGACAGTCTTTTCTTAAGAAAACATTACATTTGGGATTTAAGACAGGGAGCATACTCCTTCATGGTGCTATAACTGTTGAAGGGAATGGGTGGGCTGCTGAACCTGCTGAAGGCTGAGAGGGTGGATTAATGGAAAAATGATAAAACAGGAAAAATTTAAATCTATATAAATAGACGAATAGAGTTTTAAAACTTTGTCTGACTTACTGATCTGGGTCTAGACCTGAGCTCCCTGCCCCCCACCTCGCCACTCACCCACCCCTTTACCTCTTTCTCTTGTTTCCGAGGGAAAGACCATTCAGGAAGCTGAAGTCACATCCTCGAATTGAGGAGTCAGAGATAACCAATTCCAGCGTTCTGAACGCAGGCAGCTTCCTGTTTCTGAGTATGTGTGTATGCGTGTGTGCGTGCATGTGTGTGCATGCCCGCTGTGCTGCGGCTCATTTGCAGAGGCGATGTTAATGACGTAGGAGTGTGTTTGTGTATGTGTGTGTGTTTTTAGGGAAAAGGTAAATTATGAGGCTTTCGCAGAGGGAAGCCATACAAAAATCTGGGGACAAAGAACAGTGTAAACTCCATACCACTGTTCCCAATAAGCGGAGTCCTTTGTCTAGCAGTGTACAAGGGACATTAGCAGGGTATTAGGGACTATACAAACAGCAGTCCAAGCTTTTTTTAATTATTATTATTACACCCTCAGTGCAGATGTCTCTCTCTCTGTGTGTGTGTGTGTGTGTGTGTGTGTGTGTGTGTGTGTGTGTGTGTGAGAGAGAGAGAGACATAGAAATGGGAATTGTTTAGGTTATTGGGTGGGGGGTAGTGCCACAGGGGAGGTCTTTGTACATATTTTTAGCTCTGACTTTACAGCCCTGTGGAGGATCACCAGTGTGACAGGAGGCTGGTGGAGACTGCAGCTATAGAACCCTAGTAGATTCTAGAATCACCTGGAAGTGTCCTTCAGGAAGCCTTCAGACAGATGAGAGGGGCTCAAACATGTACTGTCCGGAAGGTCTGTCTCCAGAGAACTTCAAAACTGCAGGATATTGTTTGGTAAAAAAAAAAAATCCCCAGACATGCGTTTGTAGTTTGTAGTTTAAGACTGTCCACTTTAAGAAGAAAGTTATTTGAGGGTTTCTTTATTAAAGCCAATGGTGTCCTATGGAACCATGAAACATGAATGGTTCTTTGCCTGGTTGAAGGGTGTGTGTATATGTAGTACCAGTCTAAAGTTTGGAAATGCTAGGGTGACCAGGACACTGGGGACCCATTTCCAACATCACGCATACACACTGCCACAGTCCTATAGCTTTGGCCTACTCGACCCCCCCCACGACCACGACATCCTAACTACGGTAGATACCCATGTGTCCCCAGGCCTACTTGAACCCCCCCTAGCCACGACATCCTAACTACGGTAGACACCCATGTGTCCCCAGGCCTACTCGAACCCCCCTAGCCACGACATCCTAACTACGGTAGACACCCATGTGTCCCCAGGCCTACTCGAACCCCCCAGCCACGCTATCCTAACTACGGTAGATACCCATGTGTCCCCAGTGTTCTCTGTTTTAGAAGGTGTGTCCACCCTCACACATTCACACTACCACTGTCCAACAGCTTGGACCTACTTGAAAAAAATCCACAGCCATAGACATGTCTATATAAACAGAAAAAGTTTAGGCTTCAAGGTGGCTGCCATTACTTTCTTTAGTCTGTAACCGCATGTCCTACAGTGTTAGAAGCTTCAGGAAGCTTCATGAGGAAAAGTAAGAGACCATCCTCATTTCCAAGAATTTTTCTTGTATGTTGTTTTATTTTCTTATCAACTCATGATATCATAAAATATGTAAATCATGTAAATATGTTGGGTTTTATGACATCACAAAAACAACACATTCAGCAGGGGCTGTTTTTACAGCTTTCTTTCTGTGTATGTACTGTATAGTGTAGTGAGATTTTTGTACATTTTTGTACATTACTTTCCGAAGGCCCTACAAGTTCATTTTATATATATATATATATATATATATATATATATATATATATATATATATATATATATATATATATATATATATATATATATATAACATATAGATGTTCAAAAATTTCTAAATCGAAACGCTTAAAAGCTACATAGAAAATAGGACCCCTAACATCTGTGCAAGTCCTGGTAGACCACCCAAACTGCCCACATTAGATAAACAACACTTGAAGATTTCTTTGAGAAAGAGTACCTCAAGTCAAGCCCCACACTTCAGATGTAAAAACATCCACAGGTGTTCCTGTCCGTTCTTCAGTGAGAGGACAACTCCACGCTGTGGGTCTGAAAGTATGTGAGTATGCTGAGAAGAAAGCAAACCGATCAAAAACGAGCAATAAAATAAAGGACTCCCCACTGTAAAGTTCAGACCTCAACAACCCTGAATGTGTTTGGGTTGGTCGGAAGCAGAAGACTAAGACTGAACTTAGTAGGTGTAGTATTATATGAAGTGTTATATAATATTTAGCTGTTGGAGTGTATTATTTTCTGTTAAATGCTTTTTTCCCCCTGATGTTTAAAAAAGATTTATTGGACTTAATGGTGGGATGGTCTGTCAACCTCAGTCTGATATGTGAGTAAGTTGTGGAGCAGCTCTTTCGTGCCCCCGAGGGCTCTGAAGGAATTCTTCAGCGCAGATGCCTCTACCTAATGGATTAAATCTTTGTTCTCTATTTGTGCAGGATTCCGTGAACGCCTTGGCCCTTGACCTGAATCACCCTGCTCTGCGGAAGAACAAAAACATCGATGCCTTCTTAAGCAGATGTAAGTCCCCTTAAACAGATAATGTGGAAACCTGCCATCTTGAGCTTGAGAACATTATTGAGGAAAGCTCTTCCAAAAACAGGTTCTTTTGCCTTTTGAGCTCTCTCAGCAAATTCGATACCCAACCCCAGCCTTAAGCTTTACACCGTAGCTCATTCATACCTCACTTCCCACTCTTCCTATGGAATGCAATAATCCTGTTACGCTGAATTGCTTGTGGCATCACTTATATGAAGATGTACAACAGCCACCAGCCACCAGCTTCTCAAAAGTGTCTGCTAAATAATAATTTGGCCTGAACATGGTGCTTTTCCAAACTGCTGGTAAATACGCATGTTGGAAATCCCACTTCCCACCCTTTTTGACCCAGAGTTGGTTTAAACAGCTGGGAGAGGAGGACTGAGTACTGAGGAGTATTCACACAACAAGATGACAACACTTGTCACATCATTAGGCTGGCTGCCTGTAGTGGTCTGCCTGTAGTGGAGTGAGGTCTTGTAGTTCAAGCACTGCTGCAGTTCTCCAACATTTCTAGAACTTCTGCACCAGTTGAGGTGGAACGAGCATTCTTGTATTTTAGGGATGCGATGTATGTTGTGGGAAATCAGTGGTCGCACTTGTTGAGACAGTAGAATGAAAGCTGACTGTTGTTCCTAGTTTAAAGCTGAATGTTCAGATCCAACAGGTGGGATCGTACTTGCGAGAGGATTAAGGTAACATTTTTGTCAGAGTTTTTTTTATTTACAGACAAATAAAATGCACTATTAAAACACGACTAAAACGTAAGTGCACTTATCACAGGGTTTACTTATCCTGGGTTTACTTAATTTTTTTTTACATTTCTGCATTTTTCTGCCACTGAGATACAAACAAATTCATTCAGAGTGTTTTTTTCATAAGGAAACCCATCAACAGTGATGTTGTCAGGACTCAGGACACCTTTTATGAGTTTTATATGTAACGTTGATGGTTAAAAAAGTGGCAAATCTGTACTTTTTCATGTTTTGTTTTTTTAATAACAACACTTATAACAGTACCATCAAGCAGCAAATCATCACTGTCACTCAGAAACCTCGTATCTCCATTTTTGCGGTTTCTCACTTTTTGACATGATTTGAATATGGTCGCTCTGCTTTACATTGTAATGAATGGCCCAACAGAAATGTTTTACTGGTTTCCTTTAAAAGTTCAGTAGAATTTGTTCCTTCTCCTGTAAAGTTCCCATTTTGGAGATTTTGGAAGTCTTCGTTGTGACAGCGACAATATTTGTTGATTGATATTTGAGCCGGGCTGCCTAGAATCTGACCAGAAAGTTACCCTAACCCCACCTCCAAACCCAAACACCCAAACATGCTTTTATTCCTTATAAAGCCTCAAATTATATTATTTTCCTTTTGAATTGACAAAATTTTTGAATATTTCTTAAGTATTTTAGTAAAAAGGACAGTATAATGTGGTAAAAAATGTTATTATTATTAAAATGTTACTCATTATTTGCCATTACACTGTATACCATCTACACTACATATATAAGACAAGTTTTCAAGCCATCACACTCTTCAGACATCACAACTGTGACCAAGTCTGAATCTGAAAATTTCTCTTGAGCGTCATGTAAGTGCGAGATTTCTGTGTGATTGCTTGTGCAGATGAGAAGGCCGTTACCCGGCTGAGAGAGCTGCAGGCGAGGCTGGACGATTTCGACCGAATAAAGCTGATTGGCAGAGGAGCGTATGGAGCGGTGCAGCTGGTGAGTAATTGCTCTGGTGTATGTTTGAGAGAGCAAGAGAGAAGTGGCAATGCCTTCCAAAAACTGTCTGTCTATCCTTGGGCATTGGCTTTTTGTCTTGCTGCATCAGTGCACTTGCACGCCTGTGCATGTTTGTACACGCCTAAAGAGAACACGGCTCAGACAGGAGAGTGTGAGTTGTCCTCCTGTGTGATCTTGCACATGCCAGGTTATAATTGAAGCTTTGCTGGCACTGTGTGTGTGTGTCTTCTTTCTCTGTTACATTACTTGGAGGCAGGATGTGACTTTATACATTCTGTGTTTAAAAGCTTTGAGTGTTCAAGCTGATATCAAGCCCAAAAGGAAACACTGCTGCTCAGAAACCGCTTTTACAGGTATGGAATATTATGGAATTGGAAAGGTAGTCAGTACAGGTAGTGTAAGTCCTAAACAGCACATTGGCCCTTATTCATCCAAACTTGCTTTATTTTCATAAATTTTTTTATCGGTTTTGAGATTTTGATGTGCGTCTTAAATGTGGAAACTGATATAAACAAATAATAAGACTATTTCATATAACATTCAATTTAAAGGCATACTGCACTGATCTTTTCTTTATATCACTTATTCAGTGCAAAATCACCTCCCAAAAATACACCAAGGGTTTCCCCTAGTGCAGTGGAAGCTACCTCATATACTGCAGTAAAACAGTGAAAAGCCAATAATCATAAATAAAGCATTGTTTTCATTTCATTGTGGTTGTTTATTTATTTGTTTGTTAATCAATCAATGAATTCGTTACTATTTTACCCATTTTCTCCCCAATTTGGGTTGCCCTACCCATACATATTCTCTCCCATCACATGTAATGCTCCCGACACTAAGAGAGTGAAGTATTCTGCTGGACCACTGTGGGCCCATTGCGCTTGATTTGTAGCAGTAGTGGTATAGAACCACATACAGAAGCTTTTCCATCAATCCAATTGTAGGACTATTTATCATGCAGTTTTTTTCATAGTTCCATTGCTTTTACTAAACAACCCTTGAAGAACCTTTTTATTAGTATATTATTCTATCTTGACACAGTTTTTATAAGCTACCTTTGGTGCATCCAAAAGCTGTAGACGAATAATGCCACTTTGCTAATGCTACTTTGTCACGTTATTCCCTGTTTCAGATTTTCGGCAAAGGAGGAAACAGGACTTGTACTGCCATTATTGTGAAAAACACATCCTTTTTAAGTTCAGAATGTTTTTTCCTTTTCCTGTAAAGTCGCTGTTGTGTGACAACGACAAAACACTAACATAACACACTACAAAGAATTTATAAAATGAACAATTTCTGTAGAATAATACTCCACTTTATACTCCACACTCTTATCCCGAGCGACTTACCTTTGAATCTTATTCCACAGATACACAGGGGGATGATGGCCCTTCCTACCCACCCAGAGAGAATGAGAACCAATGGCCACAGGATGGTGGTGGCATTCTGGGGATTCTGTAAAATAGCATTAAAAGGGTTCCACTATTGTTACTTGTCGAAGAACCTTTGTTCAGTACTATATAGAACAGTTTTTGCTTCGAGTGTATACACACTCTTCACACCCATGTGACCTTGGATGTGGAAAACGCCCATTTGAGTCGTTCACTTGTGAAATTGAAGTGATGTTATTGCAGTGCTCTCTCGATGCTTTCTTATATTTTGCTCGCTATCAAAATGATACATGGTGTGGTGTATGTAAATGATATGGACATGAGCCAACCAGGGCATGCCATTTAGTATGACATTCTGCTGCTGTATACATTTGTTTCCATGCATTTAAATATAGTTATTTTGGCTGGTGTATATATATAAAAAAAACTCAGCACCATCAGTACTCTAACTGTTCAACTGTGTGTGTGTATGTTTGTAGGTGCGGCACAAGGTCTCTAAACAGGTGTATGCTATGAAGCAGCTGAGTAAGTTTGAGATGATCAAGCGCTCGGACTCGGCTTTCTTCTGGGAGGAGCGTGACATCATGGCCTTCTCCAACAGCCCCTGGATTGTACAGGTAAAATTTGAATACACTCATATGCTCATGCACAGAGACCTTGTTTGTTATGGATATGAAATAAAAATATATAACTTTTTCACTACTTTGTGAAAGGGTGCAGTGTCCAAGAACAATGTTGGGCAGACCAAGCCACTGGGTGGCATTGGACACTGGCGAATAGGGGGGCTGTCATCTATTCTAACACAGTTAGTGTTATATTGTCTGGTTTAACACGCTAGGTTCATTACATAAATAAAATGCTCATCAGTTTGCTCAATAATGAGCTAATAAATATTAATATGATGATAAATCTTAATGACCAAAGGTTAGTACCTGCTACGTTAAAGAAAACCAAAGAACTCATCAGAACTTTTGTAGTGAGCAGTACTGTCAAAGGTGGCGAGTCCCAGTTCTTCTCATAATCTATAATTTAAAATTTTAAAATTGTAAAATTTGTTTTAAATCATAACCAAGCAGCACGGTTCACTCTACAGCAGGGGTCTCAAGCTTAAACTAGCTGGGGGTCACTAGCCAGGCAGTATTCTCCAAGGGGGGCCAGTGGAGCTCTGGGCTGTGCTTTCATCTGAACGCATTGGCTATCTAGCGATGCTGCATCAGCGGCGGTTCGAAAAGAGGTGACTGCTGACTGCACATGTGTCTGAAAAGATGTGAGGTAGTATTCTTGGTTTTGCCGCAGGGTTCCTAGCATACTGATCTGCATGTGTAGTTGTTTAGCATGCTGCCACAAGAGACCACCACACTCATCGGCGTAGATATATAAGAGCTGTTGCTATTTAAAAGATAGCAGTGGGCATAGGACATATATAGGAGAGGGAGGAAGGAGGGTGCCTGGTGACCATACTATCGCAGCATCCTAAATCCACTACAGTTTCCACAGTAATTAACCACAACAAAAGATATGTTAAGGACAATAAATGTTATGCTACTGTTTTAAGACACACAACAAAGGGTAGCATAACATTTATTGTCCTTAACATATCTTTTGTTGACAACGTAGACCAGTAATATGAGCCATAGTGGCCTGGTCCATTGGAATAAAGTGTCCCTGTTCACTGGAACTGACTCCTAACTGAATCACTTCTCTCTTTCTGCAGCTGTGTTGCGCCTTCCAAGACGAGCGGCACCTGTACCTGGTGATGGAGTTCATGCCAGGAGGAGACCTAGTCACTCTGACCATGAACTACGACATGCCGGAAAAGTGGGCGCGCTTCTACACAGCGGAGGTGGTGATGGCGCTGGATGCCATCCACTCCCTGGGCTTCATTCACAGAGACATCAAACCCGACAACATGCTTCTGGACCGCACCGGCCACCTCAAGCTCGCAGACTTCGGCACATGCATGAAAATGGACAAGGTGAGTGCTTTCATAGGCATGATCAAGGGGGTGTGTTCACTACTGTCCAAGAGTTGGGAATCCCTCATTGTATGGTTTGAATAATGTAAGCAGCATAGTTTTAAATATTATGGTTAATATTAAAAAATATTAAAAATATAGTGTTGCATAGACGGGTTGCTTGGCAGTGTCATCACAGAGATGTGTATGGAAGCAGGGGACAGAGAGCACCAGCCTTCACGCTTGAGAGCAAAAATGACAGTTTTCAAGTACAGCAGCTGACTAACATTATAGCATACTGACCAGTAATGTTTGTAAACAGGAAACCCGCCTGTTGGTATGGGTACAAGCTGACGCTCACGTACAGTACAATATAGTCAAATTGGCAATAGGGAACATCGATAGCACAAGCAGCATTTCTGCCAGTGTGGAGTTATTTCACGCTTGCGCAGTAGCACAAATGCCTGCTGCAGTATCTATAGCGCCAGTAACTCCAGGCATGACTGAATTGAAAAAAATGCTGTAAGGATTAAAATATATATATATATTATTATTAAAAATGCAGTGCTTTACACTGAGACATGTATTTCAATAACAAACACATTTTCTTCTTAAACAGTGGTGATTAGAATTTTTAGATTTTTGCTGCATTGAAATTATGTTTATTATTTGTACTTTTTTCTACATTGTGGCAATTTCAATTCATTCATGGCTGCAAATCATTTCTTTTTTGTATTATTTGGTATAATTCAAGTAAATTATATATTTTTTCAAGCTTATTATTTGATTCACTTTAAGTAAGTAATGTGTTTTAGGCACCTGTTGGACAGAGTTGGTATTGGTATTCAGTACAGGCAAATACTTGAAGATCAGGAATCCGTAGTGGTAGGGGAAAAGAGGCATCAGTGCGTCCTATTTCTGAACAATACTTCCATGATTTTGAGACTTGATTGCAAACTTTTGAACTTCATCATTTTCAAGTGGAACATCCGAACCATTCCAAACTGCTGAAGCATGATTCTAAACTTTTGACAGCTGTAAGAAGTTAGTTGCCATTTCTGCCATCTTGTGGAGAGTAGATTAAATGCACTCTGGATTGGGGTCCTCAGTCTAGATTTAACATAAGATGAAGACAATGTGAGTAAACACATAATGCAGCTGCATTTATTGAATATAAACATGTATTTATACAGGTGTGTGTGTGTGTGTGTGTGTGTGTGTTGCACAGTCTGGTATGGTCCGCTGTGACACCGCTGTAGGGACTCCTGACTATATTTCACCGGAGGTGCTGATGTCGCAGGGTGGGACGGGTTACTATGGTCGTGAGTGCGATTGGTGGTCTGTTGGCGTCTTCATCTATGAGCTATTGGTTGGTGAGTATCCTCTCCTCCTCCTCATCCTTCTCCTCTTCATTTTCTTATCGTTGTTGTTGTTATTATTATTGTTATACATTTTGGTTTTACCTTCTCCAAGGTGACACCCCATTCTACGCTGAGTCGCTGGTGGGCACTTATGGAAAGATCATGGACCACAAAAACAGCCTGACCTTCCCTGATGATGTGGAGATGTCCAAAGAAGCCAAAGACCTGATCTGTGCCTTCCTGACAGACAGGTGAGCGAGACGGAGAGCTGAACGAATGCTGCCAGTGCTGATGTGGTCATGCAAGCATACAGTGACTAGTCGGCTCGATTGTGCCCTATCACCACAGTCATCACCTCTTCCTCACTCTCGCATCCTCCCTCTACATACTTTCATAACTTATGTCTTTCATTCCATTCAGTTCCTCACTTTCACTCCTTCCCTGACTTCTTTTCACTCTAGTGCACTCATTCTCATTCTCCTCTCTCTTTTCACTCGCCTGCACCTCTAGCTCACTCTCTCCAGTTTAATTCCTCAATCAATTCCTCCCTCCTTTCACTCCATCGCTCCTCTAGTTCGCTCACTCATGTTCAGTTCCTCCCTCCTTTCACTCCATCGCTCCTCTAGTTCGCTCACTCACGTTCAGTTCCTCCCTCTTTTCACTCCATCGCTCCTCTAGTTCGCTTACTCTCGTTCAGTTCCTCCCTCTTTTCACTCCATCGATCCTCTAGTTCGCTTACTCTCGTTCAGTTCCTCCCTCTTTTCACTCCGTCGCTTCTTCAAATCGCTCACTCTCGTTCAGTTCCTCCCTCTTTTCACTCCATCGTTCCTCTAGTTCACTCACTCTCGCTCAATTCCTCCCTCTTTTTACTCCGTCGCTCCTCTAGTTCGCTCACTCTCGCTCAATTCCTCCCTCTTTTTACTCCGTCGCTCCTCTAGTTCGCTCACTCTCGCTCAATTCCTCCCTCTTTTTACTCCGTCGCTCCTCTAGTTCGCTCACTCTCGCTCAATTCCTCCCTCTTTTTACTCCGTCGCTCCTCTAGTTCGCTCACTCTCGCTCAATTCCTCCCTCTTTTTACTCCGTCGCTCCTCTAGTTCACTCACTCATCTACTATGTCACCTTGTTTCACCTAACCACTCAATCGCTCACTCACACCTTTCACCTCACTCAGTCCCTATATCGGTCTCATTGGCATGACTGACTCAAGTACAACGCTGCACTCACTTGGTCTCTCTTTTGCGCACACACACACACACACACACACACACACACACACACACACACACACACACACTTTTGGCAGCACATACGAAGAGCAGTGTTCTCAGCCTCCCTGACATTTGTGAGCAGAACACACACACACACACAGACAAACACACAAAATATTCTTGTCAGTTTTAGGCTGATGCTGGAATGTCCCACACGTGGCAGCTCGGAGTCTGCTGCACCCCTCAAGCCTGCGGAAGTAAAGATGGGAGGGGAGCTGTGTGTGTGTGTCTGTGTGTGTCTGTGTGTGTGTGTGTGTCTGTGTGTGTCTGTGTGTGTCTGTGTGTGTGTCTGTGTGTGTGTGTGTGTGTGTGTGGTGGAGATCTTGTGTTTTGTGGCTGCTCTTCTTGCAGTGCATTGCTCCTCACTCCCTCTCATGAAACAAACACACTTCAATATATCAGATGCACACATTCTGCCGAATGGACTAGTTGGTAGCTGTGTGTGTCTGCTTGCACCAGTTGTGTTGGACGCTGTGTTTAGTTTGGTTGGGTGCTCTGCAGCTGTGTGTGTGTGTGTTGATCATTGTTTTGGTATGTTCAGGGAGGTCAGGCTGGGCCGGACAGGAGTGGAGGAAATCAAACGCCATCCCTTCTTCAAAAACGACCATTGGACCTTCGACACCATACGAGACAGTAAGCACCCATTCTCTCTCTGTGTGTGTGTGTGTGTGTGTGTGTGTGTGTGTGTGTGTGTGTGTGTGTGTGTGTGTGTGCCTGGATTTCAACAACCACTGCATTTCATAGTTTCATATTTCATAGAAGTAAACAGTCTGTTATCTGCATGACTTGGTGTTGCTTGTTGATATTTTGCCTAAATACAGTATGTGCAGTGCTGTAAAGGTGCATATATGCAGACAGTAGTTTGGACACATGCTTGACCAATAGTGAGGCAGCAGCTTTACTTAATTTAAAAGTCTATGAAATTTACACATGAATAACATGCATGCATCTAATAACTTACATGAGGCAAAAAACACTTAACCCTTTCAATCCTAAGGATCTGCATGTTTGCACATACTTGAAACAAGAAGTTACATATTAGTTTCATGATAGATTCTGAGTCATTAGTAGATACTGAATAACTAGTACTCATTTAATAATAATTAGTAGTAGATATTAAACAATTAGTAGGTATTGAATAATTAATATATACAGAATTGTTGCATTTCTGATTTAATTTGATTATCATGTATTGAATAATTAGTAGGTACTAAATAATTAGTAAATAATTAGTATTACAACTCCAAAATAAGGCTGGGTTTCAAGAGTTTAGTCATAAAAACATAAAACAGCAGCTGAGCCTCATTAATGATGATAAGCATAAATTTGCTGTTACTACACCAGTTACTATTATTAACAATAAATCAGTTCAGCATAGGTAACTAAACCCTGTATTCAGATTCACTCTAAGGTGGCAAACAGTTATTGCCAGACGTCTGTGAGCTGGAATACTGAATTATCTTATTTCTAGTACCACTGTCGCAACAAAAGGTGTACAGTCTTATGCAAAGGTTTGGACACACCTGGTCAAATTATGCATGGAGTTGATTTGAAAATTGTAAAAATAATCTCCTCAGTGCAATGAACAAAGAATAAACACTCTGTATGTGACGGGTCAGGGCAATACCTGAAACAGACAGGTTTCGATACCCATACAGGAGATTGGAACAGCTGAGGATAGTTAGAACTCGTAAATCCTACCAAACTCAAGGGAACGATCTTCGTTAATGGGGGATTGAGAGTTCGTGGAGTCGACAGAGGCAGAAGGAGAACCGGGAAGCGAGTCAATAATAATAGTATGAATTCATGTAATTGATTTAACCACCCAGGATGTGTTGGGTGGTACAAGCACTCTTCTCTGACATAACAAGCCACCGCCTCTTTTCAAACTGTCCAACCAACCCGCTCTGAGGAAAGTGCAAAGTAGAGAGAGCGCCATTTACCCACCTGGACAGAGCTAGGGCCGGTTGTGCTCCCCCAGGCTTCGGCTGCTGATGGCAGGCAGAATTTAAACCGGCAATCCTCGGGTCATAGTTTGCGGGAATACTCTGAGACCCACCAGCTCATTCTTAGAAGTATGTCACAACAAAATAAATGCAGTTGTTTTGTATACATTTTTGGTTGGGTTTAGGTTAGGTATTGGCTAAATATATATTTGCTTGAACAGGTACACCACCAACATTTTTTTGACTTTGAAAGCCTTGGGGCCTTCAGGTTCATTTAATTTTTAGGCTGTAAAAATGCTTTTACCCCAGGGATGTTGTGCAGAATAAAGTTTCAGATATGCTAGGCACACATTTTCAGTGCTGTGTTGCTCTGTGTTATTTATCTATGCTGTTGCGTTGTGTGCTTTTTTGGATACGGGTGGACCCGAGCTCGTGGCCAATGCAGAGCTACTAATGAGAGGACTGATTCAAAACCACCAGCAGCCTCCAGGCTGCCTCTGTCTCTCCCTCCCTGGAAGCAGTTGCCTGGGAGCTTGCTGGGAAATTGGGCTGAGGGTAGTACCATGCCTCTGAGTTCTCAGTCTGTTTCTGATTTCCCTCTGCAGGAGCTGTTTTTAGTCGCTTTCAGCCAGAATGGGTTCTCATTAAAGAGCACAGGCCCGGCACAGCTGCCAGATTCCTTAAGACCAGAGTACCAACAGACCAACTCACTGGGTTGGTTCACCCCATACCTGTGTGTGACATTCACACTGCTCTGGAATGCACCACCCCTCCCCCCCGTTCACACGCTCATAGAATGTTCTCCATTCTATGAGAACATTCTATAAGCGTTCTATGTCACCTATGTCACATTCTGTGTCACCTCTAATGACATGATGATGACATGAGAACGTTCTCCTGCAGTCTCTCCATCACTGAATGCTCTCCCATGTTTACAGTGTTCTGTTAAAGCATGCCCTCTCTCATATTTGCTGCTCTACGATGTTCTCATTTACACTGTGTTCGAATGTTCTACAGGAGGTCTTCCCATTTCACATTGGTGTAGAACAGGTATGCTGATTGGTCTAACAGGGCCTTAGGTGTGCTTGAGCAGGAGAAGCACAAACTGAGCAGGGATCCGTCTCTTCACGCCACCCCTGGTCTAAAATGTTCTCCCCATTTTTACAGTTCCACAGGGCCTCCACCGACTCACTGTTCCAGAATGCTGTCTCCTCTTACACTGTTCTGAAACGATCTCTCATATTAGCAGGTAGAGCAAGAACGCCACAGCTCAGTCCGAATAAGGAGGGGGTACGAACATGACAATAGAAGGGAAGTATTCCCCCTACACTACAGCGGTGTGAATCAGTTAGACTGTCCTAGTACCGTGTGAATTCTGGACACCTTTCTTTAACTGTATGTGTAAATGAGGAGAACATTCTAGAACCCCTACTCACAGTTTCAGAGTGTTCTTCCTATTTGCACTGTTCTAAAATGTTCTCCACATTTACATTGTTCAAGAATTTCCTCCCCCGTTCACACTGCCTCAGAATGCTGTCTCTTGTTTACACTGTTCTAGAATGTTCTCCTTATTCACACACTTATCTGATGTTTTTTCCTATTTACACTGTTCTAGAATGTTCTATCTATTTACATCATTCTAGAATGTTCCATCTATTTACACGGTTCTAGAACGTTTTACCTATTTACACTGTTCTAGAATGTTCCATCTATTTACACGCTTCTAGAATGTTTTACCTGTTTACACTGTTCTAGAATGTTATATTTATACTGTTCTAGAATGTTTTACCTGTTTACACTGTTCTAAAATGTTCTATCTAGTTACACTGTTCTAGAATGTTTACCTATTTACACTGTTCTAGAATGCTCTACCTATTTACACTGTTCTAGAATGTTCTACCTATTTACACTGTTCTAGAATGTTCTACCTATTTACACTGTTCTAGAATGCTCTACCTATTTACACTATTCTAGATGAGTAAGGAGAATGTTCTAGCACAGTGTGAATGGTGGAGAAAATTCTAGAATGATGTAAATACATAGAACATTTTAGAACAGTGTAAATAGGAAAAAACATCAGATAAGTGTGTGACCAAGGAGAACATTCTAGAACAGTTCAAATAGGAAGAACACTCTGAAACTGTGAGTAGGGGTTCTAGAATAACTGATTCACACCGCTGTAGTGTAGGGAGAATACTCCCCCCTTCTGTTGTCATGTTTGTACCCCCTTCCCATTCGGACTGAGCTGCAGCGTTCTTGCTCTACCTGCTGGTTATGAAAGCTCTGTAAAACATCAGTACTCGTCTATGGGGCCAGAGGGCTCTGGTAGTAAGGATGTAGGCATGCTGATGGATTCCAGTGGAACTCTGTGGGATTGTTGACAGAGCTGTTAAACGGTGGAGTGCTTTTGGGTGTGAGATGCATGCTCTAGGCTTATAAGGGAGAGATATACAGCCATGGGAGAGAGAGAGAGAGAGAGAGAGAGAGAGAGAGACCCTGAGGGAGTGTGTGAGTTTGTGTTGCTTTTTTAATACATTAAAGGGATAAAAAAAGTGGCCTGGCTGTGTAGGTAAACTAGAGTGAAAGAGGTCTGACCTATGACCTGCCTTAGCATTAGGCTTTCAACATTCCTCATACATATGGGACACGTGTGCGCGTGTGAGCCAGGCTGGGCGCAGTAGGTAGAGCAGTGGCCAGCTTGGCAAATGACAGACTTCACTCCTCCCTGCAACTACAGTGTCTACTTTGTGTTACACACACTGAGCCTTTCAGAGAATGATACATACATACACTCTCTCTCTTTCTCTCTCTCTCTCTCTCTCTCTCTCTCTCTCCCTCTCTCTCTCTCACACACACACACACACACACACACACAGAAAAAGGGAGGTCTTTGCAGTTTTATATTTTTTCTCTCTCTCTCTTTCTCTCTCTCACTCTCTCTCCACCCCCCCCCCCCCTCTCTCTCTCTCTCTCGTGCTCTCTCAGCCATGGCTCCAGTGGTGCCAGAGCTCAACAGCGATATTGACACTAGTCATTTTGATGACATTGAGGATGAGAAAGGAGATGTGGAGACGTTCCCTCAGCCCCGTGCCTTCGTAGGCAACCAGCTACCGTTTGTGGGCTTCACCTACTTTAGAGAGAACCAGTAAGTGTGTGTGTGTGTGTGTGTGTGTGTGTGTGTGTGTGTGTGTGTGTGTCTGTGTGTGTGTGTGCGCTAGGGTTTTGAGGTTTGTTGTGGGTGACATACTATTGTTGTGATTTGATTGTTGCATGTTGTGAATGCTAATACACTGCACTCATAAATCTGATATGTGGAAAGCATTACTGGGGTCATTTTGACTAGAATTACACCGATCCTCCTATCGTATTGGGATTGGTTGCCAATAATGGCACTTAAAGCAGCATAATGTACCATTCTGTAACTTGGACTGGCAGCTTCAGAATCATGCTGATGCTCCACTGACTGTAACAGCAAGCTGCCTGAGCCCTCTTGCTAGAACTGCCTAGCAGTTATAAATGAATATAAATGAATCCGTGATGGTTCTGTATCTCTCAGCTCATCCAGAAATGCATGTGTCCTTTAGTGTGGCTTAAAGTGCAAATTTTAAATCTTGACTGTAGGGGGAGCCCAGGAGCAATAAATCCCAATTCTCGCATACTGCTGCTTTAATTACAGTATTGTCTCAGCAGTGAAGACCACAGATACTAGCAGCATGTGATATGGTAAAAATATATATGGTATCACATTATTTAAAACATGATTTTGACATGCAGACAAAATGCAATACTACACAATTCAATCAGGACAAATCATATCAATCAGGACTAGTCGCAGTTACTCAGTGTTCTTTAGGCAATATCCACAATCTGCAAATAAGGTCAAATTGCCCACCTCCAAGCCATACCATGAAGTAGTTGGTTAGACAGAGTTGGTATCTGTATTTTTAGTATACAGTATTGACCTGGGTATCGGTATTTGAATGGAGGAAGCTGTGTTGGTGCATCCTTAACCAGACTTATTTACCTTTGTTGGATTACATAGGTAACTTAATTCATCAAAACCCACTCAGACACTCATCTGATACTGTGATTGGCCATGATACTCGCAGTGTCCCAGTGAGAAATGCATGTGTGACTGGTTAAAGGCTCATTTACATATTAGGCCTACATATGTATTTTTGATTGTTCTACATCATCTGAAGACAGCAGCTGTCCTCTGCATTTTTGCATTTGACTTCCATTAAAAGTTGGCACTGTTTTTAGAGACAGTGATGACCTGAACTTCTTCTGTCGTATCAGCAATTCAGCTAGACCACAGCGCTGTCTGGAATTGAAAGGGAAAGTCCAAGAGAGAAACGTAGAGAAGCTGAATGAAGGCCTTCTTCTTCTCAGCTCACGGTAGCGGCGCCTAATTCCGTCCAGGTGTTTTGTTCTCAGTCTTAGCGGGGTCCTGTCGAGTTACAGTGAGCTTCTGTATAAGGTTAAGCGATACAGGTTGGAGACAGGAAGTACACTGTTTATGTTAAAGGAAGCGGTTACAGCAGCCATGGCTGAGTACTGCAGGCATTCCCTACTCCCTCTTATGCTTTCCTGCCTATTTCCCTCTCTCGTTCTTTCCGTCCCGCTATCTGATTTTTCTCAGGTTGTTGAGCAGTAGAGTGAACCCTGCAGATGAAGAATCTGAAGTCTTTGTCGACAGTTCCTCGGAAAAGGAAAGCTACTTAGACAAATCTGAGGTGAGTGTGTGTGTGTGTGTGCAGAAGTTTGGAATCACTGAATTTCAATCACATAAAGCTTTTTAGACTTACCCTTTACTCCACACTGCACACTGCCATTTTGAATTCCCTGTTTCTCTGATGTCACAGGAACCAGCTCATTTACATATCTCCACTCCTTCAAAATACCATGGTTTAGCCCCACCCACTCATACCGCAGTTCTCAGGAGTGTTTCAGCCCAAAATACTTATTGAATAAGGCATGATTCACAACACCCAAACAAAATAGTCTTGGGCCCCATCCACACCTTTTCTGGAGAATGTTCAAAAACGTGGCCTTCAGGAGGTTTTTAGGTCATTTCTGAGAACTCTGTCTTCAGTGTTTTCAAGTGATCTGACAAAAGGCATCTAAATGTTAGCATGCTTATTGCTAGCATGCTGAACTAAAGCACCGGACAGAAGATGCTAAAGCACAGAAAACATGGGCAGGTCTGCACAGAGACTCACCCGTGAGGAGTTGGCCAGATGCCAATGGCATGATGTTGGTGAAGCGAGCGGGCAGGGTTGATACTACATGAACCTGTGAACTATGCGCTTGGATCATTGAGCTGCCTTTGATTCGTTTTCAAACTAACCCGTCCATAGTTGGTTTAGAAACGGGCCAAGACCATCCTGCTGTCTCGGCGGTCTCGGCCTGCTTGTTTGGTGCACTCCAAAGTTGGAAAGTGCAGCATTCACACTTACTCTAACTAACTGCACTAACAGAACAATTACACCAGGGTTCATTTTAACTGAACCAAAGCTGACTAGTGGAAACATAGTCTTGGAGTCATTTTTGGATTCTCTTGAGGAAAGAGATGCTCTCAGAAATGCTGTTGGGGGCAGAGAGGAAAAGCTTGTTTTAAAAATATTGCTTGTGGATGAGGCTTTAAATGTGCAGTAACAGAAACAGCCTGTTTAATTCTGAGGGATAAAGACGGGTTGCACTATGGTCATAAAAATGAATCATGATCGGGTTTGGAGCATAAAAACACATGAATGTTAAAAAATCTGCGTAATTTTCTGGAAAACGTGCAAGGAGTCCTCAAACTTTTGTCAGACAGTTTATGTTGATAAAAAAAAACTGTGAGGCTTTCTCTGTTTGGTTATGTTTGTGTGTGTGAGTGTGTGTGTGTGTGTGTGTTTGCTACACAGCAGACTCTCTACACTATCTTCACTACACATGTCTCTAGATTGATTAGCAAACTGAGAGCTCTCTGTAAAACAACAACAACCAAGAAAACAGAACGCTTGACTTCTACTCATATATCACTCAGTGTGGGAGACCCCAAATGAACACTGTGTCGAGCAGCAGTGCAAAGATAGCTTTAATGAAATTCTCTCTGCAGTGGAATTTCCCAAAATGCTGCGTGTGTAACCAGCATGGGCTCATCGAGCTGGGCGATCCTTCAACAACCCTTCTAGAAGCTTTTTACAGGATTTTAGCATGGGCGTTCTCTCCGACTGCAAAGGGATGAAATACAGTTTTTGTGTCCTTAAAGTATTAAAGGAAAGGATTCAGATGGTTGGTACCTCTTGATAACTGCTCATAGTGTAGTTGTGATCAGAGCACTTCCACGTCTAGCTCTACAGCAGATGACTGAATCTGATATCGGCATGATAAACGTCTAATTGCCGGTGCATGTTAAAAACAGGCTGTTCTATATGTAAATGCACAGGGAATGCAGCCTGAGGATCAGGATAATGATGATCTGTGTGTGTTTATTCTGTGCTTTCTCTTTAGTCGGATGATCTGCAAAAGAAGCTGAGTAAGTTGGAGGAGAAGTTCAAACATGAGATTCAAGCCAAGGATGAACTGGAAAGCAAATGCAGGTACAGCTCAGCACACATTCAGATTTTTGTGCTATACAGCCATTAAATACAGGTTTTTCATACTTCAGGAGATGTTTTAAGAGTCATAACCTGCTTAAAAAAGGAATGAAGAAAGTATTGAATTAGTTAATAATAATTAAATGTTTTAAATTTAATTAAAAATTAAAAATGAAAAGACTTAGTAGACCTCCAAAACTGAGAGGGATGTCCCAATAAAGGTTTTTTACCCCCTGATGCAATCAGAGCTTATTATTGCTGATAGTCGGCCGATACTAATCCGATCTTTGTGTCTCTATAATACAGATCAGACTAAATTCTAATCTGATTTACTTTGTTTGGAGCCACTTTTTAAACGACTGTTTTAAACTCTACGGTGTTTAATATCTTACAGTCCAGTCTGACTGACCTACCTGACCATTCAGCTCCCAGTTCCCAGTTAAGAGCTGGCTTAGAACCAAAGAAAGAAGCGTGTTTTTTTTTTTTTTTTTTTTTTTTTTACCATAGTTTGGTTTCTTATCAGGCGTCATTTAAGAGTAAAGACCGGATGGAAGGAGCGTTAGATGTTCCTGAATGGAGATAATGGAATAAAATATCTTTTCCATTGAACAACTACAACCAAACTGGGTGGTTTTAACAGTAGTTCAGAAACAGCAGAAAATATACAAGCGTTTTATGGAAGAGTGAAGAGGCTCTATTAATTAACACATGCTTCAACTGCTGCTCTGTGAGCCGTTATGTCACTGTGGCACTGTTTAAGGTGGAATATAGAGTTAGCATTAGAAGCCAACATTGGCTTTTGTTTTAGCTGCTAACAGGTAACGTCACTGCACTTACCAGTTTAAATAAAGCTCTGTTTTGTTTGCTCACTGAAATAATGGCACAGTCTGTCTAGGAAAGTTTGTCTGCAGCAGCTGAGGATATCTATGAATGGCACTGCTACAGTCAACCTAAAGATCCAAAGTGGATCAGAACCTTAAAAACCATTACCACAATGACTGGATCAGATTCCTGATCAGATCGGGACTTCCCTAAAACTGCCCCATCAGATTAACAAAACTTTCAGCTTCCAGAAAGAGGAGAAAACCAAGCTTCACACTCTCTCGTTAGATCTCACTTCCACGGGTGTTTCTATTAAGTCTTCATCTGTGAAAAAGATGACCCAACACTGCATGTATAAAAGGGTGTGAAGCATGATAAAGATGCTCCTATTGAGATAAAGAATCAGATAAAAAAAATAAAATAATTTGATCAAATTAAACTGCTGAAGCTGCTGCTGTTTTCAGACCAATGGACGAAAGTCCAGACATCGGCATCATTCAAAGCGTATAAGATGTTTCACTCGGGTAGAGAGATAGTCTCAGACTGAACTTTGGAGGTGTGGATGAACTGAAACTGAATCTGCTAAAAATACAATGGCAGCTGTAATAAAGGTGAAAGGTGGCCTCACTAAAACCGAAACCAAAACAGTGTATTATATTTAGGTGTAATTAAGTGCTTTCTACTTGTATGTAATAACTATTTTGACTGGAAATGAAAGAAAGGAAAGTTGGCCTCTGGTTGTACTGTTATTTAAAAATGCTTTCTGTGCATAATGACATCCACACACACATCATCTGACATGTCCACACCATACTGTTACAATGGCTCATCTAATCTCTGCTTCTTATCTCACCAGAACTGCTAATGATCGGCTAGACAAACTGTCAAAAGAGCTTGAAGAGGAGGTAAGAGACTTGGGCATGCATAAGACATTAATGCAGCATTTAAAGGCTTAAGATAGCAGCTCATGATGGTCATGTTAATGCTCCACTGACCTGTAATAGGGAGACTAGCACTGCTGTTTGCTACTCTTGGCTCGGCACGCTGCTAACTACACTATGTGAAGCAGGCAGGTCAGTTGCCATGTACAGCTTGTAGTTTTTGACCGGTAACTCAAAACACCTCCCGACTATAAGGCGAGCCCAGTATTGCCCTAGTAGAGCCCTAGTAATCTAGTAATAATGCAAAATCTAGCCTATTCTCTGCTGAAGTCTGATTTCTTCCAAAAAAAAACTAAAATCTCCTATGGCACAGTCTAGAGCTGTACCCGAAACTGTGCCCCATTCACCATAGCTGTGTCTGAAACTGTGCACTATTAGTTATATAGTGCACAATTTTAGGGTTCTATCATTTTGTAGGGGTGTCTGAAAACGTAGGTTGAAGATTTGTGGAAGGCTGACATTCAGGCTGTTTATGCAGCCAGTGTTGCCAGGTTTCCCACCAAATTGGGCGATTTTGCAACACTGACATCTGGGTCCTTTACCAGGACCTGAAAGATCACAGTGCAGTGAGCAATCACAAGTCTTGTTGTTAAAGTATCAAGACTTTGTTGCTGAGGAGATTCGACTCCTCTGTGTACTGGTGTACTTGGCAGAGAGTATGGAGTTCTACAGTATACCTGTACATAGTTGTGCTGTTGGAAAAGGCCATGAGCATTGAGTGATGCTGCATTGCTTATACAGGTAAGCAGATGTGTAACAGTGCTCTATATAGGGATCTGGGTTTCCACATGTAGTGGACCCAGAGTAAAGACAGGACCCAGCTCAGGTCTTTATTGACCAGGACTTTATTGACAAATGAGACACTGACACTGTAAAGCGCATAAGTCAGTTGTAGCTTGTGTAACCACAGTGCATTGGTATTTAACAGTAATTAAAAAGCAGTAATTCATGTGATGGCATGGCATTTAACTGTAACCGTATTATTTAAAGTATTTAGGTCAGCTGAAGCTAATTAGCTTTAATGCTCATTTCATTTTTTATGTATTTACTAGAGTGGGAATAGCTGAAGCATTCGTTGCTCATTTTCTGTGAGCATGAGTATACACTGCCATATTGCTTAGGTGTTTCTTACAACCAGGAAATGTCAGGTGAGTGAGGAATGTCTGCTTCTGTCTGAGGAATGTTTTGACGCTCAAAATAGCTTGTTACAAGGAAGCTCGTTCTTAACATAGCATATCAGAACTATCGCAAACAGTCTGAGGTGCCTGAGTAAGTTTTTTTAAAGCCTATTTATTGAAATTTAATAAATATTAGTATATTGTAGTTAACAGGAACAGTGAAGTTCAAGTTGAGGTCTTTAGAATACCAAGGAAACTGCTTGTAGGGATTGTTCGAAAGGGAAAATCAGAACCCCAAGATGATTTAGGAAGATTCAGCAGACTTTGGAGTGGTGCACTATTCTACTGTGCAGTGACACCTTCACCAATATGACAACATGACGGTAGAAAAAAAATATTCCTGGGTCCCTACCACAACGTTTATCGTTCAGAAGGAGGTGGACCAATCCCTAAAACTGCTCCATCAGGTTAACAGACGTTTCATGTTTCAGAGAAAGTAGAAAACTAAGCTCCACTTTCACTTAAGAAAAAACGTCCACGGGTGATTGTGTTGCTTCTTTCTCTGCGAGAAGATGACTCAATGCTGTGGGTCTAAAAAGAAGGTGAAACTGATGAAGATGAAGATCAAATCAGGTGGACCTGCTGCTGATTATCTCAGTCCAATGGACTAAGCACCCTAGAGTCCAGACATCAACATCATTAAGCGTGTTTACGCTTTTGTTTTACTCAGGTTGTGAGAACACCACCCCTCCAACTGTTCAGCACAGAGGTGGATCAATCATGTTTTAGGCTTGTGTTGTAAAGGTCTAAAGAACTTTTACTTGATGTAAAGGTTATTTACCACACTCAGATATCCCTGCCGCATATGTTTTTGTTTGTGGAGCGAAGTGTTTTTTTGGGGGGGTGGGCATTGCTTTAAAGAGTGTAGCTCTTTTTGTTACTTATTAGCTATTGATTTCATGTATTTTAGTTTGTATTAATGGTATTAGGATGGTATAGTTACAGCCACAAGCACACTGATTGCCCAGAGAAATGGTTTTAAAATATTTGCTTTGGTTCCCAAGACTATAGTTATGTGCATACTATGAGCGTGTCTGGGTCACATTGTTCTATGAGAAGCTGAAATTTTCCCTGTAGTGCAACAGTCAGTAAAAGTGCTACTGGTTCAGTATGCCCTGTGTAGTACAGCATAAATCTTCTTAAGTGGCTTTCAGAGGTGTTTTGCAATGAGGTTGGGTTTAAACCTGATTTTAGTTTGGAAGTTGAAAACCCATTTTCCTTTCAGCTGAGCCATTTGGCCCACAACCCTGAGCTTTTTCCATTGGCCGTTCCATAGTTTTTTAGGGTTCGGACAGTGCGTAGTTTGTTGAGAGCGTAATTAAATCTGAATTGCCAAAAGTGGAGTAAGACACTTCATGTATAAATTCCCACGGAACTATTTTTCAAAGAACATTTTTTCTCTCTCTCTCTCTCTCTCTCTTTCTCTCTGAGTAGATGAGTGCGAGGCACAGGGCGGAGGACTCTTTAAGGAAGTTGGAGAGAGAGCGAGCTCTGTTGCAGCACCAGAACACGGAGAGTCTGAGAAAGGCAGAGGTGGAGACGGAGCGGAAGCGCGGTTTGGAGAACGAAGGTAAGAGCACTCTCAGAATTACTTACCTTAATTGAACCCCAACTCCTGAGCTGGAGTCTCAACTGTGTCTTAAATACTAGCTAATTCCCTGAGCCCTGTCCTGTAGTTGTGCACCCAGTGTCCTGCATGTATCAGTGCTTTCCCTGCTTGAACATGCCCATTTTTGACCTAGGAGGGGCATGTCAATTTGATGGGCAGGGCAGAGTGGGGAACCTACAGAATTAAATGTTTAAATAATGTTATTTATCCCTGTAGACATACATTTATGATAGAGAGATGGAGAGGTAGGTGGCTAGATAGATAGATGTCTCTGTTACAGTAATTCAGGTAGTTCACCTTCTGCATTTTATGAACATTAATATGTCAGCATTGGCAAACGACAGTTGTTCGACAGTCAGACCTCCATAATCCGGGATCAACCAGAATTACTATTTATTTCTACCATATGATTGTTTCCATTGCCGTAGCTAAGCTTACGTGTTTGCCACTGTGCTCGTGTGAACGGTAGGCCAAGACCCAGAGATGGCCTGGGCGGCCTTAGTAATGTAAGATTTTGTGAGGTTAGTATGCAAGGTATTAAGATACTGCACGGCACACTGCAAGCGATCTTGCCAAGCAACCTTCTAAGCTATCCTGGATCTATGCCAACTGTCACATTGATCAAAAATCAAGTGTCTGTGTACACTCACTGAGCAGTTTTTTAAGGAACACTATACTAAAAGTGGGGAGGGCATCTTTTTATTCTCAAAACTGCTGAAACTTCAGTTCATCATGGCATGGATTTCATAAGGTGTTGGAATCCTTGCTGA
This sequence comes from Salminus brasiliensis, assembly GCF_030463535.1. Taxonomy (NCBI): domain Eukaryota; kingdom Metazoa; phylum Chordata; class Actinopteri; order Characiformes; family Bryconidae; genus Salminus; species Salminus brasiliensis. The sequence goes on from NC_132878.1 coordinate 37,315,598, forward strand.
CATGATTGTGTCACACGATTCCAGTCAGACTTTTCAGGAGCGTTTTCGTGCTGCGAATCTCCCGCTCTCTACCACATCCCAAATGAAACGAGTTCTACCAGAAGACTCTGGAGAAAGGAGGGCAGTAAATCCTACATTTTCTCTCTACAAATGAGATGGAACAAGTTAGAGCTGTGGATTTGGCGTCTTTGGCGTAGACCTCGTCGTCAACCCTGGTCTTGCACCATCGGGACTCTCGCAGATCCTAACAAACTTTGAGGCAGGGGGGAGGAGCCTTTTAACCCAGGTGGTGGCTGGTGATTGGCTGCATTAGAGTCTTTTGGTAGAACTTTCGCTTTTATTTCAATTGGATTCAGATCCGGTGACTGGGAATGCCACTGAAGAACACTGAACTCATTGGCATGTTCACAAAATGGTCATGCTGGAGGATGCACATGGTCAGCAACAATACTCAAATAGTTTTTGTGGCATTCAGGTGATGACTAATTGTTATTAATAAGCCCAAAGTAAGCACCCCCCCCAAAAAAAAAACAAAAAAAAAACATGCCCATTCCTGAATGAGAAGGTGCGCTCTTTGTACTGTGAATGTATTGTTTTGGTTTTTTTGTTGTTAGTATCATGGATTATTTTTGGAACCCTCAGGTTTCCTTTTCCATAGAGCAATACTCAAAAATAGCCCAATACTAAGTATGAATGCTTGTTTGGGTACGCTTACCTTTGACACTTCACTTAAGATGGGCGTCTACAAGGAGGATATTATGCGCACACTGTTCAAACACTATACTATCCCACAGGAAGTAACACACAGCTAATACCATCACCTCACGTTACCCATAGACACTGCTATTGTCTTGTGCTTAGTATGCAATTGGGACACAGCAACACACCTCTTCCTTACTTTCTCTTATAGTCTTTGACTTTGTATTGACCTAAATAACCCCTGAAACACCTGCTCGCTTTGACCGGTTCTGCAGAAGCCCATGAAAACAATAGCAGACATCCCGTACCGCTCCACGCTCCCTGCTGATTTTCACACATCCCATACTCATTAGTTCGGCTAACGGTGCGGCTGTCCCATGCTTTGTTGTGCAGTGAGCAGCTTGAGGGAGCAGCTGGCTGAGTTGAAGAAGAAGAGCCAGATCTCTCAGATCTCCACCGAGAAGAACATCCACCTGGAGAGACAGGTCAGTGCCTGCGGCTCAAGAACACATGCACTCTATTAAACCCAGTTGAGCTGAATTCTGGTAATCGGGGAGGTACTGAGGAAAAATGTCGCAGTTTTTTTTAAGAACGACTTGTTCTTTACTGTATCCCGTCCTTCATAGGATGATGTAAACAGTCCACGGGGAAATGTGCTTTAGGATACTTTGGTGATTCCAAAGTTGATTAAAAGTGATGACTGTACCTGCAGTTAATTTCAACTGTAATTATAGCAATATTTATTTCAGAAAGAGTCATATTTGTAAATATACAGTAAAGATTACAAAAAAGATAAAGATTAACTTTACATCATGTTTACATCATTTTCTGACCACTTTTTTTCCGTTTAGAGTGGTTGGAAAGTTTAGTTTTTGTGTGATTATGGGTCAATATTGCATATTTTGGCTGATGTTGGAATTGATTATACTGGCAAATGAGGATTTGTTGACCACTCTGTCCTACAGTTTACAGAATGTAATATCCTATGGACAGGCAGTACAGTAGTAGTTCAGTAGTCCAGTCCTGATCTCGCGTCAATGTACTTGTTATTGGTCGCCTCCCAATCAGAGCAGTCAAACGGTGCTTGATTTGCTTCCTGTTCTGGAGTTACAGCTTCAGTGCAGCCTCATCATTAATGTGAAACGTGTGGACTTACATGTGACAAAATGTTGGTTCAAATTCACCCCCTCTCTTCTATCCATCTCTCTCGCTTTCTCTCTCTGTAGCTGGAGGAGGTGAGTGCTAAGCTGCAGGCGGAGGTGGAGCAGTCTGGGCGTCTGAAGAAAGCTCAGGGTGAGGCAGTGAAGCAGACCCAGCAGCTGGAGCTCTCTCTGAGGGAGCTGCAGGAGAGGCTGACCCAGCTGGAGAGCAGCAAACTGGGGCTGGAGCAGGAAAAACTCAGCCTACAGGACGCCCTGGAGGCCGAGAAGAGAGAGCACAGCCTTGGCTCCGAAGCCATCACCGACCTGCAGGGTGCGTAAAGGGGGGAGGGAGAGAAGGAAAGTGCATGATAAATAGAATAAGGAAGGGAAAGAGTGGATAAGAGAAAGGGTGTGAGAGGGAAGGAATGTGGAAAAGAGTGAATAAAGGAATGACCGCATGGGTGAGGGATTTAGAGAGAATGAGAGAGAGTGAATTAGGGAGTGAATGCAAGAGTGAACTGAAGGAGGGACGAGGGAGTGGGTACATGAAGTGGAAATGAAGATGGGAGCTAGGGCAGGATGGAGGGAGGGAGTGTGTTGAGCGAGGAAGGGTGTGAGATTGTGGAGGAGTGAGGCAGATAGATTGAAGGAGTGAGTAAGGGAGTGAAACATAAAGAGATGGTTGGGTAAGGGAGCAAAAGAGCATGAGGGAAGGAGTGAGCAATTGAAAGAGTAAGTAAACAAGGGATTTTAGGAGAGAGGAAAGGAACCAGTGTGTGAGCAAGCGGGAAAGTAAGTGAGGGAGTGGGACCTAAAGAGAGAGTTGGGTGAAGGGGCAGAACAAGTGAAAATGAGTGATTGAGCAATTAAGAGAGTTTGTGAATGAAAAAAGAGGGAGGGAGTAGGTGTATGAGCAACAGCAGCAGTGAGGTAGGGAATGAATAGAGGTGAAGAAATAACTCAGTAAGGCAGAAAGAGTGTGAGATGGACACATGGAGGAGGGAGAGAGTGAAAGAGTGAGCAGATAAGACAGAAGGCGAGTGATTGGGTCTGTCAGTGAGCGGGAGACTGGCTTATTGATTAAACGAGTGGAATCAGGTGTGCTGCTGGTTGCTAAAAACCTGCAGTCACACCGACCCTTTGCGGATAAGAATGGACACCTCTGCTCCAAAGAGTAACTTCTTGACAGAGACTTTCTGCTAAAGTATGATTCGTGCTTCAAAAAAACCAAAATACAGAAGCATGAACAGTTGTGCTCAGAAGTTTACGTACACTCATCATGGACATAATAAATGTCATGCCCATTTTGGGCTTTCCCCGATTGCTTTGAACGCTCCGGGGCAGAATGAGTAACAACATAAATCTTTAATAGGAAAAAAAAAACCAATAATTTGATACACAAGTTTTGATTTTTGGGCTTTTCGAAAATCAACACATAAAGGATAAAAAATATACATACTAATATTTGGGTAAATATTTGGTCCCTTTGCAAGTTGCACCTTCAACAAGCTTCTGGTAGAATTCTGGTTAGATATTTGACTTTGTCTTTTAGGCAGAATTTGGATTGGTTTCCTGGCACAAAGCCAACTTTTAAAGCAACACTATGGAAAATTAGCATTTCCTGCTTCTAGGCTCCCGCTATATTTGGGAAGTGTAGTTCACGCTTTGAGCCACCACTAAAGGACGCGTTTTTCTAGATGAGCTGAGAGAAAAAGAAGCGTCACTACAATTGAAAGAAGCATCTGGACTGAGGTGGCAGAGTAATATTACCGGATTCTACACAAATATGACTCAGCGTTAACCTACCCTATCCTTCTCCAGAGTAACAATGACAGCAATGCTGTTCGTCCTATTACAAGTTCTGACAAAGGTTCTTGGGGTAGAATCCCTCACCTTTACTGCTACAAAAATATTTGTTTAGAAGGATATTTTTTGTCCATGTGGTTTAGCTGTTTGTTGAGAAGGGGGTTCTTTCTTAAACAGCAGCCTCTCAGTCCATGCCAATGTAACACTTGCTTGACTGTAGACAGTCACACTGGTCACTGGCAGGTCGGTGCCTTGGTGGTTCTTGGGTTGTTCCTGACTACCCTCTCAGCAGAGAGTGACAGTTTGGGTTATTTTCCAGGCCTTGGAAAAGTGGCAATGTCCCCCTGTACCTGTACTTATGCACAGTTGTTTGGAATACACAGTTGTTTACAAAAGCTCTGGAGCTCCTCAGACTTTCCCATTGTACTAATTCTTGGTCAGTCAGATGAGTACTGTAAGACAAACCCTTGTTGTGGGGATAGAGATGCTACCAGCTGTAGTCAATCATGATCACTAACAGGAAGTTACAAGGTCTCAGCCTTGGAAAGTTAAAAAACATGTTGGAACTTTCAGCACCACTGAGTTAATAGTTAAGTGATTGTATAATTTTGACCCTGTGTTGACCTCAGAACCTCCTTCAAAAATACCTATGCACTAAATTCTTGTTTTTTAAATTAAATTTACATTTACGGCATTTAGCAGACTTTACTGTTTTCTTAGAAAAATATCCTTGCTAGTTTGAATACACTGATAGTTCAAAGATCCCTTTAAGTTAAGACACTACTAAACACAAGTCATTAAGGAAACCACTCTGCTATTCGTCCAAGTATTCACTGAAGAGGTGGGTCTTCAGTCTGCGCTTGAAGACAGCGAGCAACTCTGCTGATCGGACACCCAGGTGCAGGACAGAAAAAAGAAAAGCCTGGACCGCTCGTCTTCCGTGGATTTTAAGGAATGGCAGGTCAAGCTGAGCCGTACTTGAAGCTGGAAGTGCTCTTGGTGCGGATCGGCTTTTGACCATCGCCATCAAATACTGAGGGGCTGGTCCATTCTTGGCTTTGCTGTACACTCATTCTATCCCAGGAAAAAAACTGTTCATAGAAAACATTGAAAGCACAGTATTTCCAGTGCATTCATGTCTGAATATGGTGTATGGTGTTCTTAGAAAGCGCTATTAAAACCCTCAAACTGACACTTTCTAACCTCCCTTGCTTCTTACGAGTGTGTGTGAAGCACTGTTAGTAGTGTAAAGCTGGTTTTAGTACTGAGCATAAGCCTCCTCTGCTTCTATGACACACACTGGACCCTTGTCTCCCTGGGCTGTGTGGTGCTGTTGTGTTTGGGTGGAGTTTCTCCTGTAGAGAGTAAACACTGGCTCAGTGATATTTTCAGCTCCCGGTGCAGAGGCAGCAGGCAGGTGGCTGACGTCAGGTCTTGAACCCGAGAGAACATTCCACTAGTGGTCTTCTCTTCTGAGTCCTGCACACCTCTGAGGCTACTGAGGCCAGTGGTGGGTTATGTTTTACACTCTCTCTCTCTCTCACTCTCTCTTCCTCAGCTCGTGCCTCAGGTCTGGAGGAGGAGCTGAAGCAGATGAAAGGTTCTCTCTCTAAGGCTGAGGGGGAGAAAAGACAGTTACAGGAGGAACTGACTGACCTGGAGAAGGTATATGTGTCTCTGTGACCCTCTCTCTCTCACTCACTCACACACACACACACACACACACACACACACACACACACACACATATGTGCCATGTTGGTGTCAAGTGTGTTGTTTTGCAAGTGCTCTAAAAACCTCTCTCTCTCTTTTTAGGTGAGAAGTCAGCAGGAGATTGATCTCTCCTTCAAGCTCAAATCTGTCCAGCAGCGTTTGGAGCAGGAGGAAGAAGAGCATAAGGCCACTAAAGCACGACTAGCCGACCACAGCAAACTCAACCAGTCCATTGAGGAGGCCAAGTCGGAAGTCCTGAGAGGTGAGAAAGCGCAAGATAAGATAAAGAAGCTTTCAGCATGGTGTAGTTAATAGGATTTGTATATTTACTCCACCTGACGAACTTGGGGGAAAATCTCTATATATCTATGAAAATCTCTATGAAAACCTTAGAAACAGTCAAACTGTTGGCCAGTCTAAATCTTCACCGTGGTCTGTGGAGAAGCTTAGGCACTTCAAGCTTTGCAAACTCAGTGATTTCCCATGATTCCCAAATCTGGCCTAAGACACATCACCAACTATAATTAGGAAGTATCAGCGGAATCAAGGCAGGGTAATGCTATAAGCTAAACATTTAGTTGAATCAAAAGGTGGTGCAACATTCCATCTACGTCCTCATGACAATGCTCAACATTTGAAGTACACTTTGGAACATCTAGAAAAGCCAGATGAGTTTTGGCAACAAGTGCTGTGGACTGATGAAGTCAAAATAGAACTCTGGCCACAGTCAGTGAAAGATGTGGAGAAAGGGCAACTGAAACTGAATTTCATGAAAAGAACACCTTGCCAACTGTGAAGAATGTGGGTAGAATCTTTTATGCTTCAGGGTTGTGTTGCTGCCAGTGGCTTTAGCAATACTGCACAGGTACAGGCAAATGTCAGACCATCTGTTAAAAGAGGATGGCTTGCCAACTGTGAAGCATAGGGTGAGGATCTATCATGTTTTGGGGTTGTGTTGCGGCCAGTGGCACTGGCAGTATTGCATAGGTATAGGAAGGATGGGTTCCACAAAATACCAGCAAATCCTGACTTTTAGCTTTTAGAATGGCTCTGGCAGTCCCCTGACCTAAACACACATAGACACCATAGATACTTTTAGGTGTTACAGAAAGAATTGGCAAACTATGATTTTTGCCAAAAGAGGCTTTACAAAAAATCTGACTCTGTAAGATGTTTTTGCACACAGGCCATGTTGATGAATTACAATTAACACACAATAACTGTACAGTAAGATTTGCTGAAAATACTGTTTTATGTTTGTTTAGATACAAAGGCTGGGTTTACTACGTCTCAATTAAATAAATAAAGAAAGAAATAAAGACAAAATATATAAGTTATTAAAGAACACTTAAATTATCTGATTATCAAAGCTTGCCTCATTATTTGCCTAAATAAAGATTTCCTAATTTTACAATGTTACAATATTGTTTAAATCACATACTGAAAATCATCTGACCCAGAGGAGCTTGAGGCACCTACAGAGTCTGAGGGATGCTGAGTGCTATCTTCACAACAAGGGGATAAAATATGCACTGTCGTTGTTCCTCAGACAGAACTGTCTTCAATATTGTTACATATATTTACACGTGGGTGTTGTTTCCTTAACCCTTTCGCAAGGAAGTTCTGCTACCTGTAATGGTCCACCCAGCGTGAGTTCCTATTCTGTCCTTTCTGGACTATTTAAAATAGAATTGAATGAATTGTCGGGATGCGCTGTATGTTGTGGGAAGACTAATTAGGCAGATTTGATAGGTTAGTAGAGCTAAAGCTGATTGTTGTGTGTGTCATGTTTAAAGCTGAACGGTCAGATCCCACGGGTGAAAAGGCTCAAATAAACCTGCTTGGTCTTTAAAATGTTAAAGGAAAAAAATAGGTAATGCTGACAACCGAAATCAGTTGATCAGCACAGACACATTCGGTATCTGAACAAGAGGAAACATTGTTCATTAATGCTTAAATTTAGGTTTAAATAAGGAGGATCTATGCCTTTTAATTCTTTTTTTTAATTGGTGGCATTCGTTTACTGAATGGGATTGGTGATGGTCTATGTCCTGTGTTTGTTAGCAACGTTAGCCAAGCACCCCCTGTTGTAAATGATAGCACATGTTTTACTTCAGGGGTTGATGTATTAGGACCATAGTCCTTTATGTATGTAACATATGTCTGTTTTTGTGTGCCCAGACATGGAGCGCAAGTTGCAGGAAGAGCGCTTAGCCAAGCAGCAGCTGGAGAGTAAACTGATGCAGCTGGAGAAGAATCAGTCTGTCTTAGACTGCGACTACAAACAGGCACAGCACGAGCTGCAGGAGCTACGCTCACACAAAAACAAACTCACTGAGGAGGTATGTCTGTCTCTCTGTGCTACTGGCTGTTGTATTGAATTCATCTTGAGCAGGAACCGGTGACTTTTTGCATTGTGTATGTTGGTTGTGTTTATTTCCAGAGAGCCCGTCGTGGGAAAATGCTGTGTTTAGGCAGTGACGCAGTGTGTTTAAGTATTTTAGCTATGAATGGCGTGGAAGTGTTTTGTTTGAACAGGATCAAATTGGCGTGCTGGTAACAGTTCTGTCCTCATGCTCCGTTCTCTTTCTCTTTGTATTTGTTTTTGTATTTTTACTGCAACTCTTCATCTTGATTTTTAAAGGAATCATTTTACTTGGATGGTCTGTTATAGATGCCTCATAGATGCTCACCTAATGTTCAGCTAACATTCAGCTAAAAGCCTATTAAATGCAACTGAACTCTAAGCTGTCTGTTGACTGTAACCCTACACTAAACCTTAGAGTCTAACCCTAAATCAATTCATAAAAGGGTTAGGTTAAGGTTAGGGTTAGGTTTTAGGGTTGCTTTAAGGGTAGGGTTAGGTTTTAGGGTTAATTTAAGGGTTAGGTTAAGGTAAGGGTTATGATTTAGGGTTGATGTAATGGTAGGGTTGGGGTTAGGGTTAAAATTTAGGTTTGATGTAGGGGTATGGTTAGATTTTAAGGTTAATTTTAAGGCTAGGTTAATGTTAGGTTTAGGGTTAATTTAAGGGTTCGGGTTAGGTTTTGGGTTGATTTAGGGTTAGGTTTTAGGGTTAATTCAAGGGTTAGGTTATGATGAGGGTTAGGGTTTAGGGTTGATTTAAGGGTAGAGTTGGGGTTAGGTTTTAGGGTTAATTTAAGTGTAAGGGTTGTGTTTTAGGGTTGATTTAGGGTTAGGTTTTGGGGTTAGGGTTTAAAATTAGGGTTGATTTAAGGGCATGGTTAAGGTTTGAGTTAAATTCAATATTTATTTATACATTAGCTCATTAGCATATCAGTGTCGATTGGCTGTTACTGAGCTGATGTGTAAAATGCATAAAAAAAGAAGATATACAGTTTTGCAGAATTAACCATCAACTCCTCAGCGACAGCGAGTTTTATGAATTTGACCCTAAAGAGTCTACCATCAGATTGTTGTTACCACTGACCACTTAGGACTACTGTATGGGTCAGATCCTAGAGTCTTTTTAAGTATGTATGTTGTTTGTGTGTGCAGGTGGACGTGCTGACAGTGCGTGTAGAGCAGGAGACGCAGCGGAGGAATCTGTCTCAGGCTGACCTGAAGGCTCAGAGGCAAGAGGTCACCACACTGCGCTCCTCTGAAAAACAACTCAAACAAGAACTCAACCATCTGCTGGAGCTCAAACTCAGCCTGGAGAAACACAACCAGGAACTGCGCAGGTGTGTCTGTGTGTGGTAGAGTAATCATGAATCTCATTAGTAATCACTTCGATCGAATCCAGCTCAGTCAGAGCTCAACACCAACAAGTCTTTTGTTCTCGACCAATCAGGGAGAGAGAAGAGGCTGACCTGCATCTGAAGGAGTTAAAGGACCAACTTGAGGCGGAGCAGTATTTCACAGTACGTCTGGTGTTTTTTTTTGTTCTGAGGGTATTTAGGTTATTCCATAAAATAGGTCCATCTCAATAAGGCTTTGAAATTTAAGGCCCCATTATCCAGCACATCCCGGTTCACTCCCCCCTGTTGAACAGGCTAGACTGTTAGGTATCAAAGTAACTAAGGACATCCTACTTCATACATTACACGTGTGTGTCTGCAGAAGCTGTATAAGACCCAGATTCGCGAGCTGAAGGAGGAGTGTGATGAGAAGACAAAACTGTACCAGGATGCACAGCAAAGACTTGAGGATCTACAGGAAGAGAGGTGTGTATGTGTGTGTGTATAGAGAGAGAGAGAGCTGACCAATGCTCTCTTTATGCTGCTTCCTGAGTAATACCCCCTTGGACAGTTTAGTGCGAAACCTAATCTAATACAGCTGGCCCTAGAACTCAAATTCCTTAAGGCCTAATGGCCTTATTTACCTGGATCAGTTGGGTGTGCTCTCTGCAGGAGGGTTAAACGGTCAGGCAGTTTCAGTAAACTGTTGCTCAAGGACTGTTGCTCAAACCTGAAAAAAGGGCAGCCCTGGCTCCCTTCTCTATTTTCCCCCCTCTATTCCTCTTCTCCACCTTTTGGATGCATTTTCTACTGTAAGCACCCACAATCAACGATACCTTCACATCTGCTTGTTGCTTGAAAATTCGTCACAACCAGAAAGAAGCATGTTCAAGAACATGGCTAGCAGCTTGTGTCACAAGCTAGAAAAAAGCGTAGCTAATTTTGTAGCGCCAGCTAATGTGAACATTAATGTCTTTTAAGCTAATAGTAGCTTCTTTCATATATCTGTCTATATGTTAACCAGACAGTTTGCTAGCTAGCTAAGATTGGTTCATGTAACCGCATGATGTAAGGCATTATTATTATATAATATGAGCTACACAATGTTTTAAAGCATTTGTGGAGACGTTTGTTCACAAGGAATTTCATTGGCTGTGGCCTTAAAACCTTATACAAGTTGCAGCTCAGCCAACTTGGGGCAAATTGGCTGTGCTCAGGTAACTTCAGCCTCATGTCCTTGTACAATTCTCCACAGACTGATGCTTCACCATCCATTTAAACTCTACCTGAAAGGTAGTTCTCATTGCAGGGTATGGAGCACAGTGTCCGTGGTCTCAAAATTGATTGTAACACAAATTCTGCTGTAGGTTCCAGACAACATAACCTGTATATTAGTTAGTCTGGGGTTTTACGGGTTAAGTCTTTCCCTCTAAATTTAAACCAGCAAACCAGTGTTTTAAACTCACATTTGTCTTTTTTTTTTATCCAGTCATCCATCCTACACATTTGAAACAAAAATAGAATAGAATAGAAATGTTATATGTTTTTAAAGACTGTGCTCTTAAAGCAAGAGGCAGATGTAGGGGATGTGTCCCTCTTGTGTACAATGGTGTTTTTATGAAAAAGGAACAATAGGTTGTGTGGAAAGTACACTCAGCCCCATCTAGTGGCACTCCCTGTTCACTACACAGGACCGAGGTTTGAGGACCCTTGCTGTGCATATTCTAATGTTTTCCATGCTTTACCAGATACAACTAATTGTTCAGTTACGGACAGAGTTAAGTTACAGAGAGGAAAGTAAAGTGTGTTGGGTACTTGAACCACTCTATTAATGAGTAAACTGTACTGGGCAATAACTTGAGCTTTGTCCAAATAGCAAATAACTTGAGTGTCTGTGTGTAGGGACTCCCTGGCTGCTCAGCTGGAGGTGAGCCTGACGAAGGCAGATTCGGAGCAGCTGGCGCGTTCCATCGCTGAGGAGCAGTACTCGGACCTGGAGAAGGAGAAAATCATGAAGGAGTTGGAGATCAAAGACATGATGGCCAGACACCGGCAGGAGCTCAGCGACAAGGACAATACTATCAGCTTGGTGAGAGAGAGAGAGCGAGAAAGAGAGAGAGAGTGTGTTTAGAAAAGTATGCCTAGGCTGCCTCCACCGAAGTGCCAGATTGGGGTCTTTAACCTCTTAGACTCTATATGTATGCCCACACTTTAGTTCTTCACTCTCAAAACTACATAGCGGTCATATTTAACATAAGTTTCATAGGCCCTAAAATAGAACCCTGGAGAGCACCACAAGTTGTGGTAAACTATAGGATTAGGATTAAAAACCTAGTGTTCAAGCCATTAAACACTCTACATTTGGCGGTGTACAGTTAGACTCTGCAGCTCAGGTTAATCCACTTCCAGGTACACCTTATACCCAATGCTGAGAATGCTCCACCAACCAAATATCAGGTTAGCAATGATTCTTGAGTTGTTCAGCAACTGTGCTCCTAAAAAGTGCATCTATAGGGTGGCAGGTGCACTAAAGTAGGCAATGAGTGTAGCTCTGACATTTTAGAGCCCATCCTTTATCACCCTAAATACCCTCTGTTTTATCTCTTTCTCTGTGTGTAATTAGCTTGAGGAGTCCAACCGCACGCTGACCGTGGATGTGGCCAACCTGGCCAGTGAGAAGGAGGAGCTCAATAACCAGCTCAAAGAGCTTCAGCAGCGTAAGTGCACCAACATTTGAAGAATAGCTAAACTCATTCTTATGAGAAGATATGTCCAGGTTTTTATCACTTCGGAAAGGTTGTAAGGAAAGTGAGGGTGACGTTTAGTGTTTCTTTGGTGTACACAGAGTTCCAGAGGGCTAAAGAGGAGGAGAGGCAGGTGAGCAGCATGAAGCTTTCCTTCGAGAAGCAGCTTCAGTCTGAAAGAACGCTCAAGATCCAGGTGCGTGGCGCTTTAGATCTAGACCCACATCCTTAGCAGGCGCTTCAGCTCAAAGACGTGTAACGTTCCTCTGACATTTCCCTGTGTTTAGGCGGTTAATAAGCTGGCTGAGATCATGAACAGGAAGGACGTGGTGCCCAGCGGTCGCCGTGGCGATGACATTGAGCTGCGCAGGAAGGAGAAGGAAAACAGGAAGTTGCAGCTGGAACTGCGATCCGAGAAGGAGAAGCTCAACAGCACCATCATCAAATACCAGAAGGAGATCAGCGAGATGCAGGCTGTGAGCATCAACCGGCATACTGACTAAACACAGCTGACATAGTCAAGAGTCTAAATACTGTTGAAACTGTTTTAAGACATTACCTACAGAGTATACACAAGCTCACCACGTTTTTTCTTGACTGTACTAAACATCAGCCTCAGATTCAGTTTCAATTCCAGTGAATTTCAGCCAATACCAATTGCTCTCTGGGTGTGCTTGTGTTGTGTAGGCGATAATAGACGAGTCGCAGGTGCGTGTGGAGCTGCAGATGGCTCTGGACAGTAAGGACAGTGACATCGAGCGCCTGCGCAGTCAGCTGACCTCTCTTAGTATCCATTCCCTTGACACCACCAGCATCAGCAGTTTCGGCAATGAGCGGGACGATGAGCCTTACCCAGGTACAGCTGCTCCATCACAGACACTACTAGAGACATGGCAACCTAGCATTTTCTTCTACACATGACCTGTTGCTCTTTGCTTCTTTGGTATTTTCTGTTCATCTCTAGCTTTTTCTCCATTCTCTTCTCTTCCTGTCCATTTCTTTTTATCTCCATATTGCTATTTTACATTCTACCTCATCTGAGTCGTCCCTGTTTCACTCCTAATCTCTTTTTCGTTGCACAAGTCTGTCCACTGAACCTCTGCTTTTAATATGCAACTTTTATTCCTTTCCTTTTTTTCCTTTTAACCGGCACACTCTCCACTCCTGTCCCCATGGTGGCGCCGTAGTGCGCATCACACACTCCCAAACCTCGGAGTCCATGTCATTCACGTACCAGCGAAGCTCCAAGTCTGTGTGTATCGATACCCGGCCGTGCCGCATCACCCCTCTCTTCCCCTCGGACTCCTCGGGTGAGGACGAGGAAGAGCAGCAGCAGCGGCCTCGGCTGGCCCTCGCCTACGAAAGGCCTGCTGACTCCGAGCCTGCAGGTGACCCTGCATGGAGACAGAGATAGGTGCACAAGACAGATGTCCAACAATGGACGCATGCATGCACAGTCAAAACTTTGGACTCGTCTACTCATCTACTCATCTTTGCCAAACTCATCTACTCAAGTTTAGTTCAAGAATAGTTTTTTCTTATTTTCAGCAGCTAAATGAGGAGTATAGTGGATGTCGAGTCCAGTGCTTTACATATGCACCCAGCCTCACTATTTATTTCAGAGATTTTAAGCCATATTACTTTCATTGTTGAGGGTGCTGGCAAGGTTTTCCTTGGATGAGTCTTCCATTAAGGCCATTTCTGTACAGGTGTCGCTGCACAGTAGAAAAGTGCAACCCCACTTCAGAGTCTGCTACATTTTCCAAAAGGAATTTTGCGGGAAAATGGTTTGACCACTAGTGTTCATTACAGTATGACTTGGGAGGAGCTCTGCATTGGCCTGTGGTCTGTTCAGAGGGCTCAGATTTCGTTTGACATGTTGACATATACACAGAGAACCATGTCTCAGCAGTCTGAGACCACTTAAAACATTGAAATGGCTCGAGATTAGGAAACTCAATCAGGTGGGTCCAAACTTTTGACTGTGTGGTACTGTATGCACATGCGAGTACTGCACACTTGTCACACTAACAGACATCATTTGGCCAGAGCCTGTAACACATACTTGACACTTGCTCTGTTGGTAAATTGAGCGTGCAGTGTTTTTTTTTTTTTTTTTTTTTTTAGTAGCGTGTGCTCTGCCGTGGTGTGCTGAGAGTGTGAGAAAATACTAGCACTGCCAGAAGCCACGCGTGAGGATGAGGAACCTCGCCGGTGTGTGTGTCACCCGAGTTGTTGTTATTCTTATCATTTGTAAACGCATTGTTTTTTTCACTGTTTTCCACAGACTCTAGCCTGGAGGGCTGGCTGTCCCTTCCAAGTAAGAATACCAAGAGATTTGGATGGGATAAGAAGGTAAAATACCAATTCACCAGTTCATCAAACTCTCAAACACAGTTATGGACAAGCATACCATCACTATCTCTAACAATATGCATTATGGGTATGCTTTGTGCATGTGTGTATGTATATTGTATGTATGTGATTCTTGTTTGCTCTGTAGTATGTCGTGATGAGCAGTAAGAAGATCCTGTTCTATGATTCCGAGGAAGACCGAGAGCAGTCCAGCCCATTTATGATACTGGACATAGAGTGAGTCCACACATGCACATAATATAATAGTACAAAAATGTATTATAATTAATAATACAAAAAAAAACCAGCTTTAACACCAATACAATTTAGGCTCTATGACCCCGTTTGCATCTGGTTGTTATGTATGTAGAGTATTACAGGTGAAAGACTATCCATATAATAATGCATGTGTAAATACACCCAATATGCCTTAGTCTACATGTTAGAGCAGTGTAAATATGTCAAAATATGTCTCTACAAACCACTTTCAACGAAACATTCCTCAATTCTACATTTAATTCCATTGGCTTTTGTGCTAAGCTATTCGGAAAGTGCCAGTTTGATTACCTCTCTGCATCTCACTGCAGTACATTTCAGCATTTACATCATTGTAGAAGCTAAAGGCTGCTGTGCTTACAAATAAATGGACTCAAATGGCCCTGGTCTAGTTTAAATTCCATTGTATCTGTTCATATTTGATACTGTGACTTGTGGAGTACACAGTGTAGTGTGTCAAATCTGAGCTTGTGTCAAATCTGATGCTTAGATTTGGTGATTTTTGTGTGCTTAAGCATTAGATAGCACTTCATTTAACCTCTTCTTTTTTTTTCTTTTTCTTTCTTTCAGTAAACTCTTCCATGTTCGGCCCGTCACGCAAACGGATGTTTACCGCGCAGATGCCAGAGAGATCCCACGCATTTTCCAGGTAATGTGTGATGTCTTCATCCATGCAGTCAGACTGCTGTACAGCAGCACCGCACTGCCTGTTAAAAGTTTGAGAATGTCTCATCCTTATTAGTGTTTACATCTAGTAAAGATGATTCCATTTTAATTTAACGAGAAAATTTTGTTCATACGATATTTCTGTACATTTGTTTAGATTTCATATTTACACTTTGGGAAGGCCTTGGTATGTGGACTTTGGTGTTGTTCTCAAAGTGTGGCCCTAAACTGCTTTCTGTTTAATATGTTAAGCCATTGGAAAACAGCACAGGAAAAAACACTAATGTCATTACTTGGTAAAAAAGTCTCCAAAATCTCTATCAAGGGCATTTTATGTAAAGGTCTGGGAACCTATGGTCAACATGTTTTGTGAATTTTGTAAACAAGAATAAGTACAAGAACCTACCACAGGTCTGCAGACTTTCCATTTACTTACTACATTTTTGTATTTTTCAATATGTAAAAAAATGTAAAACATTAAACGTGATGTGCAAAAGTTCGGGCATACCCTAAATTATACTTTCGACAAATTTGT
This sequence comes from Salminus brasiliensis, assembly GCF_030463535.1. Lineage (NCBI taxonomy): Eukaryota > Metazoa > Chordata > Actinopteri > Characiformes > Bryconidae > Salminus > Salminus brasiliensis. The sequence continues at coordinate 37,331,235 of NC_132878.1, forward strand.
TGCTCTTAATATGTGTGTGAATCTGTATTTGCCATTAGAAAATCAGGACAGCGTGTTATGTGACCAGGGGTTCCCGCACCTTCTCTTGCTACTGTATCATATATAATCCTATTAAATTATATATTATATATTCTAATCATAATTTTTTTTCTTTCTCTCCCTCTCCCTATAGATCCTCTACGATAATGAAGGGGAGAGCAAGAAGGATCAGGAGGGTACCATGGAGCTCTCGGCGGCCGATAGGTCAGCGTGCATCCCCCACAAGGGTCATGAGTTTGTGCCGACTCTCTATCATTTCCCCTCTAGTTGTGAGGTGTGCCCTCGGCCCCTCTGGAACGTCTTCAAGCCTCCTCCGGCTCTGGAGTGCCGTCGCTGCCGCCTCAAATGCCACAAAGACCACTTGGACCGCAAGGAGGAGGTGCTTGCGCCCTGCAAAGGTCAGATCAGCACCTGTGCAGTGTATTTAGAGAGGTTTTTTTGCTATGGCTGCTGCAGTCATCGCTAGTACTTTCACAATTCCTTTTATAGATGTTTTACAAGTTTATCCTTCAGTGTGTCAGTTGTACTAATTTAAGCCTAGATAGTTCAGATCTATTATATTATATCTGTATCTGCATGTATTTGTGGGTTTGTAGGTGTGCATATGTGTACCTGTGAGGTCCTGTGCTGTATTTAACCCTCGCTGTGTGATTCCTGCAGTGAACTACGACATGTCTACGGCTAAAGAGCTGCTGCTGCTGGCCAGCTCCACGACGGAGCAGCAGAAATGGGTCAGTCGCCTGCTCAAGCGAATCCCGCGCAAATCCTCTGTCCCAGCCTTGACCCATACACCCCCTCAGGAGCCCCCCGTCGCTGGGTCACCGCCACAGCCCTCACCCCTTCTGTCTCCCCGCAATTCCCCGAAACTGTCCCCCAGAGGAGCAATCAGGGTGCCAAGCAGAGGCCCACCACCTTCTGCCAAGACCAGGTGAGTAACCAGAGGCAAAACTTGTATATCTGATATTGCATTAATGGATAATTCCTCACAGGAGAAAATGAACAGGATCTCAAACTGTACTCTAGAGAAGCTGTTGAGAAGCTATGTTGCTGTTTCAGTACTTTATCAGTTTAGGGTTAAACACCTTATAGTATTTCATCAGAAAAGCCCTGTGTGTTGTAGTTTCATCCTTTGAGCTAACAGGCATTCTAATCGCTTATGCCGCAGTCTAAACCATGCTGCCAGTGATGTAAATGCATTTCCCATAGCCATGCTTTTATCCCATGCTTTTAATTCCATTCCATTGGTAGCACGTTGTCAAGTAGCAACATCCAGTTCTACATGCAGTATATGTTACCCCATGCAGACATGACAAGACCGTCTGTGAGAATAGTTCTTAACACTGTTAAAATATTAAGATCCTTGAGGAACTTTTGGCGGTTCTTCAGTTTGAACCTGTGGAGGAACCTCAGGAGGTGCTCTAAGGAGCCTGCAAGAAAAGGTTTGTAGAAGAAAAAGGTCCATTGAAGGTCCCTCAAAGCACCTCAAGAGGTTCCTCCACAGTTTCAAACTGAGGAACTTCCAAAAATTCCTCAAAGATCTTTTACGTTTAACAGTGTAGATCTGTGATGGAATCTTGTTATTGAAGATTATAAAAGTAAAGTGATGTAAAGACTAGTCTGAACAGCAATAGGGGCATAATACAATTATAACAATAGACAGAATAACATTACTGCAGCTCAGATTGTAGATTGACCCTATTTTGGTGTTTTTTGTGTGATTTAATAATTATGTGATTTAATAAGTAGGCCCAAGGCTCTAGAACTTCCATAGCATCATCGAATTGGCATCAGCTCTTCCTCATCGCTTTAGCTGCATTTCATCTACAGTCATGCCCGAAAGTATTCATACCCCTGTCAAAGTTTGACTTAAATTTACTTTTATTTAACCAGAAATTATATTTTTGCCTGGAAATGACACAGGCATCTCCCAGGAGATAACACGATGATGTACAAGAGGCATCATTGTGGGAAAAAATATTTCTCAGCTTTTATACACATTTGAACAAAAAGTGGCATGTCCAAAATTATTCATACCCTTCTCAATAATTAATAGAAAAGCCTTTATTGGCTATTACAGCAATCAAACGCTTCCTGTAATTGCTGACCAGCTTTTTGCATGTCTCCACTGGTATTTTTGCCCATTCATCTTTAGTGATGAGCTCCAACTCTTTGAGGTTCGAGGGTCTCCTTGCCATCACCCTGATCTTTAGCTCCCTCCACAGATTCTCAATTGGATTCAAGTCAGGACTCTGGCTGGGCCACTGCAAAACATTAATGTTTTTGTCTGCTAACCATTTCTTCACCACTTTGGCTGTGTGTTTTGGGTCGTTGTTGTGCTGAAATGTCCACCGGTTCCCAAGGCCAAGTTTCTCTGCAGACTGCCTGATGTTGTTGTTGAGAATCTTGATGTATTGCTCTTTTTTCATGGTGCCATTTACTGCGATCAAGTTCCCTGGTCCATTGGCTGAAAAACACCCCCAAAACATTAGGTTCCCACCACCATGTTTGACAGTGGGGACAGTGGTGTTCTTAGGGTTGAAGGCTTCTCCTTTTTTACGCCAAATGGTGCACACATCATTGTGGCCAAACAATTCAATTTTTGTTTCATCTGACCATAAAACAGAACACCAGAAGTCTTCTTCTTTGTCCAGATGAGCATTTGCAAAGGTCAAGCGGGCTTTTGTGTGCCTTTTCTGGAGAAGTGGTGTCCTCCTTGGCCTGCGTCCGTGGAACCCAGCAGTGTGCAGTGTCCGTTGAACTGTCTGCCTTGAGATGTCGCCACCAGCAGAGTCCAGATTCACCAGGATGGCCTTGGTGGTGATCCTTGGATTTTTCTTCACCTCTCTCACTATTCTCCTGGCCAGCACAGGTGTCACTTTTGGCTTCCGACCACATCTTCTGAGATTTTCCACAGTGCGGAACTTCTTGTATTTTTTAATAATACTTTGCACTGTAGCCACTGGAACTTGAAAACATTTTGATATGGCTTTATAGCCCTTTCCTGACTTGTGAGCGGCCACAATGCACAGCCGCAGGTCCTTAGTGAGCTCCTTTGTCTTAGCCATGACTGTCCACAAACCAACTGCAGAGAGCTGCTGTTTTTCTCCTGTTGAGTTGATTAAAACAGCTGTTCCCAAAGAATCAGGGTAATTAGGATGCTTTAAAACAGCTTGGACTATTTGGAATGGTATAGAACTTTGGATTTTCCCATATACTGTGACAGTTTTCAAAGGGTATGAATAATTTTGGACATGCCACTTTTTGTTCAAATGTGTATAAAAGCTGAGAAATACTTTTTCCCACAATGATGCCTCTTGTACATCATCGTGTTATCTCCTGGGAGATGCCTGTGTCGTTTCAAGGCAAAAATATAACTTCTGGTTAAATAAAAGTAAATTTAAGTCAAACTTTGCCAGGGGTATGAATACTTTCGGGGCATGACTGTACATTTACAGGAGTTTCTTTCTAAATGCACAAAATACTGGGTTAAAGCTGGGCGATATGGAAAGAATTGATATCACGATATGTAGAGACATTTTTACAATACAAAACAATTTTATACAATATTTTTCACAATATTTCGTCATGTAGACAAAATGCACCAACGTAACATTTTTAAAAACTACTATTCAAATACTCTCCCATACTGAGTACCATGATTTTTACTCACAATATGCTGCACTCCATTGAATTAAAAAAGACTACACCCTTTGTAATGAAATGTGCAGTTAGTCAATCAACGCTGACTATATCCACGATACACTCATAAAAGCATATTGTGTATCACGATACGATAAAATATTGTCATATTGCCCAGCTCTATACTGGAAGGAGATTATTATAATGATGCATTTACTTGAGTCACGGATAGTGAACGCTGAACGTGTGCTGTTTAACACTTTAACGTCTTTTTTTTGGAGCTAACAAGGCTGCCATTTTTATGTAATTTTTCCTGAGAATAATCAAATATAGCCATATTGCCCATCCCTAATTGAATGTCAGTTGCCTTTGCCGTCCTGCATTACTAAAGCTACTCTAGCTTCTGTTGCAGAAATGTTAGAGCCGTACTCGCAGCTGCTGTAATAGCTCACACTCGCCACAAGATCAAGCTTGTGCGGCTTCCAAACAATCGACGATGGGCTCAGTAACTTTTTTTTTTATCACACACTTTCCAAACACGCTTAACATGGCTGTTTTCGCAGAAACCACCAGCCAGAGGAAGTTCATTTTTATAATTTGTCGGCCTATTATATTGAATTGAATGAAAAATAATGACGTCAAAATAATTCCATATTGACTCAAAGAGGAGTTTGTGTTGTGCCCATTGTACATTCGAGTTTTGCCACATGGCACTCCTTTAGTCTACAATTAAAGAGGAGACCAGCACTATTATTACTAGATTTAACGGCTGTGTAAGATTATAGGTGGTACTGGTGAGTTTATACTAGCAGGCACTGGCTTAGAATATTAATCATTTGCATAACGAGGCACATTTTTTTGCATTTTAATAGGTTTTTTTTGGGTTGCGTTTAGACCATCAAATCAGATTTTGTCCACTGTCTCTTTGCCTTTCAAGGGGAATTGCCTAAAGAATTGCTGACATCCACTCGTAGTTGTTCAGCTCTGCTTAAAAAACATTCAGGCATTCACATCATTCAAGACGAATTTGAATTCTCTGAATTGGGTGTTTCTGAGTCGCTCTCTCTGCGCTGCTAACCTCCTTTAGCCCTGGCCCCATGCTCCGAATCATTCTTCACTGACTTCTCCTCCCTGACCTTTCTCCTTCACCCTGCGGCTGTGTGTTTGCGCGCGTGTGTGACCGTAAGTATCTGCTTGCCTGTGTTGTGTCGAAATCCTCGCCTGGCCAAGCAGCTTCACCGTCTGTCCTGTGTTGTGGAAAGTGCAAGAACTTCAAATCTGCAAGCTCCAGGCTAAAAGCAGTAACCGTATAATAACGTCTGCATTCCTTCCATGCAAACTCCAGCCTTAACCAACCGATCAGCAGATACTTATCTAGTCACAAATGCTGGAGAGTTTCCTAGGTTGCATATGCACCAACTGGAAGGAGCATGTGATGCTCTTGACAGAGATGTGATCAAAGGAGGTTTTACCTATTTGCATGTGGACCAGTGACAAATTAGACAATGAAAGGTAATAGAAGAAGCATTTCTGTAACCAGGATGGCCCCTCTCCTCTTCCAGCATTATAGAGTTTGACCTGAAGGACTGGGGTTGGGCTGTTCATGATGATGATGATGATGATGATGACGATATGTTTGACTTCTGAGGATGTGGGGAGTCTGCAGGGTAACCAGCGTGGCACATTAACAGTGTGTTGTTATCCATAGCAGCTTAAAGCTTGTTGTGTGAGTGGGCTCTTCACGATGATGATGATGATGATGATATGTTTGACCTCTAAGGAGCTTGACGCTTGCCTTGTGAGCGCGTAATGATTTGCTGTGATGTATCTGAATGCGTGTGTATGTGTCTGAATCGGAGTGTGATTGCTACTATGTTACTAAGAGGTTATTTGAAGTCCTTGATTGTGAAGTGGCTTATATACATAAGTCGTGGCTCGGCCAGAGCCAAATACATCATTTTCTTCCCTTAATTCAAACGCTACTCCAACAGCCCAGCCATTTTCAGTGTCTGAAGCTTGCTTGTTTAGTTCCACATTGGAGATATGAAGCTAATGTAGCTAAGAAGTTGTGGAATCTTAAGACTGATCTACGCTCAGCATTAAATACAGATACGTCCGGATCCTTCTGTCCGTACTCTATGTTCATTTCGTCTGTATTTGTGCACATTATGTAAAGGCCTACGGATATGGACGGAATGAAGCAGTAGCACTGAAAATCGTGGGGCCAGTGAGACACGACCACTGGCATATGGACACCACGAAGACGTTTACAGCTGTTTACAGCTGTTTACACCACTGCCTCTTGTTCTTTTATGTAGAAAGTACATTATCACAACTTCCTTTACCTTCATGCTCATTTTTAAACAACACTATGTAATACAAAATCAATGTATTGACTTTGGACACCAAACATGTGTAACGCTCAGTGTTTCTCAACCCTGCTCCTGGAGGTACCCTACACCTGATTCAACTAATCAGCTCCTTAACAAGCAGGGGTTGTGTTAAGCAGAGAGACCACTAAAATGTGCAGGGAAAGGTTGAGAACCCAGGACCAGGGTTGAGAAGCACAGTCTTGGCTGATCAAAGTATAAAATATAATATAAATATATATATAAAAAAATAAGATACTTTGGTACTTCAGCTGTGTGTTTTACCCTTCATCATGTTTTGTAAAAGAGCAAGCATGAAGCTTGTGTGTGTGACTGCATTTGTGGTGTGGCACTAATGCACTGCTTTTGGTGCTGCAGTGTTGTGTGCTGTGATTCTAAAACACTCTGGTTTGATTCGTGTAGGAAAGAGCGGGGCACAACCTGACGCATGTAGTTTTTACCTGCTTAATTCATTTATATGTCATTTTATCTCCTAAAATATCAGCTTTACAGTTTCAATTTGCATGAGGATATTCTCGTATTGTTCACTTTGGTAGGATTAGTTAACACAGCCAGCCTCGTCATGTGGCGCCTGTATTTTAGCCTGGGTAGCTATTCCAGTAATTATTTCCATGTCTCAAAATGGTGTGATATTATAGCCAGCAACAGCTAAAAATATGCATCACATATGATGAAAAATGTCACCTTTGTGCTGCCAAAACAGCCTTCCTGGTAAATCGGCACAAATATCTGTCTGGTTGCTGTGGAAACTGCAGATTGCAGACATTACAATGGATTCACCCGTTTAAACCCTGCGTTAGGTTGTGCCCTTCTCCCCCCTAGTGTACCGCATGCAACAGTCTGCAGTAGTGTAGTGATTACAGCATGACCTGACAACTCTTCCTCTGCGTGCATTTTTTTTTTTTTACAGCTAACCTTCAGAAGCATCGGATTGGACACAGCCTCATGTAGCAGATGCTGCAGCACATCAGACATTACACAAAGGACCTTACCGGCCAACCAAGGCTGAGGACTATTCTATCATCCAATGGGGAGTTTGAACATACAGTACAGTACTATGCGCCTTTCAACAGGACTGGGCCGTTTCTCTATCTGCCAAGTGTCAATATTGCAGTGTGAAAGTGTTTGAAAGTATTAAGACACTGTGTTTGTGTGTGTTTGTGTGTATGTGAGTGAGAGTGAATGGATAACGTGGTATGTCTGTATGAAGATACTGTATGTGCGGTAGTGAGTCAGGAAATTAATACACATGTTCTGAACTGATGTACTCTGATCTTTTATTTCTGGAAGGGAAACAGCCCAACACTAAGTTGTTGTTTTTTTTAGCTCGCTGAGAACCAAAAACTATTTAAGAACTGATGCTTTAGGAAGAGCCAGGTTGTCTGACATGTCTGTGGTATGTATTTGAAGGAAGGAATACACGAAACGTGCCTTGTTTTTGTTTCAGAGATGCAGTCCACTGCACATTTTAATACCTGCATAGAAAATCCATAGCTAGACCTGAAACTACCTACAAAGCAGAATGTGCAGCTCTGGTCCAAACGCTTTTCTATTAATGAAGCTATGTACTAGAACAGGGGTCACCAATCTTATCCATAAGGGCCAGTGTGGCTGCATCATGCCAGTCCACACAAGTGTTGTAGGTGACTGAAAACCAGGGTGGAGATTTTTGAGGACTCCAGTGTTTTCAATGTTTTCATATGGAAGGGCAAAACACAGCTTTTTGAAAATGACTAACGTCAAAAAACCCACTTCTATGGCAACATAAAAACAAACTATGTTTGCTAAATCTGATATTTAGGTCTGTGTGCCACTTAAGGAGACCTGACGTTTGAACACCACACACTAAAAAAATCTGTTGTTAGAAAATGTGCTTCATCATTGCGTATTTAGGACTGTTTTGGCTGTTGAGCTTTTTTTTTTAGGAATTTTGACATTTTTCGCAGGTGTTGGCACCCCCCTACTAGCATGATATGCTCATGCAAGCATTTTGGGACATTTCTGTGTTCTCATGTGGATGAAATGCTGCTAGAAACAGAGAAAACCTACATTTTCCAAAATATCTGTACATATGGATGGGGCCTTAGTCTTCACCCATATAAGGTGAGGTCCAGCATGGAATAAAATCCTTTGTGGATAAGATTGGTGACCCCATTAGAACATACAGAAAAGGCCACTGACTAAATACCGCTTAACAAGGCGTTATTCATTTAGTTTAACATATTCTAAAGATTTATTTGCAAAGAAATAAATGTTTTATTGGTGAAACTATTTGATTTTGTGTTTTTTGGGCATGCATGCTACATACTGTACTGAATATCACAACTATAGAGACATCAGTGAAGACTGCACTGTGCATGATCACCCCCTGTGTTATTGCCACTGTGAGTATTCAAAAATGTTTCCATTCATAACATTACAGTTCAGGAAAACCTTCAAAAATATGGGGACACTAACACTAAGCAAAAAAGGATATATATAGTACTACATAGTACAGTATAAAAGGGTTCTTTGGCTTGTAACAATAGTGTAGCCCTTCTTTAACATGTATTTAATCATACAGATGCTCTATATGGAACCATTGCCTTTGCTAAATAACCCTTTATTGATGAGTGTGTTTTCTTTGTCAGTATGCTCTCATAATCAAAAATTATTATTATTATATACTCAGGGATGTCCAACTGAGTTTCCACTGGGCCACAGCTCTACAGACCTGAACACCCATGATAACACATCAGCTACTTAGCAAACGCCTTCAAGAGTTCAACTCTTGACAGACTGTTAGAAGAAGGAAAGCAGCAGTTTCTGCAGAGCTGTGGCCTGGTAGGAACCCAGTTTGACAGACAATGACCTAAGCATTTGGAAAAGAGGCGTGGGGGAATTGGGGTAAGATGTCCAGCACAGTTTGATGATTTCTGTGCTCAGACACAAGAGCTGAACCTGGTAATTAACTGAATCAGGTATGTTTAAGCATGAAAATCACCAAACTGTGCTGAGGTCTGGCCCTTCAGGCTGGGAGTGCAATTCTGGCACTGGTGTATACATGGTATAGCAGGACCTTGAGCGTATTATAGCTGTTATAGCAACACAGTTCTACTTCTGATGTTTTAAGATGACAAGCACAAGAAGTTCTCATCTGTAATCAGGAGCTGCTACATTCAAACACTGAGGAAGTACACACCGGTATCTGCAGATTAGTTCCTCCTCGTTCGGTGTTGGATGTTTTAGCCATGTTTTCTGGCTTGACTGCCTGCTCACGTCACTTGCTGTTAGCTCACTGTGTAATTCTTTATAGTTCTGTTCGGCAGGCCTGGTACCTCTCATTTTAAAGCTTGCTCTTACATTGGTGGTCATTACTAGGTTACAGGCAAATGAGACGAACTGGGACAGAGATTCATATAGAGTGCAGGTTTCAGGAGATGCCGTTATTGGGAGATGCTGTTAGCGGGAGATAATGGCACTAATGGAATGCCGCTCGGCCAAACACATTGTGCCGTCAGAGCTACTGTTGGTATACTCAGCCTTTCACCTGCGCGCGGGAATGGGCATAAATACCTTCTCATTCACAGCAATTCACAATAGTAGGTTAGAGTAAATGAGTGTAGCCTGAGTCTGAGTCATGTAGAAGTACTGACCACTGTACTGACCACTATATGTGTCAAGACTGTGCGGACATTCACTATGCTTTAATTCTCCATCTGCCTCCACCTGATTCGCAGGAGAAGACTGTCATTAAATAGAAAGACAAATGCCACTGACTGCTCTTATGAACGAAGTGTGACTGGTAAAGGGAAATTAACATGGATAGCTGTTTTAATATGTATGCATGCTATGACATAAAACTTATTGCAAACTGACAAAGAAAACATGCTCATTAAAATGTTCTGAAAAGTGAGAAATGTTGAACAATAATAATATTCTGTCAATCTGAGTTGTAAAATAGGAAATATTAGACTAGAATTAAGATGATACTATTGCAGCACACATGTCCCCAAACATGTGCATATCGGATGCTTGCTTACCCCAGTTCCCACCCCAACAACAGCAATTCCGATGTGTACTGAGCTTCAATTTGTGCGTGTGTTGCAGTACAATGCTGGACCTGTAGGTGCTGTGAGTTTACTATGGCAGTAATGATGTACCGTGTGAACCAGTTCTAAGACTTTCCTGCAGAACAAGAGAAGTCCTGTCTGGGGAAGCACACTGAGAGAAAGGAGTAGAGTTGGTTGCACAGCTCATGAGCAGCGCTGGTTTTAGGAGAGTCTAAAGCCTGGCCCCTGGGTGAACGAAAGCCTCGCTTGTTCCCTTCAGCTTGGTCACAGGTTGGTCAGTGAGTGGCAGGGTGGAGGGCAGCGTTCATGTAGTCGCCATAGCAGCAGCCCAGCAGCTCGTCTGTCATTTCAGCTTTGCATTGTTCTGTTTGTAGAAGACCACAGTGGCCAGAACCCAGCTGTTGAGCGTCGTCATGACGATGAACCGCAGCAAGACTAGAGAGCGAGAGAATAGCAAGGCAGTGATAGCAAAGCTTCTCAAAGCACACCTAAATGTGGAAAATCTCTTTCTCACTAAAAAAAATATATACTATATACTATATATATATATAGTTAAGGCACTACTATTTACAAAAAAAAAACAATTTACAAATTTACATTAAATCAATTAAAGAAAACATCCTGCAAAAACCTTGTATTTCCAAAACTGCAACTTTACAGAAGTCATTTTGGAGCATGTCTATTGGTCCATTCATCATGAAATTATCACACAACGTGAAACATGGCAAAATTGGACATACAAGGTTAATGATATGTTTACAGTGGTTCAGCACACCTCATTTAGTCAATGTTATTTCAGCCTGCTAAATTAATGGGCAGCAAATCAGAGCAGCAGCCATTTCCATACATCAGTCTAAACAGCACAGTAATTAAATAAGACAATAACTGAATCAGAACTGTTTTTGTAACTTGAACCCTCCTCTGACGGACTGACATCCCTGCAGGTCTGTCTGGGTTTCGAAGAGTTGGCCACACTTTTTTTGATGGTAACCTTTAGCTTATTTTAAAATGCTTAAATTGATATCACAGGACCAGAGGTGAGTAAAAACATTTGATAATACTTGACTGAAAGGCTACACAACACCTACATAAGCCTTGCATGACAACTGACATACTATAAACTATGAATACATTTATAAAGTGTACTGACATATTACTAACATGTATATTATACAGAGTCCACAGGACGCTATTGGGCCCTCACAGCCTCCCCTGGGGTGGTTCCAGTCTGCCTGTCTGATAGAACTGAAAATGTCTCTGTAGGAAACCACAGGTTTCAGACATACTCTGTATCCAGTGGTCCTGGATACTATTTATTTATTAGCCTAGCACCTAGCACAGTTCCTAGTATGGGTATAAGGTTTGACTCTCATCTGAGGCTCATATAAAAGGTCCACATAAAATGTGTTGAGAAATATTTCCAGTATGTCTATGGTAGACCCTATAACCCTGGTTGTGATTAATTTTCCCCTCTAATACCCATCTATACTGAAATGCCATCTATAGTTTAGGGAAGAGACTAAGGTAAAGGTTGGGATTAGATATTAGTAGATATTACGCTGGGTGGAATTTTAAGGACTGTTAATATAGGAGCTGTTCATATGACGTTTAACAGTAGCTCTCTCTCTCTCTTTCTGCTCTTCTTCATACTCTTCCTCAGAAGCCAAAGCTAGAAATGATTCTGATAGGCTGCCGTGCTTCTGAGGACAGTTTATACTCACCTCTCAGATCCCCAGAGGTAAGAACGGTGGTCAGTATTCTGGCTAGAAACACAAAGAGAAATGCAGAACAGTGTTTTTCTTTATATCACAGATTTGCAGTTTACAATTCTTCCATGACAACGGATTTGACTGACTGAAGGCTTACCCATGCAAGTGTATGTGGACATGGCCCAGGTGAGGGCGCTCACCTGACCTGCATCCTTGGTCTGCCAGAGACACTGCAACTGAGCGAACCTACTGCTCGCACTCATGAATGTGCACAGGCTCTGTGTTTCAAACACACACATGCACATGTTTGAAGCACTGGCGAAAACAAAGATACGAACTGCAGATGGGAGACGTGCATAGTGCTCACCATTGCCGAGTCGATGATCCAGCCCTTTAGGGTGAGGACCTGCGACACCCCAACAAAACTGAACAGCTGTCAAGGTCATACAGAACAAGCTGTGCACACAGATCACGTGGACAAAATGCCTTAATAACCAGGGCTTCCTTTACAGCAACACTATGTTGAATGTTTTACCTTAAATAAGCAGCTTCTAAATCATTGTGATGCTCCACCGACTTGTAATATTGGGAACTGGCCTCTGCCGTTGCCACGCATTGCTCAGCACACTGCTAACTGCACTTTGTATCTGTGGTGAAGCGCTCTGGACAACGCTTGCATTTGAGTAAAATCCTGTATAAATAAAAAAACTTAACTGTTTTTAATAAGTAATGGTTATGATGTCATAGCTATGACCATATTTACATAGCACCGCCCCTTCACTTTAGCTGCCCATTGATTTTAAAGCAGCATTATGTGAGAATTGGTATTTTTGCTACTGGGCTCCCCCTACAGGCGGAGAGTGTGGTTCCCTTTTACACCATTGCCAAATCAAGCTTTCCTTGAGGATTTTTTAGCAAAACTTAACCGTTTGCTCTGTATATTCCAGTCCAGGTTGTTTCTATGAATGGGACATGGTAAAGAGCAGCCAATCCGAACAGGGGTCAATTACATATACCAATCTTAATGGCGCAGTAACAAAAACAGCAGAAATGTGGAATGGCTTCCTACACTGTTTTTGAATTTCCACACCTCCTGCCAGGTGTACTAGACACTGGCCCTTAGTTCCCATCCCGTAATAATCTTTATTAACCCCTTAACGCAGCAAGGCTTATTACACACTAAGGTGTATTTTTCAGTAACTACAGGGACTTATGTACAAACTGGTGGGGTTATTCTTTAGTAATAGAAATGTGTAATAACACGTCCGGCCTGCAGGTGGACCACAGGCTGGTCAAGGGGTTAAGGACTAAAAGGAGACGATGGAGTAAAAATAAACAAATACAATAAAAGAATATGGGTCCCTTAATGTGGTGTATAATTTGACACTCTTCTGCCTTACGACTGATTGAAAGGATACAGGAGGCTGTAGATAATGCTCTGTCTCAGGTTACTACTGTAGTGAAGGATCAGCAGTAACAGGACAGTATCTGGAAGAAGCATGAGCACTTTATTCTCACTCTCTATCTGAATGGACGCAATAGGCAGGGCAACAGGCATAGAGACACACTCGTAATTTTGCTTTACCTTGTGCAATGAGGGCCGGGTACTCCAAGTATGCTGTAAGTGGGTATTCGTGATACATCTCATATGTGGTGAACACAATATATCTGAAAAATACAGACAGATCAGAGACATTGAGAGTTCGGCTTGAGATTGGGAGAAAGGAGAGTACAGGGGAACGCTGTATATGATGTGTGATGGCAAATGCACGGCCGTCAGGGCCATCCATTAGCAGAGATTGTATGTCCATTAACAAAGCATGCATCGCATGCCAGCGCTATCTCCACACACACACATACATAAGTGCTCCAAAATAACACTTCCACTTGACCTTTCCCTGCACCAATCCCGGTACAGAGTTACGCCAGCAAACAGCTGCGCTTCTATACTGAGAGGCTGTGCTTTCCACAGAAGGCACTTTCCACCCTTACCCCCCTCCTTACTGCCTCACTCATACAGACATACAGACTCATGTCAGACACTCACAATGATGAGAGTTTGATATGCAGTGATCTCCAAAAAGCACCCTGACTGGTCAGTACTTAGTAACAGCAGCTCTGGCAAGAAGCACAGCTGTTTGTAGTGGAGTCTTTCACTTTTAGATTCTTAGGCCATCTCACTGTGCTGCCCTTTTCAGGTCTATCCACAGATCTTTGATGGTGTGCAGTTCAGGGAACTATAAGGGGCCAGGGCATGACCTACAGCCAGCACCTCTTTATCTTATCTTTTTTAGACGGCCTCATGCTTGTTTAGATAACTCCTCATTCATTAGTATATTCTGAGGAATCTTCTTCAATTAGTTCTTGAGAAGAGTTCTGATAGGAGGTCTAAAATTCTTCACAGCTCTGCTCTTATAGTGATGGATCACCCTCTGTCCTTGTAAATTAAACAAATCTCAAATAAGACAACATCTGGAAAAACTGTGTGAGTGGGTTTTAAGAAGAAATTGCTTGTTGGTGAACGAGGCCCAATGGTTGTGAACAATCAATAGCCCCAACAAGCTAGTTAACGTCTGAGAGCTCAAAACTCTTGGGGCAGCCCAAACTTCAGTCAATTCAAGATCTAATCTGGCCAGGCTGTTTTTTATTATTATTATTATTATTATTATTATTATTATTATAATTCAGGGCTGGGTTTCCCAAAAGTAGCTTAGCTCACTGGACATTGCATTCCTGTCAGCTGGTAAACTGATATTAACAGCCAGCAGGGGGAGACAAAACATCGCCTGACTGTCTATGACAGATGGACACAGTCTGTTCTCACCACGATCTTCCACAACTCTAAATAATTCATAGAATTAATATATATTATATTAATATCATTGATTTAATATACTGATTTAATGTTTATCTATACTGTACCATTTTTACAAGTAGGGTTAGTCAACACAGGCGACGCATACAACTTGTGCCAATGGACAAGTGGACAAACCGGCATGCTACACAGCCTCCCCCAGCCCTTACCCTGACAGCTCCAGGATCAGTCCCCTCTCACTGACGCCTTTAGGCGACTTGGTCCGGGTTAACAAGGCGATCTGAGGCAGTTTCAGCACGGTACACGCCAGCAGGGTGCTGAAGTTCAGCAAGTCCAGCAGCAGCTCTTTGGTCATCTTTACCACCACGAACCTCCTCGATCAGACTGTGGTCAAACCCTGTGGTCATTAAAACAGACGTGCACATAAACCTGAAAAGTTACAAGATCACACCGCCCTCATTAGCAGAAGATGATGATGATGATGATAAAATAATAATAATAAAAATAAGTCTTGAATGTGATTCAGTGAACCGCCACCACCGGTGCTTATGGACGTGGTGCACTAGAAGATATTTATGGAGGTGAGAATCCGGGGAGGAGGGGGGCGGTTTTATCAGTAGGGGGCGCTAAAGGTTCTACTCCGGAGAACTGCCTGTCGAGTCGGTCAGACGCTAGAGAGGCTTAAAAAAAGGAACTCGTTGAAATTGTTCAGTTTTTCCAATTAATTAATTAATTAATACGTGATCACTTTAAGTTCTGTGAATCTCAAGTTATAAATAACACTGAAAAAAAAAAAAATCAATAATATGCAATGAGAAAAAAGAAATATTGAAATCCAATATCATATCTTTTTAAAAGGGCAAGTTTGGGTTGGTTATTTAATAAAAAATCATTTTAAAATTGATTGCTACAGTAACAATCATGTTCCTGGGTTGTGTAAGAAGAATAATATTTTTTATTTTTTTATTTTTTTATTTTTTTTTTGGGGGGGGGGGGGGGGTTAATCTCTTTTATTAAGATAGAAAAAAATATCCTGAATATTGAAGTAGACTAGTAGCTACATCAGTGTTTTACGGAGTCAACAACTGAACGTTTAATTAAAATACAAGTGCAATTACGATTTCGTGTAATTCACCAATACGTATCACCAGTGAACGAATTATAAATAACAAATACTCTAATAAATGTTTCCTCGCTTAAAGATAAAATGCATCTTAAAAAAAGAGCTTAATAACTGGACATATGAGACATACTTCATTAAAAGCAGGCAGTGTGAATTACCTGGCCTCCTGACGTCGGTCTTCCTCAGTGGCACTACCTTCTTTGTAAAAGTGAAGTGTCCGGGCCACCTGTGTACTGACTTTGCTATGAATGCAAGTTTTTTTGGTTGGCATTAAATCATAAATTGAAAATTTCCAAAAAGGAGGCGTTTTATTTATTTTTATTATTTTTTATTTATTTATTTTTATTTTTTTTTTTTTAGACTTTTTTTATTTTCATCCAAATCTATTCATATTTCATATGTACATGCATGACCGTAAACTCTGAAGACATCAACATCAGAGAGCAGAGGTCACAGGTCCCGGATGAAGTAATATGGCACAGTGCATGAAGCAGCATGAAGCTACTTTGAGGAGAAGAAATGCAGCAGCAGCAAAAAAATATAAAAAAAAAAAATATGATATCTTGGCAATATGGGCACATAATATAATTCCAGACATTTCTATCACTCTGAAGGAGCTCATATCCCAAACTCTCTTTCATTTTCTTTTATTTTGTTCTATCAAATCCTGTCCAATTTACCTGATAAATTAGCAGATGAATGCTAATTAGCTAATGTGTGTTATGGGGCAGTAATGTGACTAGCATTGGCCGTCTGAGAGCAGAAGCAAGGCACTGAGGCGAGTGAGATGTGTGTGTGAGGGAGACAGAATGAGTCAGTACGTGTGTGTGAGAGAGAGAGAGAGACAGCGGGACGGAGCAGGAGATTTACAACTCTTTTAGTGCAGGCTGCTCTCGTGGGGAGGTTACTTATGAAAATGAAACCCTGTTGTGAGAGCTGTCAGTTTCTGACTGGAGCACAAGCTCCTGACCGCAGCTGACAGCATTTGTCCTTGCTCCAGCTTTGGACCTCTTCTTCATATCGCACTCTATCATGGTTTCCCTTCTTTTGGAGCACTAACATTTTTCTTGCCGCCGCCAAAATGGCTTCAGCACAGTTCACCTTGTCGAGCATGCACACACACACACACACACACACACACTTTTTGCTTTCAGTAGGCAAGCCCTTGATGGATGACTTGCAGGAACTGCGTTCGGTGGCCGTCTTCAGAGTACACCTTTAATGATCGATAGGCTTAATACTTTTATAATCACACACCAGCATGTGGTCATGAAGCCATTGCCCCCCTTGACTCCCACCTCACACATTTACACTTTGTTTGGTTCTTATAGTCTCATAGTGAATGTCAAGAAGCAGAGCAGAACAATGTTATGTTATTTGTACTAACATAACTAACATAATCTGCTCATTTTCACTGAAATTTCTACAGATTCAGCCTGAAGACCATGTCATAGGGGCAGCTATAGGGGCAGTGGTGGCTCAGCGGTTAGAGCTCCGGGCTATTGATGATGGGTTGTGGGGTCGATACCCAGGCTCGACAAGCTGCCCTTGAGAAAGGCCCTTCACCCTCTCTGCTCCCCAGGCGCTGGAGTTGGCTGCCCACCACTGTGTGTGTGCTCACTACCCCTAGTTTACTAGTGTGTGTGTGTGTGTGTGTTCACTACCACAGATGGGTAAAATGCAGAGGATAATACCTTTAGCTTCTTTTCCTTGAAAATTCACATGATCCACAAATCTTGAGAAACCCTTTCTTGGTGTAGTTACACCCAGAGCAGCTTGGGGCAGTGGTGGCTCAGCAGTTAGAGCTTGATGACAGGGTTGTGGGTTCAATACCCCTGGCTTTGGCAAGCTGCCACTTCACCCTCTCTGCTCCCTGGGCACAGAGTGTGTGTTTGATTACTAGTTTGTCTGTGTGTGTGCTTTGTCCGAAGAATCACCTTTTTATGGGTTTATTTTGTTTGGTTTATGTTTTTATTTATTTATTTATTCTCATGATAACCATTAAGCGGGACATCTCATTTCTCAGTATCCATATCTCAGCTGCAGCCTTTTCCACACTGGAAGAAATGTTTTACCTTGATTCATAAAACATTCATCGCAACTTCTGTTTCCAAAGCAGGTCTGACGTGTCTTTCTGACAAAATCCTTTACATGGAAATTCAGCAACTGCCTGCTCGCTTAGTGCTTTTCTGCAGCCAAACAACGCAGTTGCAATTACCATGGTATCAGAAACGACAGCTGAAAGTCTTTTCAGCCGTCCAGTGTTCACCTGCAAGCCTTACAGCTGTCCAGTGTTCTCCTGCAAGTCCTTTCAGCTGTCCAGTGTTCTCCTGCAAGTCCTTTCAGCTGTCCAGTGTTCTCCTGCAAGCCCTTACAGCTTTCCAGTGTTCTCCTGCAAGTCCTTTCAGCTGTCCAGTGTTCTCCTGCAAGCCCTTACAGCTGTCCAGTGTTCTCCTACAAGCCCTTTCAGCTGCCCAGTGTTCTCCTGCAAGCCCTTACAGCTGTCCAGTGTTCTCCTACAAGCCCTTTCAGCTGCCCAGTGTTCTCCTGCAAGCCCTTACAGCTGTCCAGTGTTCTCCTGCAAGTCCTTTCAGCTGTCCAGTGTTCTCCTGCAAGCCCTTACAGCTGTCCAGTGTTCTCCTACAAGCCCTTACAGCTGTCCAGTGTTCTCCTGCAAGTCCTTTCAGCTGTCCAGTGTTCTCCTGCAAGCCCTTACAGCTGTCCAGTGTTCTCCTACAAGCCCTTTCAGCTGTCCAGTGTTCTCCTGCAAGTCCTTACAGCTGTCCAGTGTTCTCCTACAAGCCCTTTCAGCTGTCCAGTGTTCTCCTGCAAGCCCTTTCAGCTGTCCAGTGTTCTCCTGCAAGCTCTTTCAGCTGCCCAGTTTTCTCCTACGAGCCCTTTCAGCTGTCCAGTGTTCTCCTGCAAGCTCTTTCAGCTGCCCAGTTTTCTCCTGCAAGCCCATTTAGCTGTCCAGTGGTCTCTTGCAAGCCCTTTCAGCTGTCCAGTGGTCTCCTGCAAGCCCTTTCAGCTGTCCAGTGGTCTCCTGCAAGCCCTTTCAGCTGTCCAGTGTTCTCCTGCAAGCCATTTCAGCTGTCCAGTGTTCTCCTGCTAGTCTCTAGGTCTGGTCAATTCTCTGAGGAAATTGGTGTGTTATCCATGTCCACTTGGGTTTCCTCTTTGTTCTGTGGTTTCCTACCACCTTCCAAAAACACATGTTATGGTGTGTGTGTGTGTGTGTGTGTGATATCCCATGATGGACTGGTGCTCTGTATTCTAAATAAAGTAATAACTGATGAATGAATGTTAATTACTGCCTAAATGTGATTTCACACTATAAAAGCTTACTAAGAGAGGCTGTTATACTGTCCAGTTCCAAACCGTGCTTTACAATTCCAGACTGTCACGTCATAAATCTTTTTTACACCACACACACACACACACACATATTCTGTGACCTTGATGCCCAATGTTTCCAAACTTATTTTAGAAAATGTAACCACCCCAGCCCCCATATTCTGTTAACACAAGATAGTATTACAGGGCTTGTGATTGTGTGTGTATGTGTGTGTACGTGTGTGTTTGGCTGTCCTTGCAGCAGTTACTGGTGCCAAAACAATCACCTGATGGGACAGCAGATGATAGAAAGAGAACTTTACAGCCTGTGAATGGAAGGGCTTTGGACATAGTCAACCTGTGATGTATGTGAGGGTGTGAGTGTCAGTGTGTTTTCACGTCATGCGAGAATCCTTCTCAGCATTGTGTGGCTTTCAGCCCCACTCTCCGTTATCTGCCCACTGCGTTGTGTCCAGTCCCACTGGGTGTTATATAGAGACATCAATAGTCTTTATGTGAAGCCCAGGCAGGATTGATTTTACTGGACACAAACTGGAGACTCCCGTTAAAGAGCACAAAGGAGCGCTGGCCTGTGCTGCCTGCAGGTTTTGAGTGATAAAGCTGCGGGATAGATCGTGGGGTGGGGTGTGGGGGGGGGGGGTTCAATTGTGTTTAAAACGTGACTTTTTTTAGCAGCTTAAGAAAAAAATGTCAATAAATAAGTTTGAAGTTGATTATGTAATACAGTAGCTAATTTTTAGAGCACAGTGACCAAGACCAAGCTTAGATTTCTTTATTAAAAGCAGTGGTTCTGTGTAGAATCATAGCATCTGAAATAGACTGCATGAGCATGACCACCATAAATGGCCAGCGTTCCAAGTCAAGTACTTTTATAGCATCTTAAAAAACGTATAAGCTCCTCAGTGATGCCACAGCCATCCTTGGCCAGAAGTCCAGGAGACCACAATTGGCCTCTCATAGTATCTCTTGTTCTCTCTCTCAGTTGACCAGACAGTATGCTCAGGTAGTATGTATATTATTTAAAAGTTAAAGAACTATATATATATATATATATATATATATATATATATATATATATATATCAAACAGTATGTGCTGTATTTTAGTTATATACTAGTTATATAAAGAAGAAGTATTTATATACAATAACTGTAATATTCGGTATTCAAGATGGGAAATGAATCAGAGGTTTGTAGTTTTTAGGACTTCGTCCATATGGGTAGAAGTATATAAAAAGTAAAAGGCTGCTTTCATAGCTACCAACAATTAATCAACCACACGGCCGCTCTTTTTTTTTTTTTTATGAGCCCCATGCTCTGTCACTCATGGCCAATTTCCATAATTAGACCACTTATGATTTATTGAGCATGCAGACTGTAAAAATGTGTAAGATGAGAAGAATGAGAAATGCAGCCACGGTAAACTACGGCAGGTTGAGCCAGAGAGAGTGGTTGAAAATGAAAGAACATTACTCACATGTTTTTATGGTCTGTGTCATAAAAAAAAAGTCCTTGTCAACTGAAAAGTTAATCCTGACTTTTATTCAGGCAGGGTTTGCTCTGGATCCGAATGTAAACACAAACTGCAGATGCCTGTAGGCCCCTGCCTGTCATTCATGTTTTCGAAGGAACAAGCTTCGCTGATAATTACATCATTTGTTCAGTTGTCTCTGCGTGGGATATTAAAATTGTCCTTCACGAAGTGGCCGCCGTCTATCCTTTAGCTAATGGGGTGGCGGTGGATGAGGCAAAATCATGGAACTGAGCCATGGAGCCATTAGCTAGCTAACTGCGAAATTCCTTCATAACTCACTGGCCTCAAAGAAAAGGTTCGCTGTTTTTCAACCTAGACCTCATGTTGTTTCCCATCATTCATATTCAGAGGCATAGCTACTGTTGTGAAAAAATCATCACTCCTCTGCACTTGTGCTTTTCTCACTGGCCTTAAACACAGGACAAAGGGGGCAATTTTCTACGTGCCCTTGAAAAGATTATACCCTAAAAGATAGCATCTTTTTAAACTTGGGGAATGCACTGAATAGCTATGCTTGTCTTTTGGTGTTTTGCTGAAAGTAGCTACCTGGCTACAATATTTACACTTAACAGACTCAGATACAAACCCCTGACGCTGGCCTACAAAGCCAAGAATGCACCAGCCCCTCCGTACTTGATGGCAGTGGTCAAAAGCCGATCTGCACCTAGAACTAATCCAGCTTCAGGTACGGCTCGGCTCGACCCTCCATATTTTAAAATCCACGGAAGACGAGCGTCCAGGCTTTTTTGTCCTGGCACCAAGTGGTGGAAGAGCAGAGTCCCTCACTGTCTTCAAACCAACATTATGGTCTCCTTACTGTTCTCTGTATTTAGTAGAATCTAAGATTAGAGGAATCTTTTGGATCCTAACCCATACAAACTAGCTAAGGGTATTTTCTGAGTAAGCAGTGAAGCACTTCTGTAAGTCGCTCTGGATAAGAGCTTCTGTTAAATGCTGTAAATGTAAATATAAATGTACATCAGGTTACACAGCTTGACAAATGTATAAGTGTCATCCAAGGACTTGATGTACAGTGTTTCTATTACATATATTTATTTGGCTTCAGAATTCTATAAAATGTCATTAAGTCGCAGATACTAATAAAAAGACCAAAGAGAGAACGGTAGATTAAACTACTAACATTAAGTTGACACGTACGTTCGCAATGTTAGCCCATAGGCGCTTCATGACTCTTCACTGACATTTTGCCAGTACTACATTCAATTGAAGCCATATGGAGACACAGAAAGCCATGGTAGATCACATGAGACTTGCAGTGTACGCAGAGAAAGGCAGCCAGTCTTCTGGTAAACGAACAAACCAACGCTAAGGTCAGGTTACCTCAGCTAACGTTACTATGCTAGCCCTGTTCAGCTCATAGCTTTCAGCTGGACGACAGCTGGTTCACCGTGGGGAAAAGATACAGGGTTGTAGTATTATCACGTTATCATGTTAAATTTGTATTGATAAAAGGTTCTAATGAACAGTTTAAAATGCTTCCCCTACAGGTGGGGAGTGTAACTTACTTTTACGAACTGCAGGGTTTCTGCATTAGACGCTGATGTGATGTTCATGAGGACCGTATTCCTTCTTTTAGGACCATGTCTATCTGTTAGCAGGGTACTAACTGCATGCTGAGGGCGTCAAACACTTGCAGACTTGTTTAAGTGGATTCCAGCATTATTTGGTATCCTACGTCTATAAAATTGCCTCCTTGGGATGGTTTGAGACTAGTGTGATTTAAGCATGCAGATGACACAATGCTAACAGACGAATTACGGCCTCCGTGAGTTAGCTAGTGTTATATCATAATGTACATGTAGTTCAAGAATATGATGTGCTTAAGGGGCCCATCCTACCTCCTGAATGTTGCCAGTCTACTGTTTTAATAAGGATAAGGTTAAAAAAACTAAAGACCTAAAATTGTAAAATTGATTTTAGAGGTTTCTTAAGGCCTCATTTTTATCCACATGTCTAGTTCTGTCGATTTGTGATTCCATAAGCCACTTGGAATATGTCTGATCCACAGATACAGTGATCAAAAAACACAGACTGTACTGTACTGTACAGAGCCCTTGCAGCATTCTTCTGTGTCATTCTCCAAATATGATGTTAAGGTCTGACCCCTGTGCTCTAAAAACACCAGCAGCTTGCTTTCACTGCAGTGGCACTGGCAATTAAATAAATGAAGGGTAGTCTCAGTATTGCGGACACTGTAGTCGGGGGGCAGTACAGCACGCAGATATGGTTTGATGCAAGCATCTCATAGAGGAGTGGTGTAGCTGTCAGTAAGAGTGTAGTAGATGTCAGTAAAGGTCAGGCCCGGATTAGTTTACAGGAATAGGGGAAAAGCTAAGCTTTCAATGGACATCAGTGTAAAAAGTCATTTTGCAGCTTTTCTATTGGTCCAATGTAAAGAACAACTTCTGAGGTTTTCTTACTGAAGACTTTGCCTTTCTCCTGGCTGGGACTTGCTTCATCCTCACCTCACTTACCTTCTATAAACCTATTCTATTACATGCTGAGCCTCTCATTTAAGTCTTAACAGCTGCCATTGTGTCGCTGTGCATTCAAATGAAGCGGTGCACTGTAATGTGGCCATTAGGCTTGAATATGTTAGTCATTGTCGAGCCGTCTGCTCAGCAGACATGCAGATGGAGGCTTTTGTGGGCGGCTCGTATGATTGGCATCCATGTGAGAGAATACACCAGAAATAATTTTTAAGTATTTTTAATAAAACCTCTTTCAGTGGCTAATCCAGGCTTTTAGATGCCGGCTGTGTTAAGAGCAGGAAAGAATGTCAACCATGTGTAGCGATCTCAGGACCTGGGACAGGGAGCAACACTGGCCTGGGTGGCTCATTTTTCTACACTAAAAGTGGCAGTGAAGAGCCAGGCATTTTTCACCGATTCCCAGTTCACTGGTCATTATTCTGTGTGCAACCCAGGGGCCTTTTGCTTTCAAGTTTTTCACTCAAAAGTTGAAAATATCTACTTTTAATATAAAAATAAAATAATCATATTTACTCTGATAATGTTTATTTATTAATTGGCATAACCATGGAAATGGGTGTATCATAAACACAGAAATGGGTATAGCATATTTATAGTGCATACCTATAAAAAAATAGATGTATCGTAACCATGGAATTGGATGCAAGTCTATCGTAGCTATTTAAATGGGTGTAGCATAACAATAGAAACTGATGCAATGTAACCGCTGGCTAGCATAACCATGAAAGAGGATGTCAATTTACCATGGCAATTATTGTAGTCTAACGATGGGCATAACAGTTGGGATGGGGTGTTGTGTAACTATAGGAATGGATCTATGATAACCATGGAAGTGAGCCTCATATTTCCATAGAAATGTGTGGAGTGCTGCACATCCATGGAAATAGTAGTATAACCAATGGTGTAGCACAAGTATGGAAATGGGTGTAGCATAGCTGTAAAGGTAGCCCACTGAGGGGCATCATTATCTGAGGAATAGTGGGATTAAATCACTGCATCCCCAGAGACCTTGTGTGAAGGGAAGCTAAAGGAAAGGTTTTGCTCTCATATATAATTTTCAGAATTTGAGAAGAAAATGTGCGCTCGGATTTAGTAAGCCGGCTGACTTAGTCCACATTGCATGGATTTTCATCAGTCAATCTTTGGCCATAGTTTTATCATTAGGATTACAACAGCTGGGCAGTGAGAGCAGACTCTCCCCATCAACCTGTAGCTAACGTTGAAACGGGGCGAGGCAGAACCGGATTTTGAAAAGTTGTCCCCAGTGGAAACTATGTCTGTGGTGTAACCTAACACTGATCCATGTGAAACTAGGACAGGAGAAAGGATTTGGACAGACTGTTTTAGGTGGTGGTCTCATAGGCAGAGCGTGCCAGGGCTCGTCTGCTGTGGGTCCACGGCAGTGGGAGTGATAGGCAGGGCTCGTGCGGCCTCATTGCCTTATGAGAAAGAAAGGCAGAGAGCGTTTATGGAAATGTCTTAAAGAATGCTTTCATTTAGGAGCGGCTGCATGTTTGCTGGGTCTGGGTTTGTGTGTGTGTGTGTGTGTGTGGTAAGAGACTGAGGAGCGTGGGCTGATGGGGGTTACTGATTGTTTGCTATTAGCAGTGACTACACGTCTGTCCGCCCACATGCCAGCTCAGTGCCGTATCTCAGATTGCAGCCACTGACACACGCAAGCACACACAAAGAAGCTCTCGCCTTTTAGCATACACACACTTATCGCCAGTCAAAAGTTTGGACACCCTCGATTGAACGTGGGTTTTATTTAAGCTCAAAAACAGGTTGATCTAATAATTTAGGCTTAGCCCACTTAATCCCACCGGCGGTAAGCCCAGGTTTGACCTTAGGTGGAAGGTTCCGAAAGAGCTGCTAACATTGAGCCGTAAATGAAATTACAGGTTGTCTTCATTTCATACGTGAACTTGGAGGTGGGTGGTGAAGCTGGTCACCTGACCAGAGCCATCTACTTCAAGCATGCAACCGAGAAATGTGGTGTTGGCATCAGAGCTCTTTTCTAACCTGTTGGAATACAGATACAGATGCTAAAGCTGGTGCATGCATCAAACGGTCTGTTTTTATTGAAATTCTAATAAGGTCGTGCTAAAATAATACACTCAGTGGACAAAAGTATTGGGACACCAGGTCGTTCGCTGTGTGTTCTAAACTCAAGGGTATTAAAATAATAGAGTTGGAGTGACTGACTCTACTGTCTAGGGAAGAAGGCTTTCTGCTAGATTTTGGAGAAGCATGGCTGTAAGAATTTGATTGCATTCAGCAACAAAAGTGTTAGTGAGGTCAGGATGTTGGATGGTGATCACCACCCCACCTCTTCCTCAACTCCCCAACTCATCTCAAAAGAATGGGATGGAGCACCATCCATCATTTCAGAGAACACAGCTGTTCCACAGCTCCACAGCTCTAAGCTGGGGGGCTTTATACCCCTCTGGTCCACACCTGGCATTAGGCAGCATGGTGCCAATAGGATAATGTTCATCTGCTCTCAAGAGTCCTATAGGCACTAGTTCTCTACAGGGACTAGACATGGGTGCAACTTTAAGTGGCTGAATGCATTCATTCGTAGGAGTGTCCACAAACATTTGGACATATAGTGCATGTGAATATTGTTTTTGTGAATGTATTATTGAAGGAGATTAATGGTACAATGCATTACTACAAAAGCAACGCCACTATTTGCCAGTGATTTTACAGTAAACTAGTGAACTAAGGAAAGTGCTGTGGTGTGGTATAGCCATAGATATCCTTGCTTGGGTGTAGCATCACTACAGAAAGGGGTGTGGCTTATTTGTGGTAGCGTAACCATGGCAATGAGTGTTGCAAGCATGGGAAAAAAGTTGGGTTCAATGCTTTGAATGACTTCAGAGTTTGGGATATTTTATTTCTTTACCATAAAAAGTTTTTAATAGGTGTGTCCAAACTTTTGACCCCTCCCGTGGTACGCTCACGGATGCATACTCATGCACAAAGCAACTCCAACCAAAATTCCCGGCCTTTTCTCAGACCTCGCACTCACACCTCCTCGTCCACTCTTGTTTCACAGGGACAGACAAATGTTCAGCAATGGCTCAGACCCTGAGGGACGCTCAAAGCACTGCTGCAAAATTTAACACCCCTCCACCCCCAAACAGCTCACGAACTCTGAGTGAGGGGGTGACACATCTCGGATGCTAAAACTCAGCTCAAAGACCTTACATTAAAAGCTTTGCAAAGTGCTGAACAAAATAACCCCCAGTAGCTTTTCACAATACACAGCAACATTTGGACTGGTGGGTTTGACAGACGCTCCAGCATTTCAATTATTACTGCAGTTCATGCATGTCAGGTTTAACACATTGTGTCACACCATTAACAAATCTCCTGAGCTCAAGTGAACTCAGGTCAAAAGGAGGCCAAGGTTGAATAGCTAATCCATGACTCCTGCCTTAGGAGAGCCAACAGAAATATGTTCTTCTGATGTCTAATTCATGTAAAGGGACATGTTTTTCAAACCTAGATCATAGGCATGGTATAACTGCATTAGATGAATACAGTACATTTAAATATTTCATAATTCAGACATGACATATATTTCTGTTATCAGCTTTATATTGCTTTGGTCTCTTTATTAGAAACATCTACATTGTACTTCCACACACTGGCCACTTTATTAGAAACACCTAGGTTGTACGTCTACTCACTGGCCACTTTATTAGAAACACCTACCTTATACTTCCACTTACTGGCCACTTTATTAGAAACACCTATATTGTACTTCCATGCACTGGCCACTTTATTAGAAACACCTATATTGTACTTCTACTCATTGGCCACTTTATTAGAAACACCTACATTATACTTCCACGCACTGGCCACTTTATTAGAAACACCTATATTGTACTTCCACTCACTGGCCACTTTATTAGAAACACATACTTTATACTTCCACTTACTGGCCACTTTATTGGAAACACCTACGTTATACTTCCACTTACTGGCCACTTTATTAGAAACACCTACTTTATACTTCCACACACTGGCCACTTTATTAGAAACACTTACATTGTACTTCCACTTACTGGCCACTTTATTAGAAACACATACTTTATACTTCCACTTACTGGCCACTTTATTGGAAACACCTACGTTATACTTCCACTTACTGGCCACTTTATTAGAAACACCTACTTTATACTTCCACACTGGCCACTTTATTAGAAACACCTACATTGTACTTCCACTTACTGGCCACTTTATTAGAAACACCTACTTTATACTTCCACGCACTGGCCACTTTATTAGAAACACCTACTTTATACTTCCACTCACTGGCCACTTTATTAGAAACACCTATGTTATACTTCCACTTACTGGCCACTTTATTAGAAACACCTATGTTATACTTCCACTCACTGGCCACTTTATTAGAAACACCTACATTGTACTTCCACGCACTGGCCATTTTATTAGAAACACCTACGTTATACTTCCACGCACTGGCCACTTTATTAGAAACACCTACTTTATACTTCCACTTACTGGCCACTTTATTGGAAACACCTACGTTATACTTCCACTTACTGGCCACTTTATTAGAAACACCTACATTATACCTCCACTCACTGGCCACTTTATTAGAAACACCTACCATATACTTCCACTCACTGGCCACTTTATTAGAAACACCTACCATATACTTCCATTTACTGGCCACTTTATTAGAAACACCTACCTTGTACTTCCACTTACTGGCCACTTTATTAGAAACACCTACGTTATACTTCCACTCACTGGCCACTTTATTAGAAACACCTACTTTATGCTTCCACTCACTGGCCACTTTATTAGAAACACCTACGTTATACTTCCACTTACTGGCCACTTTATTAGAAACACCTACCTTGCACTTCCACGCACTGGCCACTTTATTAGAAACACCTACCATATACTTCCACTCACTGGCCACTTTATTAGAAACACCTACTTTATACTTCCACGCACTGGCCACTTTATTAGAAACACCTACTTTATACTTCCACTCACTGGCCACTTTATTAGAAACACCTACTTTATACTTCCACTCACTGGCCACTTTATTAGAAACACCTACTTTATACTTCCACGCACTGGCCACTTTATTAGAAACACCTACCATATACTTCCACTCACTGGCCACTTTATTAGAAACACCTACCATATACTTTCACTCACTGGCCACTTTATTAGAAACACCTACTTTATACTTCCACTTACTGGCCACTTTATTAGAAACACCTACTTTATACTTCCACGCACTGGCCACTTTATTAGAAACACCTACCATATACTTCCACTCACTGGCCACTTTATTAGAAACACCTACCATATACCTCCACTCACTGGCCACTTTATTAGAAACACCTACCATATACTTCCATTCACTGGCCACTTTATTAGAAACACCTACATTGTACTTCCTCTTACTGGCCACTTTATTAGAAACACCTACCATATACTTCCACTCACTGGCCACTTTATTAGAAACACCTACCATATACTTCCACTCACTGGCCACTTTATTAGAAACACATACTTTATACTTCCACTCACTGGCCACTTTATTAGAAACACCTACCATATACTTCCACTCACTGGCCACTTTATTAGAAACACCTACCATATACTTCCATTTACTGGCCACTTTATTAGAAACACCTACCTTGTACTTCCACTTACTGGCCACTTTATTAGAAACACCTACGTTATACTTCCACTCACTGGCCACTTTATTAGAAACACCTACTTTATGCTTCCACTCACTGGCCACTTTATTAGAAACACCTACGTTATACTTCCACTTACTGGCCACTTTATTAGAAACACCTACCTTGCACTTCCACGCACTGGCCACTTTATTAGAAACACCTACCATATACTTCCACTCACTGGCCACTTTATTAGAAACACCTACTTTATACTTCCACGCACTGGCCACTTTATTAGAAACACCTACTTTATACTTCCACTCACTGGCCACTTTATTAGAAACACCTACTTTATACTTCCACTCACTGGCCACTTTATTAGAAACACCTACTTTATACTTCCACGCACTGGCCACTTTATTAGAAACACCTACCATATACTTCCACTCACTGGCCACTTTATTAGAAACACCTACCATATACTTCCACTTACTGGCCACTTTATTAGAAACACCTACTTTATACTTCCACTTACTGGCCACTTTATTAGAAACACCTACTTTATACTTCCACGCACTGGCCACTTTATTAGAAACACCTACCATATACTTCCACTCACTGGCCACTTTATTAGAAACACCTACCATATACCTCCACTCACTGGCCACTTTATTAGAAACACCTACCATATACTTCCATTCACTGGCCACTTTATTAGAAACACCTACATTGTACTTCCTCTTACTGGCCACTTTATTAGAAACACCTACCATATACTTCCACTCACTGGCCACTTTATTAGAAACACCTACTTTATACTTCCACGCACTGGCCACTTTATTAGAAACACCTACCATATACTTTCACTCACTGGCCACTTTATTAGAAACACATACTTTATACTTCCACTCACTGGCCACTTTATTAGAAACACCTACATTGTACTTCCTCTTACTGGCCACTTTATTAGAAACACCTACATTGTACTTCCTCTTACTGGCCACTTTATTAGAAACACC
Source organism: Salminus brasiliensis (assembly GCF_030463535.1). Taxonomy (NCBI): domain Eukaryota; kingdom Metazoa; phylum Chordata; class Actinopteri; order Characiformes; family Bryconidae; genus Salminus; species Salminus brasiliensis. The sequence continues at coordinate 37,361,102 of NC_132878.1, forward strand.
TACCATATACTTCCACTCACTGGCCACTTTATTAGAAACACCTACCATATACTTTCACTCACTGGCCACTTTATTAGAAACACATACTTTATACTTCCACTCACTGGCCACTTTATTAGAAACACCTACTTTATACTTCCACGCACTGGCCACTTTATTAGAAACACCTACCATATACTTCCACTCACTGGCCACTTTATTAGAAACACCTACCATATACTTTCACTCACTGGCCACTTTATTAGAAACACCTACTTTATACTTCCACTCACTGGCCACTTTATTAGAAACACCTACTTTATACTTCCACTTACTGGCCACTTTATTAGAAACACCTACCATATACTTTCACTCACTGGCCACTTTATTAGAAACACCTACTTTATACTTCCACTCACTGGCCACTTTATTAGAAACACCTACTTTATACTTCCACTTACTGGCCACTTTATTAGAAACACCTACTTTATACTTCCACTCACTGGCCACTTTATTAGAAACACCTACCATATACTTCCACGCACTGGCCACTTTATTAGAAACACCTACCATATACTTTCACTCACTGGCCACTTTATTAGAAACACCTACTTTATACTTCCACTCACTGGCCACTTTATTAGAAACACCTACTTTATACTTCCACTTACTGGCCACTTTATTAGAAACACCTACTTCATACTTCCACTCACTGGCCACTTTATTAGAAACACCTACTTTATACTTCCACTCACTGGCCACTTTATTAGAAACACCTACCTTGCACTTCCACGCACTGGCCGCTTTATTAGAAACACCTACCATATACCTCCACTCACTGGCCACTTTATTAGAAACACCTACCATATACTTCCATTCACTGGCCACTTTATTAGAAACACCTACTTTATACTTCCATTCACTGGCCACTTTATTAGAAACACCTACATTGTACTTCCTCTTACTGGCCACTTTATTAGAAACACCTACATTGTACTTCCTCTTACTGGCCACTTTATTAGAAACACCTACATTGTACTTCCTCTTACTGGCCACTTTATTAGAAACACCTACATTGTACTTCCTCTTACTGGCCACTTTATTAGAAACACCTACATTGTACTTCCTCTTACTGGCCACTTTATTAGAAACATATACTTTATTACTTAGTGAGAAATGTGTGTGTGTGTGTGTGTGTGTGTGTGCTGTATAACAGTGCAGGGTTTGTACTGACTATATTGAGTACAATAGTATTACTCTCTGCAGCGTGATTTGGGTCAGAATTTGACCACATACAAAAAAACTCGCTTTCTACTCCCAAATAAAATTCAACCCAACTTTATTTGTGTAGAATTTTTCATAACAGATATTTTTACAAAGCAGCTTTTTACAGAAAAACAGCCCCGAACTGAGGAAAGACACACTAGAAGCATGAGGAAGAGACACTGAGCAGAACCCCGACTCAAAGGGGAACTCCACCTCTCCTGGAGGACCTGGATGACATCACAGAGTAAGAGCGGGTGGTCCTGGATCAGGACCAGGTCTTTCATCTATTTATATTCATCTGGATTTAAAGGGCAAAACCTGATCCTCAGTCTGAAGCTCTGTTCCTCGTGGAAGTGAAATACAGTCCACTGTTCATATGCAGAAGATAATCGGCCATAAATGCAGCAGGTGTGCTGAGGCAGAGAATAGGTAAAACCATGGGAGTGAGCTTTCGGGATGGGGGGGGGGGGGGCACATACGACGTAAATCTCCCTGGCTACAGTGCTGCATCGGGACCTCCCGTTCATCCCAGCACCCGGCCACTAAATTCTGTGGTAAAGGTGGGCAAGGAACGACGGAGCACGTTCTGCAGCCCCTCCCCCCGGTCGTGACTCGAGCTTTCACTCGCCAGGTTAGGCTTTAGCTCTCCAGGGTGCGCAGAGGGGTGGATCTATGTAAGCCTTGTCAGGAGTATGCTGACGTAAGCCTGACCCACTGAATGCCCATTCCACATGGAGAGGAGAGCGATACTGGTGAAATACAGCAGACATTTCTTCATCTTTGGGACTTGGGGCCTTGAGGAGCCAGATTAACATCCTCAGTAAGAAAACTCAGATTTAGGCTTCCGGGAGCTTTGAAGTTTAGTATCGGAGCAATATAGGCTGATACTAAAGGTTTCGATATCGGTATCGGCAGCTATACTTTAAAGTGCTGGATATCGGCATTGGTCCGTAGTCCTCATATCGGTGCATACCTATGTTTTGGAGCTTAGTATCGCGTCAGTAGGTATCAGCAAGCATGTACTTCAAAATATTGGATATTGGCATTGGTCCACAGTCCTTATATCAGCGCAGCCTTATCTTTTTTAAAGCTTAGTATCGGATCAGTGTCAGGTCATATCGGTCGACTCTCTGGGTTTCAATAGCAGTATCAGCAGCTATTCCTGTAGGTAGTCCTGGATATTGGAGTTGGCCTACAATCCTTGTATCGTTACATCCCTATATTTTAAAGCTTAGTATGAAATCAGTATTGGCCACATCTTTATAAGTGTAGTATTGAATCGTCAGGGGTATCGGCCAGTACTTCTCAGCATCGGTCAACCAGGAGCAGTCAAGAGGTTTCCGAGAAGCTCTGAGACGGGTCCTCCAGTAAGGGGATGTGGGCATAGCTGTGAGAGGTGCACACTGCCCCATGCCTCGCCCTCTGCCTCCTACCCCCGTGCTCCTCTTCCTCCCTGGAGCGCAGCGCCATGAGCTCGATTTCGTGCTTGGCGGCGCTCTCGAGCGCGCGCTGCTTGCTGTAGAAGTTGACGAAGTTGTTGATGATGGGGTGGATGGGCAGCGCGATGGCCACCACGCCGCACAAGAAGCTGACGGCAGCGTTGCAGCGGCCCAGCGTGGTCTTGGGGTAGACGTCGCCGTAGCCCACCGTGGTCATGGTGATGACGGCCCACCAGAAGGACTGCGGCACGCTGGTGAACATGGTGTCCGGGTGGCCGTGCTCCACCGTGTAGGCGAGCGCGGCGAACAGGAAGATGCCCACCCCCATGTAGGTGAGCAGCAGGCCCAGCTCCTTGGCGCTGCTGCTCAGCGCGTGCGTGAGCGTGCGCAGGCCCGACGAGTGGCGTGCCAGTTTCAGCACGCGCGCCACGCGCAGCACGCGCAGCGCCTGCACGCACTGCTGCGCGTCGGCCAGCTCCAGGGCGCCGAGGCGCGCGCCCACGTGCGTGAGCGCCAGCAGCACGTAGAAGGGCACGATGGCCAGCACGTCCACCACGTTCATGAAGGAGAGGGCGAAGCGCGCGCGGTCGGGCGCCGCGACCAGCCGCAACACGTACTCCACGGTGAACCAGGCCATGCACGCCATCTCCACGCCCTCGAGCAGCGGGTGCTCGCTCGCGCGGCCCGCCTCGTCGCAGCACACGTGCAGCTCGGGCACGGTGCCCGCGCACATAGCCGCCGAAGACAGCACGACGAAGAAGAAGGAGGTCACGGCCACGGCGCGCGCGGCTAGGGACGACTCGGGCTTCTCCATGAGCTTCCAGAGGAAGGCGCGGCAGCGCTCACGCCGGGACAACGGCGCGGTGCCTTCCTCCTCCGTGCGCTCCAGCATGGCGCGCACCTTCTCGTCGATTTCCTCCAGCTCGTCGCGCGCTTCGCGGACGCAACTCTGGCAGCACTCGTCCAGTAGCTCGGCATCCACGCGCCAGAACTCCATCTCGTGCATGAAGCACACCGGACACATGCCCCTCCTCATGTGCACCTCGCCGTAGTAGTACACCTCCACGATGCAGCGGAACGCCTCCGGGTCCCTGTCGAAGAAGAACTCGCCGTTGTCGGGGTCGTAGTCGTCGCACAGCTCGGCTACCTCATCGAGGCAGCGCGGGGACAGGCCGGCCAGCTCGCCCAGGCGCGTGTCCGGGTAGCGCTTTAGCGCGTCCGCGTGCAGCACCTGCTTCACGCCGCCTATGTTCACCAGCACCTCCGCGTCCTCGCTCTCCTCCGAGCCGCTCCAGTCCCCGAGGCGCGTCCTCAGCGGTCCCCACATCTTTAGCTGCAGCGCGCGCGAGAGGGAACGCTCGTGCGCGTCCGTACTATTAGCGGCACACTGAGCAGCACTTATTAAACGAGCAAAGAAATGCGCCAAGAGTTGGAGAGCACTCTGAAGCGAGTGTCGCCAAGTAAGGGACCCTTACGGTGACAGTGACGATGATGATGGGGAGAGAGATAGAGAGAGAGAGAGAGAGAGAGAGAGAGGGAGAGGGAGAGAGAGAGACTTCAATAGGCACAGATTTCCATACTATTAATCATATATTATTAAAGTTATGGTCACATGGCTCTTAAATCTTATCTATAAGGTCTCAGGCTCAGTGTTTCTGCCTTTCTAACCAATATCAAACGAAAACGCAAACGGGGTCCAAATTTGATTGCTGCTGGCCGTTTTACACCACAATTGGTGCTCCACTGCGCACATGGCTCAGTATTGCACTTTCATGTGGAGACGTCTCCCCCTAGAGACCACCAGCGCACAGCGCATCCCACATAACTGCATATCAAGACTTCTCTACTTGTTTCCAAACAAGATACCTGATACCATTGGTGTGAGCAACCCCCTCAACACTCTCTTTACCAGTCAGGATGACCTTAACATTACAGAATAAAGCCTTAAGCTTTAGCTAACAATATGACTTTATGAATTGCAGAAATCTGGAAATGTTGAAATAGACAAATAGAATATAGGAGATTAATCCAGTTTTGATAAAGTTTTTTTTTCTTCCAAAACACACACATTGAGTCAAGCATTAAAGAAATCTGCCACGCTGGATAGTGGAATTATGACACTAACAGTACATTAAACAAGTAAGAACAAACATATGATATGAAAGTGAACTAGAGAGTGCAGTTCCAGCTGTGCGATTGCTGCTCAGCAGGGACGTGGTACCAAACATTTTGCCCAAAAGACACAAAAAGCACATCCAATATGTTTGGCTAATAGAGGTGTGTCCATAAACTTCTGGCCAAAATGTGGGGTGGCGATAAAAAACTTTGCCCTATAAAGCTCATCTGATACAAAGGCATGTCCACAAACATTTGGCCAAAATGCAAGATGCTAAAACCTTTGCCCAAAAACTCATCCAATATGTTTGGCTAATAGAGGTGTGTCCATAAACTTCTGGCCAAAATGTGCGATGACAAAACGTTTGCCCTAAAGCTCCTTCGGAATGCTAATATAGACGTGTCCACAAACTTTTGGTAAAAATGTGGGGTGACAAAACCTTTGCCCAAAAACGCATCCAATTTGTTTGGCAAATAGAGGTGTGTCCACAAACTTTTGGCCAAAATGTGGGATGCCAAATCCTTTGCTCAAAAGCTCATGCGATACATTTGGCAAATAAAGGCGTGTCCACAGACTTTTGGCTAAAATGTGTGTTGCCAAAACCTTTGCCCAAAACCTCATCCAATAAATTTGGCTAATAGAGGTGTGTTCACAATCTTTTGTCCAACATGTGAGATGGCAAAATCTTTGTCCTATAAAGCTCATCCAGTACGTTTGGCTAATAGAGGCGTGTCCACAAACGTTTGTCCAACATGTGGGGTGGCAAAATCTTTGCCCTAAAGCTCATCCAATATACTTGGCGAATAGAGGTGTGTCCACAAACTTTAGGCCAAAATGTGGGGTGACAAAACATTTGCCCAAAATATGCGTATCTATGCTACTAGAGGCATGTGTACAATCTGAATTCCAAATTACATTTATTATATTGAGAATACGGTGAAATTCAAGTTTACCTTTTAGTTATTTTTTCCCAGCAAACATTTACACAGTAAAGTTCAGAAAAACACATATTTAAAAAGTTTTTTTAATATATACATTTATCTGGGCGACAGATATTAGTGATAATAGAATAAATGCAACCATAAACAAACTTATTGCCAAGATCATTGGTTTAAAATAGTTTGTTTGGGGGTCGAAAACTTTTGCACAGTCCACACACAAATACTGAGCTGATTGTTCTTCTGATCTGTTGAAGGAGGGGCAGCATCACTTGGAGGTCAGCGGCATCACCTCGGTGGGCAGAATCCCCCTCCAGTTCAGTATTGACCTTTAAAGAGACATAAGGTGATTCAGAGACTGACAGCAGAGCACACAAGGTATTTCACACACACACACACACACACACACAGTGGACAACATATATTACATACCATATCTAACAGATTCTCACATTCGCACACGAAGGACAGAAAGGCTCACACTCATACACACAACGAACACCTTTCTGAGTTGAGTATTGGTGCAGGAGTGTCCTGAGCTCTGAGTTCTGCTGCTTGAGATGATGTGCATCGGTCAGAAGCTTGGACCTCCCCGTCAGCACAGCGCTGTCAAAGCAATGACATTTATTAAACACAACAGCCAGGTCATGAACCAATCATTCATTACATACAAAGTGAAGTCGAGCTGTCTCATTTATATTCTCATAACTATTCTTATGAATATTAGTATCAATGCCCCGATGTGATTGTATCACTGGAACTGGCTGGAGTTCCTACTGGAAGTGTTCTCACTCACTGGTACTTCTTGAGGGCAGCTTCCAGAGCATTCCACACTCTGAGTTTGGACTCAGGGATGACATCTGCCATGCTCTCCCAGTATGCTGCGTCCTCAGAGTCATCTCGCTCCTCCAGTGACAGCACACTGCTCTGCTTCTGGGACTGGGCATCTCTGTCACAGAGCAAAGCCACTGTCACTGCCAAAGTCTACCCACATAATTGTGCACTCGTAATGGTGAACACTCTGATCATATCATTTGATGCTGAGAATTACTATTATATTTGAGGATACACGGCTGGTATAAGTTAATGAGGGAAGAGACAATAAGTAATTCGAAGTAATTGAGAATAACCATTAAACCCTGAAACCTGCCACCTCAACTCTCAAAACTGCCTATCTGGCCTGTACCGAGTGTACTGCCCACAGAGTGTACTCTTTGTGTTTTTGTGCAATGCATTGGTTGAGATGTAAAGAAAGGCATTAGACAGGTTATCTGCAAACACTCCCATTATGGTTTCCATCACCACCACTTTTCTATGCGTAGCTTTAGAGCAAAGCAGTTCCCATTAAACCATTTGAAATGACCTAGTTTACACTTTTTACCACAACCATTCAGTTCACAGTCACAAACCTGGGCCGGCAGCACTGGGCTGTAAATGCTCGGAGAGCCTTCACTAAATCGTTTGGGTGGATAAGGTCAGAGTCCATCTCTGGCTCCAGCTCGTTCTTGGTCATGTCCTCCTAGAAAGCAGCAGTTGAGGAGTTTCAGTGCTTTGATAGTAGAATTTAACAGCAGACTACTAGAGGTCTATCGGCCTGTTTCCCAGACATGGATTAAGCCAGGCTTAGACTAAACTGCAGTGTCAATGGTGAATGGTGAATAGGTTTAGTCTAAGTGTTAAGTGAACCAAGAGTTCCTTCTCACCTTTGGCTGATCCTTTTGCTGCTGTTTATACTTCACAAAGAACTCTGCCATTTTATAAACAGCCTCTTCATTCTCAATCCCCAAAGCCTGCAATCAGATTTCAGAAATTCATTTGTTCCCATCTACACTGGCTTTGAACATAGGCCTAACAGTTAATTAACGGGAGGCGATATAATACACAGTCATGCTTTCATTCTCTTTCATATGACAAATGCTTTGGATGATCTGTGATTAGTCCAAAACAAAAAAAAAAACAAACAGAAAAAAATGCACTTAATTTTAGCTTAATTAACTACACAACCCATTGCTTTGAACAGCACACGAAAAGCTTACAATGATTATAATAAAAATAGAGTACAAATGAGGAGGAAATGCAGAATGGCTGTGTAGCATTAAGTGGTAGTGCTAGGCTGTTCCCATGTCATTAGGATGATTCTGATTTTACTAGATGCTAGGTGTTAGCTAGGTGGTTGCTTTGGGGTTACTAAGTGTTTGACAGGTGGTTGTAAAGCAGTTGCTATGGTATCCCAGGTGGTTGCTATGGGGTTGATAAATCGGTTTTAGGCGGTTGGTAGGGGGTGGCTGTTGTATTCCCTGTGCTTGCTCTGGTGTTGCTAGCTAACTACCTTGTAGAATCTCCTACCGTCCCACAAAACCACTCACATTCTCCCTGAGCCAAACCATCACTGGTTACAGGAAGTAAAATGGAAATTCGATGTACTTTTTATGCAGGAAAGTAATATAATAATTAATAATAGTAATAATAATAATAATAATAATATCTCATCTGGTCACACCCAGCATATATGAAACACATGTTAAAGAAAGGTGTAAATACTCATGTGGTGATTTTAAATGTTTGAATGTGGATGACAATAAACATAATTTATAGTAATAGTTCTGCAGATGAGGCCGACGAGTACTTTCACTCTACTTACGGCAAAGATAGAGTCCAGCTTCATAAGAGATTGTGCGTCCTTCTCCAAAGGAGAGAGCAGTTTCAGGAGCTTACTCTCAATTAGGAAGCCCTGACAGATTGACAAAATCAGAATATTTCTGTCATATTTACACACAGAATGTAGGCTGTGTCTATCTGTCTATTATAAATCGTATTTCATGGAAAAATATAAAATATATTCCTTACCGTCTCATCGCACAGCAGCTCCAGCAGCCTTTTCACTGTCTTACGGTCCACTCCCAGGCTCTCCATGTCTCCGGCACCCTCAGCAGTGCTGCTCTCTCCTTCTATCTTTCTCTTCTCCTCCACTCCCCCGAGGACTTGCATGGCAATCTGCCGCGCCGTCCGCTGAGCCTGATGCTGGGGCTGGATGGGGCCGGAGTGCTCCATGAAGGGCATGGGAGGTGGGACCCAGGCCAGACCCAAAAGCTGTTCATGGATCAGACGGTCTGTCTCCAGAGCCCTGTTAACCAGAGCTTTGGCCTCCCCCTCATTCATCAGCCACATCTCCTCGAAACGCTTGGCGTCAATTGCTGCAAAGTGCCTTTAATAGCATGTGAATAATGTCACTATAAAACCGAGACTGTGGGGAGCTCAACACACTTGCTTTTCTTAAGCTCATTAGTTTTGGTAAGAATTGTGTTAATGCAACAAATACTGTCATATCGTGGCAAAAACTTTGTATCTTCAAAATGGCAATTTGGCAACAGGAGAAAGGAAAAACCTACTGTTTCTAATGGAAGTAAATGTAAAAAGATTTCTAGTCATTCCTTAACTGCGAAGATAAAAAGTGAAGATACGTTTTTTCGTGAAAATGATTTTAATTGTAAACACTTGTCACATTTAAATTATGTAAATTCAAATTCCCCTCCAGTTCTCACTCTTTTTGTTGCTTAAGCTAGATGCTAATATGCATGCTTGGTTGGTGGAAAATTACAAAAGAAATGGCTGCTTGCTTCCATACTTTTTTTATCTGTAATGTATGTGTCTGTTTGTGGTGATGTTTACCTCATCTTCTTCTGCACGTCTTTGTACTGCTGCATGGATCGCTTGTAGCCGTCAGTCAGTGACTGGTTCTCCTCCTGAGACTGCTTCTCCTGACTGGCACACTTAGTCTTCAGGGTTTTCAGGGTATCCTGTAATCTGGAATAAAGGAATGTGTTTTAAGGAAGAAAGCAAGCTACTGTAGTCCTCATTGTCTTCAACAAGTGATCCTGTGTGCTCCTGCTCAGTTAGAATGAAAATCTGCACGTCACACTAGGCCTCTACCGATGACACTGGTCAGCCCTTGTACAGACAGCATAGGCACCTTGTGATCTTCCTCTTCTGCTGGGACTTTGTGATGGTGTTCTCGTCCTCACGTTTCTTCAGCACATGGAAGTTGTATTCCAGTTTCTCTTGATTAAGCTGGTAGGTAGCCTTTGTCTTCTGCAGCTCTAGCTGTAGAATCTACACACAAACACCACAAACACCACAGATCCAAGACAGCCCTGCTTGACACTTCAATTCTCAGTCACTCCCCTAACAACATTGCTGTCATATTGAACATCAGTTCCGTAGGCCCTAAACCAGAACCCTAAACCAAGATACGCTAAACCAAATGGTTACCAAAATAATTCACAATAGTTTGTGCATTAGGACAAAAAACTGAACACTGAAACCAGTGTTTAGGGAGTGAAACTTTGTGAGACTCCTCTGTACCACTGGAAGTGTCGTGTAGTGTATACCTCTACATCAGTCTCCAGTTTGACTTTGATCATGTTGTTCTCCTCCATATCTTCCAGTCTCAGTCGCTGCAACAGAACCTCATACTCCTCCAGCTGCTTCATCCTTTGCAGCAGGTGCTCCAGCTGCTCTCACATATAGAATCACAGGGCAGCGATTTATACTAACATCAGCTTTGCTGAATCTCAGACACGTCTATCATCACATAGTCAAATAATGGCAGTTCAATTGTTTTCCCTTTTACCTCTTTGTCGCTCCGCTCTTTCCTCTGCTGCTCCCACTGTTTTCTGTTGCCTGTGAGCAAAGTCTTCCGCTCGTCATCAAATGAATTCTGAAACATCATTAGGCGAAAGGTAAACTGTAATTAACAGGAATAGTGGACCAAGAAACCTTTCAGAGAAAACTGCTAGAGGGATTGCTACAGACTCTGGGGAGTGGTGGTGCACTCTTCTACTGTGCAGCAACACCTGCACATATATGACCTTTTTGGAAGAGTCATCAGAAGAAATCCTTTACTGTATCCTCACCACAAATATCAGCATTGTGTTGTCTAGTTTATAACTACACTGTATCATGTGTTACTATATAGAGAATAACACAATTATGAATGCGACAAGTGATTCCTGTAGAATACTGCTGACGCATACTAAGGCGCTAGATGTATGAACTATGAAGATTCACAAATATTGATTATTACAAATTATAATAGTGTGTCGCTGGCCTATAGGCAGCAGAGAGTATTACCGCACCTCGATCAGGTCCAGCTCTTGTCTATACACCTTCATCAGAGAAGTGACCTGCTCCTGCATCCTTTCTCTCATGAGGTCCACGTCTTCTGCCTGCTTTTTCAGGTCTTTCACATAGCGATCGTCACTTGCTTTTAACTCCTTCACACACAAACACACATTTTTTTTTATATCTTGTCAGACCATGGGGCCATACTCTACTGTAAAAATACTAATACCATCATTGACATAATCACAAAATGACAATAAAAAACAAAAAATGTACTTGTTGTAATGTTGAATGCTTGAAACCAACCTTAAGGCAGATTTTTAGGCAATTGTTATTTTAGCTTGTCTTGAAAAAAATTGTCATATCAAGTTAAATTAGGTTAATTTTGTAAATCGTAAAAAAAGCCTAGAACTTATCATCCAGCACCTATTTTGGGTAATCAGTGAGCTGCTGCTGCTGCTGGTGAATTTGAACAAATGAATGTGATGGGGGCATTGAGGAGAAATCTGGAAACATCTAATGTCATACAGTGTTTTCACAAGCATAAACACAGTATTGCACAGATGTATGGTTGTAACTATTTTCTTGCTTGCTTACAAGGTGCTTACTTGTAAATAACATAAGTATCATATGTAACACATTCTCTAAACCTATCTAAACCTCCCCTTCATTTTGTTCTTTCCATTCTACAAAATTAATCTTAGGTTTTCTAATGCTGGCAAATCCCTGTATTGCAACTTAGCCTTTTCTTCCTATTATTACTCTCTCTTATTATGTACACAAGTGACCGTATGTATGCCTGTATCGGCACGTGCATGCTTACCTGCTGCAGTTCACTGATGAGCTTGTTCTTGTCTTCAATGAGCAGGGCGCAGAGCTTCTGCTGGCTTTTCAGAGCGTCTCTCAGGTCCTGAGGAATCTCCTTCGCTTTGGCCACAGTCCACTTTTGAATGATCTCCTCAAACTTCTCAAGGCTGGATTTTGCTTCGTTCTCCAGTTTTTCGTTCCTGCATGAGTTTGTGAATGTAAGGTAAATGTAAGCAGATGAGTTCAACGCGGGACAAACGCTTATATGTGTATGTGGGTGTATCTCCAGGGCGCATGTGTATATATACCTTAACCTGCGTGCTTCCTCTAGCTTTGCTCTCCTCTTTGTTTCTCTGGCATCTGCTGCCACCAAGATGTTGGTCACCAACTCTGTGCCATCCGTTTGTAATTTAAGCAAATGCTGCAGAGATCACAGAGAAAATGAGCACAAAAGCACAGCTCCCAATTTCCATGCACTGGGCAAAAGACTCACCATTTGGGGCCACATCTGTTGGTTTCATGGCAAAATATTTAAATCTTATGTATTGGAGATCACCTCAGGCTTAAAGCTCATTTTAATAGTTTAGTAAAGTGTGTGTGTATGTAAGCAGTCCTAAGCAAATGTTGGGCACCTTTAAACATATCCACAGATTGTTGGACCAAATAACTAATGACCACAAGACATTATTAGAAAATTGCACTTCAGGGGAACTGTGGAAGTCAAGATGAGATCTGGAAAACCTAGAAAGCTTTCCAGACAGTGGTGTCTTGTAGTATTGCACGCACAAACATAATCTTTATAGAACACCTTAAAACCTGTGACCTTAATGTTTGAAGAATCTACACTGTTTCTTGAGGAACTTTTGGAGGTTCTTCAATACAACTGTGAAGGAACCTCTCAAGGTGCTTTAAGGAACCTTCAGGAATTTTTTTTAGACTTTTAACAGTGTCCAGAGGACTTTCTGGCCTCATTCAGCAAAGAAAGTATTTGGCGAAAAAAAAAAAAAAAACACCTCACCAACTGTACAGCAGGGTAGTGGATCTCTCATGTTTCTATCGTGATGATCCAAAACATACAGTAAAAATCCACCATAGACTGAAGACATATTTATTTAGCTATTTGTTTCTTATGTTATAAAAGGCAGAGGCTGTGTTTAATACTGCTCAATTTGCAGAGAGTGTGTTTCATTTGGCCAAGGGAACCCACTCTTATTGCATAAGACTATGTCTATGTATGGCCACTGTAGGCGGTGCAACATGAACGACACCTTGTGGTCATTTAGTGATACTGCACCATAGGGTGCCGTGCAGTGCTTTCTCATCTCACTGTGGCATTCGCTTTGACAAGAAGTACTATAGTGCTGTTTTTGAATGTTAAATCATTTCAATGTATTTTAGATAAATCTATTTATGTGGCGTTTGTCAGTATAGCTATTGTAGGGCTTTGGTGAGTTTGGTGGTAAAATTATGAACCTGAGAGGTAGCTAGCTAGCTGACTTAACGTTATGTTAGACATCTGCACGAATCTATCTAGCTAGTGCTAATGTAGTGCTAGGCCAGCAGCCTCTAGCTATATGAAGAACCTCAGCTGTGTTAAGATAGCCAGTACTATAAACAGACAGCTACACCAGTCCTACCTTTTCACTTAGTTCCACTTGTTTCTGACTTGTTCGAGCTTCTGCTTCAGCCTCCTGCATCTCCTGAGAATCCTCTCCAAGGTCTTGTCTAGCAGAGAGTTCAGAGAGTTAAGCAGATAACGAACAACCAGTAGCTAAGTTAGTTATCTAGTTAGTTAGCTAGTTAGACTAGTTAGTCAGTCAGACTACACTCACCGTTTCTTGGCCTCGTTCCGTGCAGCTATTCGGAGGCGACGAGCGGCTATTCGCTCCTCCGGCTTTTCGGAGAGCACAGACGGTCCTGCTTCGCCGAATTCTGCCTTTAACATGTTTTTTTTTTTTTACTGGACTCGACGTTAAAGAAATGTATACTCGGGTGTGTTGTACGCGGGCACTTCAGCAGGTTAGTTTCAGAGGGAGCTCTTGGCAGAATTTCCTCTCCTTGCTGTCTGGCTGGGTACACTGTTGTCATTAACGTTGCTATGATACAGCGTCATGCGCCATGTTGGATACGTCAGTTAAACAACAAACAAACAAACAAACAAGTAGCTAAACCAGTAACAGCTAAATAAATTATTGTCCCAAACCTCATTAACGTTGACCTTTTTGTTAGCTAGTGATTTCTTTATTCAATATGACTAAAATTAAAAACTTCGAAAAAAATAATTATTTTATTAACTAACGTTAGACACTTCAGGTCAGAGTCAATCAAATAACCGACATACAGACATTAACAGTTCACCAAAAATTAAAAAATAAGTCATATTGGTGGTTAAAATATCACCCTCAACACTTAAGCTAGCCAGCTAAGTACTAGTACCAGTACTAGCTGAAAGGCAGTGTACTCATCTCAGTCACATTTTTACAAAATGTAAACACTATAAAAATCTATAAAATTATTCATGTATTATAATTATGCTAGCTTATGTCAATATACCCTGCTTAGGCCAGGTGTTTAGTCATGAACAGTAAAAAAAACAAAAAACAAACAAACAAACAAACAAACACAAAACCCCCCCAGAAAACTGCATCCTCTACTATTGACTTTTTTAATGATTAAGCAATGTTTGATTATCATTGCCTGTGATTTATGAGATTAATGTGAAAATAATATATGCCAGGGGATCTATAAGGTTTATATCACAGGTAGAAACTCTCTCAGTGCTGTTTCTAAAGAACTGCATTAGACCTGTCTGCTCGGTTAAATAGCTTTAAAATGGTTCCCAGTATCCCATTCAACAAAAAAAATATATAAAATAAAAATAAAAAATACAGTAAAAAGCGACTTTTTACCTTCAGACCTTAAAAAACCCACAGCATCCAGGGCTGCAGTAGCAGTAGCCCAGGCTTATTTGTCATGTAGACTCCAGGAGATCATTTGCTTGGATTGCAGGTTTTATATACACCACAAAAAAGAACCTCAGATATGAGCACGGGTGGCTCTGTATTCAGTTCGCTTTCAGAAGATGTGTTCATAGTTCTTTATTTGGCTTGTGAGTATGAATTTTATGGACCCAGGGCTATCTTTGGCGTGGGGTAATTTCTTCATGAATTATGTCCCTCTAGCTCTTTCTTTTTGTTGACTGGATGATGATCAAGCCCTTCACTACAGGCAGACTCAGGCCACCCAGTCAAAAAGCTTAATCGTCATCCAGTCAACAAAAAAAGAAAGCTAAAAAGACATAACTCATAAAGAAATGACCACACGCCAAACATAGCCCTGGATGCACTGAGCTCTTGAACAAGGGAGTGTAGACAATGTGGTAATTTTCTCCCATTGTGGTTTTGATAGAGGACTCCACACAGACAACAATGCTGACCAGTGCCGTGCTCTGATGTTAGGCTAGTCTGGTAGGTGCACATGGCGCACGAATGAATCTCCAGACTGCCTAGGTGTAACACAGACGGCAAAAGCCATGTAGCCTGCTGTTGCACTGAACAGCTAGGCTGCTCCTGAACAACTTACAAGCTACCTGCTTCTGTGTTTCTACACTTGCTCAACCACAATCACCACTGTTCATCAATAAAGCGGCAATGTTGTATTGAACGATGCATTGCTCCTGTGCTGAGCTCTTCCTGGGGAGATTCCACTGGATTAGGAACCCCACTGTTTGTGTTTAAGCACTAGCACATGTGTGCTAATGGCCTAGTAATTTCCAGTGAAATTACACATGGTGTTAAAGGGCCTATGTCCTACATTTGTGTGTTTATGTGCCAAAAACAGCCATAGTGTATTTTTTCTAATCCCTTTGTTTTTGTTACTGTGCCTTTAAGACTTGTATATGTAAATGAGCTCTGTTTTGATTGATTACACAGTTTTCTACCTAGTTCAAAAAGCTAAAACATTCCTTATAATATACCTTCAGTGCCTTATGGGCAGGGCAGTTAAATGGGCAGACATATGTCACTCTGTTATCATCACAAACACTGTACATTCAAAATGGTCTGTTTTGACAGCTACTATCCGCTACAGCCTGACTATCATGTAGATACTGGAGAGTGAGGACCATGATCTGAAACAACCGTATTTACAAAGACAGAGACGATCCAAAGGCTGGATCTGCTAATGACAAGTACATTCCCTCATTTGCTCAACTGCCTAAACTTCTAAATTGACTATTTCACTGACTGTGTGGCCCTTTGTGCTGGGCAGCATGGCACACATGGAGTGTCTGGTGGCAGAGAATAGCCTTGGTCTCTAAAAGCTTAACTAAGGAGATTACCGGTCAGAACGTCAGGACATACCCAAAAGAGAGTGCGTTTGGAGGAGGCAGGGAGGAAAATGGGATTAAGCAAACTAGCTTTGTCATCGTGCAATCCAGTCTTCTAAGAGGTCTGAGCAGGTGTGCCGTGTTCCGCTCCTGTTTGGTTACACTGATTATTTTACTGTTTTGCTGCTTAAAGGGAGATTAGACTAGAAGGACCATGGAGCAGCGGCAGGGAGAGATGAGTGCGGCAAGAGAGAAGTTGGAGACTCTGATGAGGAGCATGGAGGTGCTCTTGTCCGAGGTGGAGCAGCTGAGGTCTCACTGCACCCACTGGAACCTGGAGCTGAGTAGACACATCACAGAGCTGCGCCTGGAGAACCGGGAGCTGACCATTAAGTATGACGCCCTGGCCCAGGAGCTGCAGGAAGCTTTGGAGACTATCGAGGACCTGCAGGACACCAAATATGCTTTTGACGCCAAAGAGAGGCAGGCCGAGAAACTAAACAGGCAGCTGTGAGGAGGCACAAAGCTATCAAAGGCTGTCTAGTGTGAATGGTGAACACAGGGGACATGGGATGGCTTCAAAGGTCCAGTACAAGGAACACATTGTACAAATATAGAGGACAAAACAGAAAATATGTGGCAACCATGTAACTTTTGAGTTCTGTAGACGGGTTTCTGAGTAGGACGAGTGGAATGGAATACAATGGCGCTATGTGTGTCTTCATTTTGGACCTCCAGCTTACAGACACGACACGTCAACACTAAGTGTGAGAAGAAGACTTGAAGAGACTGTTTGTGAACCACTAAAGAGCATCCAAGCGCTGACATGATGATCATGTTCTGGTCATCTTCGTGATTGACTCTGACAGAAACAGTTCAGAAGTCGATTCAGGTGGTGGAATTAGTAGACAAGGAAGTGGGACATGTGGGAGGAGTCTCACTCTTTTCTCTTAAAGCTCTCATTGTCCTCCTTTTCTGCTTTTCTGGTCTCATGCTCTCCTCAGGTGTCTTCATTCTAAAGACCTGAGCTGTATGTCAGTCTGAGTGCTACTGACTTATGCCAGTGGGAAACGCAGCAGGATGTAGTGCACTGTTAATAGCTGGATTATGTACTATGTAAATCAACTGTTTTCATGTGTACCGTATGTAGCAGAGGAGGAGGAGCCATCAGAGGCTGCTCATTAGCACAGACTGCCCATGTTCATTAGGAGCAAAAGGTTTTGAGGATATCGTTTATGAACAATTGGTGGTTGCCTGTATGAAGGCTGTTCAGGCTCAAAGCAGTGACACGAGGGACCACCTGGTGATTTGCCAGCGTAGGTTTGTGAGAGTGCTATTCTATACAGGTCTATGCATGAGATGCAGTCAAGTGAATAGTGTTTAGTCCTTAGGCCATTGCTATTGAAACCTGGTTAGACTACTACTTGTTTACATGGCTGCCTTTACATACATGCAGAACATCCATGAAGGCCTGTAGTGGGGTTACTCGCTCAAAATTACAAATCAAAAAGTAATGGGTTGATTCTACTTTCTAATTATGTTGGCGTATTATTAGTAGAAATTATTATTAGTAGGAACCATGATAATATTTCAACATTATCATAAGGAATTGCACCATAATAGGCTTTTGGAGCAGATCATGGATATCATGAGTATCAATCACAAAAATAGCAAAAATGATTTATATATGTTATTTATATTTAAAGCATTGTTATATGTGTAGCACAGAATAAGTACCATTGTATAAAAGCATGGTTTAGTTGGTGCTTTTTTGTCTGCTCTAAATAATCAAATAAAAATACTTACAGGGATAAGTATTATGCATTATGAAATTGTCTTCAGGTATCTTGATATATTTTTGCCCTGTCGTCTGAAAGCCTAACAAAAAGGAACATTTCCTTGGCTGTAACTGCCTACATTTACATTTACAGCATTTAGCAGACGCTCTTATCCAGAGTGACTTACAAAGTGCTTTGCTATTTATCCAAGAAAGAAACCATAGCTAGTTAGAATAGACTAATAATTCAAAGATACCTCTAAGCTTAGACATTACTAGATACTTAGCCTAGATACCTAAACCTTTGGTTTCCAATCAAGGAAGAGCGTACTGTGTGTTTTTATCCATTCCCAGAAGTCATCAGACCTTCTCTGAAGGCCTACTAGGCTCGCCAATGGAATAGTTTAAAAAAAGTGTGGTGTGCAGGTACTGAACTGAGACAAGCCTGTTTATCAGATTAGGCCTGATTGGCTGGTTTATGAGATTACACCCCTTGACCTGGAAAGAGTCAACCTTCATTGCTTGCATTTGACATGACAACAGTGAGAAATGCTGAAATACTGAATGAATATCTCCTCTAATGTTTGGAATTAAGCACAAACTATTATTTTTGTACTTGGCTCAGTGTAGTGGCTTTGGAATGTAAAAAAAAAAAAAGATCCATCTGTGTGTTAGGGCTATGGCTGGCACCGGGTGCATGGTCCCAATCAATGCCCTCCTTTTCCAATCCCCAAATGAGTACCTGCATCTGTTTGTCTGGCTGTTGAAAAAGTGAGAGAGCCCAAAATAGCGCCTTTAAAACCATGGAGCCTGAAGAGCCACTAACACCCCATGATTTAATACATTGTGTTTAGCGGCAATGGGCCGTGCTATAAGGAACATCTGCGGTGAGGACGCTGCAAAACTCCTGACTGCATGAAGACCACATTTTCTCGGAGAGCTCTTTTTCATAAACACGTGTGCACCATGTGAGGACTCTACACTTTTCAGCAAACCACTCTTGGAGGTCTTGTGGAGGCTTTTCTCAAATGCGTGATGGACAGGCGTTCGGCTTCGCAACTAGAATAGTGCTTTGGAAAAATGTTCATATACTGTCTCCCTTAAGAGAATGATCTTTTAACACAATAAACAGCTTTTGGCCCTCACCAATGTCCCCCTACATGGTTTTACCCTACATGGTTGTACCAGTTCTAATGGCAGCAAAACAGTAGTGCATCATGCTACCACCACCATGCTTAACAGTTGGTTAACAGCGTTCTTGTCTAACCTTTACTACCCCAAGCATACCTCTCTGGTCATTGTGACCAAACAATGTAAATCTTTGCCTAATATGACCATAAAACTGTCCTCCAGGAAGCATTTTCTTACCCCATGTGGCTCAGCTGCTTTCAAACCAATTTCCGCTCAGCTCAGGGTGACAGTTCCAGCCTTTCTCCAGACTGTGTCAAAGTGGCAAAGTGCATCTCCCAAAACTATTCCTAAATAGTGTAAATATATGATCATCCTTCTCAGATCCTGTGCTCTGAGCTTCTTGGACTTTTGCCATTATTTGCCATTATTATACTATGTCTAGTTTCATTCAATGAGGGCTGTCAAACAAATCTTTATTTATGTGGGCATAGAGACGCTACCAACTATAGTCAATAATGATTACTAGCTAAGAGGTCTTGGCCTTGGTAAGTTAAAAGAGATGTTGGAAAAACAGGACCCCCTGGCATGTATAATGTTGATTTTAGAAAACTCCCCCCAAAATGTTTTCAATGAAAGACTGCTGTCCCTCATTCTGTCCCTGAAAAAGCACAAAGAGTCAGATAAATCACCAATATTGTCAAGACATTCATGTCCATGATGGTTGTATGTAAACCTCTGACAACACCTGTGTATTTGTGCATTTTACCATTTCCCTACATTCAATTTTTAAAAGTGCATAGCTGTCTCACATGGCTCAGCTGCTCTGTGTTAACATCTCTTATGACATGGCAGAAAAGAAGACTTTTCCCTTCCTTCTTGGGAGGGGTTAATTGTGATTTCCTAAGTGAAGTGTGTGTGTGTGTGTGTGTGTGTGTGTGTGTACGTGTGCAGGAGAGATATGTAGTCCAGACAGGACAAAATCATCAGTCCACTCCTGCAGCGACTGGATTAACTTCTGACGCAGACCGAGACAGAGGGACAAGGTAAGAGCCACCTCTTCATGAGATTCCTCATTCAGTCTATTCAAAGGGAGCCTGAATCTGAAATCTGAACTTAAGAGTATGTGTGTATATGAAATGGAAGCTGAGAATGTAGATACAATGTGTAAACATCTTGATGAGTGGACCAATGGGAATGATTCAGAATCATTTGTTTACATTAATATGCAGATGATCCCATTTATTCTTATGTTATATGTTTATGTATGTAATGTAAGTCATGTTTGTAGATGTACATTTCTTTAAATACCTTCTTGTTAACAGTATTTCAAATTAGGATTTAAAGTAATTGAAAATAGCTCACAATTGGATTATGTAACACACAAAAAATGTGTGACAGCAATGCTATATATTATCAGTTATGTTAACACTGGCTTTTGTGTGTGTGTATGTTCTCCCCTTGTGCAGATGATTCTCCTGTCACTCCTGGGGGTCCTGTACCTGCTCACAGCTCCAGTGTTCTCTGTAAGTAACATCTACCTGGCTACATACAGCTCCAGGAACAATGAAGAGACCACCTTTTATGATCAGTTTCTCTGGTTTCACTATTTATAGGCAGTCTGTTTAGGGAAATTTACATTTGCATTGTTTTTCATAAACCATGGGCAACATTTCTCCTAAATTCCAAATAAAATATTGCTATTTAGAGCATTTATTTATTTGCAGAAATGATAACTGCTCAAAACAACCTTCTCAAATAATGCAAATAAATTATTATAATAATTATACAAAGAAGTTAGTATTGAAATTTAAACACAGTACTAATATCTGAACTTTGAGAGCATTCAAAAATCACTTTAGTGAAATAACCTCGCTACACCATTGCTGTTGGGTGACTTTATGCCATTCGCAGTCTGCAAATTCAGGTAACTCAGCTTTGTTTGATGAAATGCCTGGAATAAATTGGCTGCCATACATATAGAGATGCAAATTTAAGATTTTTTTTCCAGAGCTGTATACTGGGTGTACAAGGAGTAGCCTCAACCCATGTATTATGATATTTACCTAAGCTCATTATGCCTGTAATATAAAGTGCACTGCTTACATGCAACTTTAGGTGAGTAGTACATGCTCAGTGTCTTGTGTCATGAGCTTTGACAGACACTCGAAGTTGGACAAGCTTCATGCTCCATTTGTCTGATTGTGTGTATGTGTGTATGCTCTAATGTCTGTGTACCGTTAGGCAATGTGTGTTTGTGTGTTTGTGTGTTTCGATGGGACCATCCAGTTCTTCAGAGAGGCTGGTGCCTAAGTGTGCAAATTTCAGTGTTTGCTGGTGGCTTTCTGCAGTGTGTCATTATGAGGGAAACCGCTGCAGACCTGTGGGAGATTAGGCAGTTGCTTTTCGGGATGTGAACGGTGTGTTTTGGACTGATTTGGTCCGGAGAAGGACGTGGAAACGATTAGGCATGCACATGTGTGGAAAGCTTGACATGTGAGGGAATGAATAATAGCACTTAACTAAGGGGCAGTTCATAAAGCTACAAGCCATAAATCTACGGTACATAAGCCCCTACTGACAACAGACAAAAAAAAACTGCCAGTTGACAGACTCAAACTGTCAAAAAGTGAAAATGGCAAAAATGTTTTTTGTCTGAATGCTAAGATTTTATATATTTTACATAATTTTAGTACGTTACATTGGTGACAACTTCTGTTCTGCTTCATGAGTGGTCACAACTTGGAGATTGGTGCTGTACGAGAGAGCAGCACCTGACAAACCATTTCTGTACTGATAGATGTTGGATGTACTAAGATGTTACTCAGTAGTTAAGCAGTTATCGACCTTTTAATATAATTCTAGATGGTATTTTAGATGAAAAGCACCTCAGTGACCTGGTTTGTCACCCCCTCACTCACTCACGTTTAGCAGGCAGTAATAGCACTAATGGCACACAAATGGCGCAGCACCTAGTCACCCAGACCGGGAATCGAACCCCAGTCTCCCACATGGTATGATAGCTCACTGGCAGGTAGTGGTGTTATCTGTTGCGCCACACCAACCACATGGTTTTGAATCATCGGTGATGATTCGTTTAGGACTGATTAGTGAGCCTGCTTTATTACTTCAAAAAGTGCATGGAGAAGGCTTCAGGACTGTGCTTTCAGCTGTGCGTGGAAATGTGTCTGCTCTAGGTGAGGCAGCCGAGTGATGACCACTGGGGAGAATACGGCCCGTACGGAGAGTGCAGTCGCACCTGCGGCACTGGTGTAGCCGTGAGGACCAGGGTTTGCAACACTATGAGGTGTGTATGCGTGTGTGCATGGATGTGTATATGCACGAATGCTCTCCTTTATGAACTTTTGTCTCTTTCTTTAATGTTATTTACAGGACAGATGGTGGACACAACTGCGTGGGACCTTCCAAGTCATACAAATCCTGCAACACTCAGGTACACTGATATGGACAAACGAACAGTGCCATGATTATATTGTCACAGATTGCGAACAAATCTAGCCTGAAATATCATAGAATTGCTTATAGAGCAGGTAGGTCCCCATGTACTACTATGAACAGCTACACTGTAAAACGTTTACCTGTAAATGTACAGTACGTAACTGGCAGCGCTTTCCCTAGTTTAGTACAGTACTTTATTTTTATTGACAAATATTAAATCTAGTCCTTTGTAATCTGTCTTCAAACTATTTCTATGCAATTCGGTTTCCACGTAGCAACTAATAATTCTACGAAATTTCAAGCATCCCATAGGAGTGTTTCTTTCTTAAGTCATGTCTTAACTAGCAACACCATAGCAACCACTTGAAGTACCATAGTAACCACCTAGCAACACCATACCATCTATCTAACAACCACTTAGCAACACCATAGCAACCATCTGGAATATTGTAGCAACACTACTGTTTTTTTCTTCGTTTGTTGTCTTAATTTAATTAAAAGAAGACACGGTTTAGCATCTAAGCATGACACTTTTACATCCCATAGTTATTGTAAGTGAAGCACATAAAAAAAATATAGGTCATTTTAAATCTCGCTATCGGTGTTAGCCAAAACAAAAATCTCTAGCAAATCTAGGTAACCCCCCTAGCAAACATATTTTATTGAGTATAATATAATCTCTGCATTTTATGCATATTTATTTATTTTTGTTTTTAATTCCCCCCCAAATTATCTCCCCCAGTTTAGTCATTGCCAGTTCCTACCCACTAGCTAGGACTCCCCCTATCACATTATGCTTCTAACTGGGAGGTAAAGGCTAAAGGCTAACACATGCTTCCTCTGAGTCACATGAAGCCGGCCAAATGCCCCAGCTGACGCAACATCACTGGACAGCTGAACCAGCTTGCAGACGTATGATAACTACCAATTCCTTTACGTCAGCTAACAACTGTCTAGCATTGTGCTGAGTGATCGGGGGAGAGGGACTCTACCACCCCGAGAAAGAGACAGGCCAAGTATACTTTCTGGAACTCCTGGCCACAGATGGCTGAGGCATCGCCAGTGATCCAACCTGCAATTTCCCAATGATAGGGCCAACGCTTGGACAGAAGTACTTGTATCCCGTAAAAGCCTTGATTACTCAAAACAAAAAGACCTGAGATTAGCCAGGCAGCTCACAGCACAACAATAAACACATTTTGGGATTGGTTCAAGGCTTATTTGCATATTGCCTTAAATGTAAATATAGAATATACCAATATCGCTGATGTTATTTAAATTAAATGTGATGTTGTTTAATAAAAAGCCCTTGTATGACTCTAAATGTCACTAATCCAATACATACTGCTACATTTGTATGGGTGAATATCCTTTTAGTGATATGTCTGTTGTGTTCTGTTAAAGGAATGCCCATCTGGATCGCGAGATTTCCGCGAGGAACAGTGCTCCCAATTCGACAGGATGGATTTTCAGGGCAAACGTTACACCTGGCAGCCTTACTATGGAGGTATGAACAGTCCAGCTGCTATGTGTGAAGACAGTTTTGAAACACTGAAAGCATCCACTTTACACTTACTTTTTACAATATTAGTGATCTCATTTTGTTTTACAGTCAAACTATAAGCACCTCAAAGAAACTGTTTAGTAAAGCGCTTCTGCCAGTCAGTCTGTCCAGACGTGTAGAACTGTGCACTGGAGCCACGAGGCGAATGTAACTACTGTGTGATGGAAGTTTACATACGTCACACACATTTATTTAAACTCGCATCAAATTTTGTTGAGCTATTAAATCTCAAATCGACTTGCTTATCTGGTTTCAGATAAGTCATGTTCACATTCGAACTCTGGACGTGACCTTTTCTGCAGTTGCCCCTGCACATATCTGCCGTACAGCAGTAAATGTTCTGCGTCAGACATGCTCTCACTACGGGAAATGTTCTGCATGGTTTAGGCAGCAGGCAGTGTCTGTGTAGTGCATGCAGGAGGTACGGCATGGCCCACTGTGAATTCTACAGAAAATTACCTGCTCTATCCATACATGGGCTCACTCAGATATTACCCGGAGTTTGTGTTAAGGGGGCTGGCAGGATAAAGTCTGGGTAATGTCCGGAGCAAAGGATGCAGACATTTGCATTTACACATACAGCTTCTGCAGGTAATGTGTGGAACGGTTCTGGGTTACCATGCATGTCTGAAAGCTTCAAGAAAGGTGCTGCATTTTTTTTTTTAGCTGTGTGCAATAACTTTGTCCATTTTCATAGATAATAGTGTCTCGTACAGTGTCAGAAACTACATGTCTGTTTGGGATTATTTAGCAACTTGATATGAATTAAAGAAGCTTCCATTACCTGCTACCTGTACATTAGCCTCCATTAGCTCCATTGCAAAACTGAGACAGTAAGGTAAAGTAAAGTAAAGTAAATTCTGTTGACGCTTGTGTATGTGTGTCTGTGTGTGTGTGTGTGTGTACCGGTGTAGCGCCGAACCCTTGTGAGCTGGTTTGTGTGCCCAGAGGAGAGAATTTCTACTATCGCCATCGTCCTGCTGTAGTGGACGGCACTCCATGTTACGTGGGCCGCAACGACATCTGTGTGGAGGGTGCCTGCAGGGCAAGTGCACACGCGAAAACCTCAACCACGCACACACACACACACACATATTTAACACAGACAGAAGCTGATGTTGTTACCCGGATTTACAGACGGCTAGTCATTAGACAGACACCTGCTGATGCTGTTGTCTTGATTTACAGGCGTTGAGTCATGGTGAAATTGTGGGCTTTGACCACACAACCCCTACTTCTGTCAGTCGAGCCCCAAGACCTGGAGTGACTTACACCACTGAGGCTTATAGGTGAACACTGTGTGTGTGCATGTATGTGTGCGCCTTTACTTGTAGATGATGTGAATTCACGAACAGGGCTAAGGGCAGGGCTAAACTGCTATAGGCTCCGTAAGCAGATATATGTAAATATAGGGGCTTTGACAGCCTAGTTTCCATAGACAGACTGTACGAATTAGGGAGAAAGTGGCACAACTTGTTATGTATGTACTACTTGTGTTTTTAGACTACGCCAAACTAATGGTCTTATTATGATATTGGACCTTTTTTATAATAATGTTTACATTTTTTTCCCATTTCTCCTAATTTGGTACTGCCAATTGACCCACCCAACTGTAACTCCCCCATAACACTAGCAATGCTCCCAACTCTAGGAGGGTAAGGGCTTAACTCACAATTCATATGAACCCAGTCACCGCCTTTTATCAAACTGCTGCCAATGCAGCATCACCGGGCAACCGACATGCTCGCAGGAAAGTGTCGGATCTCCAGCTCCACTGCACCAGCTAACAACTGCCTGTGCCGCCCAACATCACTTTAGAGTGATGTGGGGAGAGAGTGCCATCATTCAAAAATGTCAACAATTTAATTAGCTTAATGACCTCCAGCCATTAACTCTTAATAAGCCAATACATACAAAGTTGGAGAATAGGGTTGGGGGTCAATAGGGCCCAACAGTGGCAGACCCTGTCATCAATAGCCTGGGTCGTTAACTGCTGAGCCCCCACTGCCCAATGGAAGAGCTAATATCAGCACAAAAAATACATTAAATATTTCTTATTTATGTACATGACATAGATTTTGATGAATTTGTGCATAAAAACTGACTGACTGGAACTGATTTGAATGTACATGGGGGGATATGGCCTTCTCTCACTTGTTACTTTGGGACGCTCTGATGGTGCTATGGCAATGCAAGAAGATATGAACTGAACTCGTTAAACAACATAAAACCTACAAAAATGACATGTTATCCTGCTCCCATACATCTCTTCAAGCCAGTGGATCTTTTTGAATCAATTGGTTTGGTTCAGCTAGATGGCAGTAAGCAGGCCCGGGTTGTTGGTTGCTGGTACAATCGTGTGGAAACTAAGTAGCAAACTAGTTGTTTGCTTCTGTACTTTAGTCCTGTTGTGTGTGTGTGATTCCTCTTTGTGTGTGTCCAGGTACTCATTTGGCACTTATTCAGAGTGTTCTGCGCCGTGTGGTGGGGGCATGCAGACCCGCAGTGTGAGCTGTGTGCTTGACGGACATGTCGTGGACGACTCACACTGTGTTTCTCAAGGCCTACAGAGGCCTCCCGCCCAGAGAGCCTGCAACCAGCACGCTTGTGCAGAGTACAGCGTTGGCAGCTTTAGCTCGGTAACTAACACACACACACACACACACACACACACACACACAACATATATACATGCTGTAATAAGCAGAAGAGACTGTACTGCCTAGTTTAGTACTGGTGTTCAACTGCAGCCTAATAACTGTACACTTCTGGGTGTCCATACAAACTCAAAAACTTTTAACGCCATTGCATATTTCTTTGTAGATGTACAGTGAGTATTATGTATTATGTATTTTATGATAGTATATGGTGTAAATGTACATCTCGTGCAGTTTCTGATGGACTGAAATGCATTTCTAGTGTGCAATCACCAGCATGGTGGACATGTTCAATACTTAAACATACTTTAAACATGCTGTATAAACAAACCAAATATACTTTATTTATTATTTAAAATATCGTAAATTTATTATATACACTAGTAGATTTGTTTCATAATAAAAAAAAATATATAAAAAAGTATTTATCATATTTTATTAGTATTAGTACACAATAGTAAAGGAGAATTCCTACATTTCTTTTGACTGGTTGAGATGTAAACAAATGTATTATGTAAAAACTTATTTTCACTTCAAACCACCCTAATGACATCAAACATTTTTTCTCCCAATTTGGTACTGCTAATTAACCCACCCATTCGTAGCTCTTCCCTGGCACTGGCAATAGGTAAGGACTTAACACACGTCTCCTCCGATACAATGAAGCATCGCCAGGCAGCCGACACGCTTGGAGGAAAGCGCTCGGTCCCCCAGCTCCACTGCACAAGCTAACTGTCCCCTGTGCTGGCTAACATCACTAACAGAGTGATGTGGGGAGAGAGCGCCAGCTACCTACGCAACCAATTGTGCTCTCTCTGGCTCCGGCTTCTGATGACAAAGCGGCATGGCTAGGGATTCGGACTTACAACCCACGGGTCATAGTGGCAGTGCATTGGATTGCTGGCCCACTCAGAGCCTCATGTAGAAATTTGTAAAGTCAGCAGAATTCCCATTTAAGGCCAGCAAGTATGTTCCCTTTAAAGGGTTAATAGGATAATAAGTAATAGTTCCACTTCTTCTGTGCATTTTCCAAGTGCTCAGTGACGTGTGGGGAGGGTCAGCAGGTGAGGGAGGTTTTCTGCGTTGGCGGCCGAGGGGAGCGTCTCCCTGAGCACCAGTGCAGTGGTCTCTCACGCCCTGCCGAGGTCAGAACCTGTCAGAAACCCGCCTGCCACCAGGTTTTCCAATACCACATCAATGACTGGAGCCTGGTAAGTGACTGATGCTCCACCCTGATCTCATTTTACTTTCTTGTAATAATTTTACTAATGTTTTCTATGAAGACAGCTGGTGGTACCGTACATTAACTTGAAAGGGGTAACCTGTTTCTGGCTCTCAGTGCACTAGGAGCTGTGGCACAGGGACACGGACCCGTAGAGTGGTGTGTATGGATCGTGACCAGAACCAGTATGGAGATGAGAGATGTTCCCCTCAGTCCAAACCCCATACTGTGGAGAACTGCAACACACAACCTTGCCCTGGAGCACAGAGTGAGTGTTGGTACAAGCCAGCTTCCTGTGACAACATTGAAGGTCTTAGGCCTTATGTTAATCCAGGATTGGATTTGTATTTAACCCAAGAAAAACTTGCATATTTTTCTCTCACATATGTTCTTGACTGCATACAGTACTGTACAGTCTCATCCTGAGGTTTGTATGATTAGGAAATTAATTTTAGTTCATGCGTGTGTCTCCTTGTTTAGCGGTGCCCAGTGTTCAGGACCCCAGGGGCCATGAGAGCTCTCTCCGAGGGTTTGTTCCTCATACCTACAGTGAATCATCATCAGGTACAACTGTGACACCGCATACAGTCCAACTGATCCTGTGCATTTAAGGATGATATCATCTACTGGGTCCTAAGTCTTGAATTGTCCTTCAAGTTCACACACCGTACGAACCATACGCGCCTGTGGTTGGTCCACACTGCGCTCAGTCTTACTACGGCTGCTGCCCTGACGGCCACACCGCTGCTTCAGGACCACGAGGAGAGGGCTGTGCAGACGACTGTATCAGAAGCAGGTAGTGGCTCACGCTTTACATTCACTTGGCCACGCTGGTATTTGAATGCACTGCTTCTATTATTTAAGTTTGTATTTTTTTTCTATTAAATCTAAAAGTACATTTTTAAGAGATCGTTTTATGCATTTTATGGGATGGGCATTTTTATGGGATGGGCATTTTACAAGTACACTAGCTTAGCTTCTCTGCAAGGTTATCTTACATTGTGTATATATATTGGGAATATATGTAGCCCAGCCTTTGGTCATCTTGATAGCCCTTCCAGTGCTGAGGTAAAAGTGGTTATTTGTCTCACAATTGGACCATGCTGTATTAGTCTTGTGTTTACAGACTATAGACTATTTCCATACAGTACCCAATGTTATAAACCACACTGAAACACACTTCGGTGTGTTTTTACTGAGATGAGTTTGGTGCCCAGAACGAGTTGTGATAATTGTACATATTTTGTCCTGCTTTACAGAGACTGCTCTATGAAAAACTGCATCATCATTATCATCTATAGCTTTATAACAGCAAGTCTGGCTTTATTAACCATGGAACGCACCTTGTGGCATGTTTGTGTGTGTGTGTGTTTGGCAGATACGGCTGCTGCCTGGACGGAGTAACTGCTGCTCAGGGTTTTGCAAGAGCAGGTTGTCCTGAATATACCAACAGGGTAACACCTTCCTCTGTGCCTATACTACCATTCACAAATAAGGATTCACTTGTTATTTGAGTCATTTTTTATTGTAGTCAATAAAATAAACATTCCATTAATGTCATTTTATACACTATTTCAATATTTAATTCTATTGTATTCAGTATTTAACATTATTTACAGTTGTCTGTATATGGATGCTAAGGTTTCTGTCTCAAGACTACAACTTGCAGTATGCATATATTATTGACACCCTATATCACCCCCCCCATTCTTCCCTTGTCCTTAATGACCCTTTTCCCGCACTTTCTCTCTTTCTCTCCCTGTTGGTAGGACTACCCCAGTGTGCATACTGATGTGTGCTCTATGCCCCGTGATGTTGGTACATGCTATGAGTACAAGTCTCGTTTCTACTTTGATGCTTCTGCCCGTACCTGCACACAGTTTTGGTATGGTGGTTGCCAGGGCAATGGCAACAACTTTGCCTCCGTGGAGGAGTGCAGGAGGACGTGTGGAGAGTCTACCAGAGTCTCTGCTCCTGCTCAGTCCTACAGGGACCCGGCACCCAGAAGAGTCTATAGAGGAAGATACCGTGCTCGTGCCTGAGGAGGAAAAAGAGAAAAGAGCCAGAATCACCTACACAAATGCATCCATGTGTTAAAAGAAAAATAAATAAATAATAATAAAATAATAAAAAAAACAAGCTCATGCATCCAGTCAGAAAACACATGGCCCTTAATCACACTCATGCAGTGGTAAACCTAAAACATGTGTATCAAATGTAACATAACAGACACCTCAGTCCTTTAAAGCGTATAAATAAATAATATTCTCTTGTCTTTCCTGTGCCTATGTGCTTTTCCTGTATCTTCTTCAAGATTAAAATGGATTAAGCTGGTTACATCTGCTTTGGTTATGCCTTTGTTATGAATATGTAAATGCTAACAATACAAACAGTGCCAGGGCACCTGAGAAGTAACACATTAATAAATCTCGTATTCTCAGATGGTTTCATTTCATATTAAAACAATAATGTGTACAAAATGTTTTTTTATTTATTTATTTATTTTTTATCATCGCAAATCGGGGGGAGGTGGGTCCAGGGCGTGACTTTTATTTTGACGATAAGGAGCAAAAAAAAAAAAACCCAGACTCACCAAAAAGGAAAAAGACTTTTGTTGTGGAGAGTCATTCATGCCTTTGCTGCTGTTGGAAAAACGTCTGGCAGCACTCTCGCCTTTCCTCGCAACAACTCTTCTGTATTAGACGGCAAAATGGTACGTACTAAAACTGCAGACTGTGCTTTACATTGAACAGTGTGTAACTTAGTCGAGCTCTGTCTAACCGACTGCTGATGAGTAAATATTAGCTAGCTAATGCTGCTGCTTAGCGTCGTGCATTAGTCTCCACGAAGGGAGCTAGCTAGCACCATCTACCTGCCTGCCTGCCTGCCTGCCTAGCCTGCTCGCTTAATATGGCCGAATTTTCTAGAAAAGCATAAACTAGATATACAACTAAGTCATTAGCTGGACTGCTTAATTCCCTCTTTTGCAGTGCTTATGAAGATCCTGAGTGCTGGTGTTTGGCCACCGCACGGTGCGGAGAAGCTGGTTTAGAAAATGACGTTAGCACTAGCTAGTAGCTATCTAGGTTAGCTATAGCTAGCTAGCTTACAGCTAGCGGACGGTCAGTTCGACCGGGGACCTCCAGAGCTTTCTTATAAAGGGTTAACATTTTTGAAAATCGCGCTGCTGGTCAGGTAAAGTGGATCACACCGGGAGTGAGGTGGTAAGTGTGTGCTTTATAAGAGGTCACGGCTCCAGCAAGTCCGATGTGCGTCCATGAAAACATCGCTCGCTGCAGCTGTCGGTGTCGGTGTGACGCTAAATGTGGCTCTTAATGATGCTCTCCTCCTCTGTCTGTATGTCTCTCTCTCTCTCTCTCTCTCTCTCTCAGTCTCACACGATTCTGCTCGTTCAGCCCACAAAACGGCCAGAGGGAAGAACCTATGCCGATTATGAGTCTGTCAATGAATGCATGGAGGGTGAGCTCTCGAAAATCAGCCCTTAACAGTCGACCATTATTGCTAATGGGTTTTGACGGGGGGATGTTTTACCTCCTCTTCCTCTTTCCTTCCTCTAGGGGTGTGTAAGATGTACGAGGAGCATCTGAAAAGAATGAATCCCAACAGCCCCTCCATCACCTATGATATCAGCCAGCTGTTTGATTTTGTTGATGACCTCGCTGACCTCAGCTGTTTGGTGTAAGTGTCAGTGAAGTGCTTAAACAAACCAGGAGTGTTGAGAGCTGTTTTTTTTTTTTTATGACAGGAAAGCATGAGAACTTGACTCGCATTGCGTTGCAAGTGATCTTGTCTGGATAAGACGTCCCCAAAATTGTACCCTCTTAGGAGAGGGTAAACACAAATGAACAAAATACCCATTCTCCTGGTGGAAAGAGCAACTGGAGCTTTTGATTACTGTAAAAACTCAAACTTAAAGGTACAATATGTAACATGTAAGATTGACATTGCTTAAATGGGGTGTTACATAGTGATGAGAACATGTTCTTTGCAGTATATCAGATACATGTAAAGGTAAGAGAGTGGTTGTCCATGGTCTAAGGTTACTTTAAGTAATTCAAGTTAAAAACATAATACAAAAATATTGCTTATTGTACCTTTAACACAAGATAAAGTGTATAGTGAGAGAAGCTGATCAAAGCCAAGCTTCCCAGACCCAGATGAAGCTTAAGTTTGCAGTAATATGCCATGATGGTTGGCTAAAAGAGGCCTCTTTAATTTACCAGTCTTGGCTGGGTTTTGCTCTAGTGAGTATCGCACTGAGTGCTCTCTGAAATCGTCTGAACTTTGGATGCTTTTGGGATTTGAATAAGATAATATTTACATCTACACTAATCTGCAGATCATGCGTAAATTAATCCTTCAGCGCGATTTAAGAAATAATCAAAGCCTAAAACCATGAAGGTGTTGATGTCTCTCTCTCTCTCTCTCTCTTTCTCTCTCTCTCTCTCTGCTGAATTGAACAGGTACCGGGCAGACACGCAGACGTACCAGCCCTACAATAAAGACTGGATCAAAGAGAAGATCTACGTCTTGCTGAGACGCCAGGCCCAACAGGCGGGGAAATAGAAGACGGCGGGACATTTCACATTGGCTGCAGCAGTTCGTCTGTCGTTTGTTACCTTGATGAGAATTACACTGCACCGTTGGGCGATGTTAACGAAACCCGGCTGGGTTGCCTAAAAGTATTGTAGGGCTAGGACCTTTTTGATCTTGTTACCAAGAGAGTGATCCAGTTAAACCTCGCTGTGCCATCCTGCATGGGTCTGTGCTACAATGCTGTTAGGAAACTCAGTCCTCAGTGTACCTATTTTGATATTGCGTTGATGATATTTGCGTACTCGGTCAGCCAAGAAATATTTATCATCCGGAGACCTTTATTAGGCCCTGGAGAGTCGGGGTGGGTTTGCAGTGGGACTAATTTCCGGGACGGGAGAGTTGGATTTGAAGGATTTTTTTTTTAAAAAAGATATATATTTTGTATCATCTTCCCTCGACCCCTTTTTTTAATATATATAAACCTCCTAATTTTTGAGAGAAGTTGTATACCCTCGCTTTCTGTGACTCTCCAGTAGTTTACACTGAATTCTGTGGAGCTGTTCTGAAGCCGGCGATGCTCCCAGGCTCAATAAACTCGTTTTGGAGCGTTTTCAATTTGCTTCCTTTCTTCCACCAAGTGTTGAACGCTCAGGAAATTTTTAGACGCAGCAAAAGTGGTACACAGGATTTCTCCCAGGTTGTGCTCGCAATGGCACCCATCACTCCAGGCCACAATCTGACTGAAGCATTTTATTTTCTCATTGTTTCTGGAGCTCTTTGCTACGTTTACATCCCTTTTTTTTAGAACAGGCTCAAGTGTGTGAAAACTCATTTTCCCCAGTTCATATCAAGTTAAATTCACGTTACTGAAATGTTTGCGTTTATATTAATTGTGTGGATGAATGTTTGGATTTTATTATTATTATTATTATTATTTTTTTTTTTTTGTAACGGTCTGAAATGACATTTTCCTCATTTAAAATGAAAAAAAAAAAGTTTGTTGTTCATACATAGCTACTGTTTCTAAATGGCTCCATATGTTTGTCATTTCCTATAATAAACGAGTTAAAAAAAAAAACGACTGAAACGCGGCGGTGTCCCGAGTTATTTCCAACATGCCCGCAAGATATCTAATGATTTTTGGAAACGTTGGAATTTAGCGTCTCCTCTGCAACCCACCTCCCTCCAGTGCCTCGGAGAATCCAGTTTTCAGGGAGTTTTTGTGGTGGTCCTTCTCACTGTTTACTCTCTGCTGAGGCTGGCGGCTGTAGCGGCTGTGACGCTCTGTGTCTTTAAACCGTGGCGGGCCGCCCTGCGCTCGCTGCGTAGGAAACCCCGTACAGGCTTTCTGAGGGGACCCAAGATGGCCGAACACTTACAGTGGGGCTAATAATTACTCTCGTCCAGACGACGCGGTTTGATGGTGGTCGGTGGCTTGCACGGGACGTTTCTTGTACGGGAAAGTTTGACGACCTTGCCTATCCAAACGGCTACGTCTCCACACGCCCGCGCGCGTTTGAGGAGAGGCTGGTCCTTCCACGGCCCTCAGCCAGAACATGGCGGAACACTTGGCCAAAATATAAACGTTAGCCCGCCGCTAGGCTGCGAGCGGACTTAGAATGAAAACACCGACGTGTGCGTGTTCCTGCGGCTTCGTTCACACTTTCACAAACCGGGCGAGCTTATAATGGGGCAGTAAAGGTGTCGGCGCCGCGTGTTTCCCCCCCTCCTCCTACACTGGGTTAGCTAGCTAGCTAGATCTAGTCAGAATGTTTGAGGCGAGCAGATAGCCAGCTAGCTAACCAGCTAGCTAGCAGCGGTCGGCTCCGTTGGTCGGTCGTAGCAGGGCACCCGAAAACAAACCCTCTCTCCTGTGAGCTGCACTCGTTCGGATACCCACGGTTTTGTTTTTTTTGTGTTTTGGAGGTAGCTCGCCTGAAAGCGACGGTCTGCGTCTGTGCGATAGCTACCGAATGGGACTATGCCGCTGTGGACGGTGTCAACAGACAGACAGCTAGCTGGCTAACGCTAGACTGGCCGGAGCGCCGCGTTAGCATCGACGACAGGCAGCGCTGTAAATGTCACGTTTCGACGAAGACGACTAACGAGCAGTCAGCGTTGTGAGGGAACCTCGCCAAAAAAGGCTGTGAAACGTTTAATACAAAGAGTTAACGAGGACAATCTCAGTCACCCCGTTCCCCCCCTCCTCCTCCCCTTACCCCCTCCGGTATAAAGAGCTACTCGCAAGGATGACTGACACTCGGCGACGAGTGAAGGTCTACACTCTGAATGAAGACCGACAGTGGGATGACCGAGGGACGGGGCATGTGTCGTCCGGCTACGTCGAGAG
This sequence comes from Salminus brasiliensis, assembly GCF_030463535.1. NCBI lineage: Eukaryota > Metazoa > Chordata > Actinopteri > Characiformes > Bryconidae > Salminus > Salminus brasiliensis. The sequence goes on from NC_132878.1 coordinate 37,395,809, forward strand.
ACTCAAAGGCATGTCGCTGTTGGTGCGCGCCGAAAGTGATGGTAAGTTCAGGCTCTGGGCTCTGGGATTTTTGTGACTTGCTTGCTTGCTGGACGCGCCTGAAGTGATTAGTGGAAACTGATCATCCCACCTCTTCACTTTCCCAGGGTCTCTGTTGCTGGAGTCAAAAATTAACCCCAACACCGCCTATCAAAAACAGCAGGTGAGTTGAGGTCTAGTCGAAGTGTAATCCGTTTAATAAAAAGAGAGCCTTATCAAAGCCATGTCAGAGCACGAAGTCCAGGCCCTGCTGGTCCTGGGTACTGTTTTTGTTTGTTTGTTTATGTTTGGGTATGTTAAAAACCTTCTGACTGCGGCTCTGTAGGCAAGCAGACATGCCCAGTCAGTAACTCTATCTGTAGTCTGGCATCATGGAGCGGAAACAGTCATTGACAGCCAGGGCTACGAGAGACTGTTTGGTGTGTTGACTGATTTCTGTTTCTGACTCTGATTATTGTCTTTTTTTTCCCCTCCCTCCGTTAGGACACTTTGATTGTCTGGTCTGAGGCAGAAAACTACGATCTGGCCCTCAGTTTTCAGGAGAAAGCTGGTTGCGATGAGATCTGGGAGAAAATATGTCAGGTGATTTGAACATCCAAACCTTATTGCTGGATAACACTGTATGTTATGGTTATGTTTATGGTGATGGTGAGCCTAGGATCAGTAACTTTTAATACTTGCTTTTGCTTATGTTTGTTTATGTCCTGTTCAGGTTCAGGGCAAGGACCCCTCAGTGGACATCACCCAGGAGCTTATCGATGAGTCGGAGGAGGAGCGCTTTGAGGACATGTCCTCCCCCGGTCTGGAGCTGCCTCCCTGTGAGCTCTCCCGTCTGGAGGAGGTGGCTGAGCTGGTGGCTTCGTCACTGCCCTCGCCCCTGCGCCGCGAAAAACTGGCCCTAGCGCTAGAAAACGAGGGTTACATCCGCAAGCTTCTGGAGCTGTTTCGCGTGTGCGAGGACCTGGAGAACCGCGAAGGCCTGCACCACCTCTACGATATCATCAAGGGCATATTCTTGCTCAACCGCACAGCGCTCTTCGAAGTCATGTTTTCTGAGGAGTGCATCATGGACGTGATCGGCTGCCTGGAGTTCGACCCAGCCCTGCCTCAGCCGCGGCGCCACCGTGAGTTCCTGACAACTACGGCCAGGTTTAAAGAGGTCATCCCCATCACGGACCCTGAGTTGCGTCAGAAGATCCACCAGACATACCGGGTGCAGTACATCCAGGACATGGTGCTCCCCACGCCGTCCGTGTTTGAGGAGAACATGCTTTCCACCCTGCACTCCTTCATCTTCTTTAACAAGGTGGAGATAGTTGGAATGCTCCAGGTGGGTGTCACTGAGAGGGCTGTAGGTGTAAATCTGAAAAAATGCTGAACCAGACAAATTGGGGCAACCAGTCACACAAAAATACCACTGTTTTATTATTGCATCAAATCTAATTGTGAATTTTGTGTGGTGTTGCACCCCTAAAAGCTACACACGCACATTTAAATACTGCACATAAAAAATGCATTGTTCATACAATCACACAAGCAGGTGTCCGTGTCGGCAACAGTTATTCAAGGATTAAGATTATTTTCATGGATTTAAAAAATGAGAATATTTTATGTCTTGTACGTTTTAAATTTGGTTAAACTAGCTCATGAGTATGCATTAGCATGTCATAGTTGTTGACCACTTTTTGGGTAAAGAATTGAGTCAGACAGGATACTCTCTTTTTCTCTCACGTTCACACAGCTGTTGAGCACATTATTCAGCAGCTGTATGTGCTTGAACCATCTTGCAGTCATACAGCTGTATTATGTACGGAAGTACTGTACTGCTGTGATAATTTACTTAATTTATTTGACTATAATACCATTGAACAGAATGGTATAGATAACTTTCATTTGCAGTGGTGAGTCACATGGTCTTATTTCGGTGCGCTGGGTTTGCCCTGAACTTGGGCTGTTTTGATGGAATTTTGATCACGTGTTCTGCACTAGTTATTTCAGAAGATCAGACATGAGATTTATGTATGCATATACGATGAACACAAAAATGCTGCTACTCTTAATACATATATCTACAAGAAAAAGAGTGCCAAAATGAATGCCCAAAAGGTCTATAAGCTCAGCACAAAACAAAAAAGACCTCTGACATTGGGTAGGCTACTATGAAATTTGGAGAAGCAAAATGAAGGCTTTAGCTTGCCTTGATTTGACTTGATCTGGAAGCCATGTGGCTCTGAATGCTGGCTAGGACAGTCGTTGAGGGCATGGACTACAGATCAGGTAAAAGGGAAAGCAGTTAACTCAATTTATGATGCTTTTAAGATGCTTGTAGAGATGTAGCTCTCTTTACAGTTACATTAAAAAGTTGTAATTTCTGGCACACAAGAAATGGTCATTCTGGTTGTCACCATTGCTGAAAACAACAGTGATTTATTGAACAAGTCACATGGCATGAGCAAATTTACTTTAAATAAATAATTAAATTAAATAAACTTTTAATTCTATAAATCGAACAGAGGGTAATGGTGTTTGCGCCTTACTGGAACAGTACTTTGTAGGGCTGTTCGGTCAGTTACCTCAACCATTGCAAAATACCAAAATGAAAGTGCCAGTTCTGATTACAACCTAGACTTTTTCTTACTATTGTTGGCTGCAACATCACTTCTTTCTTACACTGAAAAAAGTAATCTTCTGTTTTTACATTTCTCTGTGTGTCTGGGACACGAATTCACAGCAACAGGAGCGCTACTCGGCACTCAAATCTGTTAAATACTCTACTCTCTGCTAATCAGTAAACTGGTTCTGGTACCGCACACTGTGGCTACCAAACACACACAGTAAACAGAAATATTTACAATAAATAAACGTCTGAGGACTCCCAGCAGCCCTCTTGCAGCTCAGACATTCTGAAGAAAGTGCTATGCATGCTCATTTTGACTTGGTTATCTAATAAATTGTGTAAATTAACTCGCAGCTTGCCTCAAAACTGCACTCTGCCCACCAGTAAAGCTTGGTCAGTGTGCACACGCCTATCCGCTCGGTTTAACTTTTAACCACCATTAGTATCTGAGACTGTGTTTATAAGTTATTCTCAAAACAATGAATTAAATATAAATAATTTTAAAAACATTTCCTAGGCAGCTGTCTGTGATTGTCCATTGTTAACCCTGTGAGAACCAGCGCCTTAAACAACACGCTGGACTTCTACAATGTCTAAAAAATAGCTAATAGATGACAATGTAAATGTGGAATAGATTAAGGCTTTTCTGTTTTTCACAAGGATGTATGTTGAGGCGGTTTACTCTTCCTCACCTTGTAAGAAATAAAGAAAATGTTCTATTTAATGGATAAAGATGTTATTAAAACAATTCTCCTGAAATATGTCAAATTAAATGTATGACCTGTCTGCCGGTTTTAGCCATAGCCAGTAATTAGGACTACTCAGATGATGCTACCAGTTCTCTAAGTGCTTCCTCTGATCTACATGAAGCCAGTCAAACTTACACAAGGTCACTAGACCGCTGCATGCGCTTGGGGGAGTGCCGATACTGTGTGAAATTAGTATGGATGTTTTAATTAATGCTGCGCACCAATGTTTACATGTTTTTGTGAACGTGATGGAGGAAATAAGTGTTGTGTTTTTGCCATGTGAAACATCATGTTCGATAGACAGGATATTAATAAAATGTTATTTAATTTCCATGATGCACAATATTCGTCGCAAACGTAGACAAAATCGGAGAGAAAATGCATCAGTAGCGACAGATTTTCAAAAACTGCTGTTGGAAAAATGTCTCCCGTACAGAATACAGTGATGTTTAATCAACAACATCTGCAATTAATCTAATTAAACAGGACTGATCACACTGTCTGGAATAAAATGTGCAGATGGGGAGTGTTTTTTAAGCACGGATACCCGCATAGAAGGCATATTTTGTGTCATGGTAACAGCGTCCCAATATGATCAGATATTGACATGTTGCCCACATTTACTCACTGGGTGATGCTATGTAGCCTATGTATTTTCCATGGACAATATACAAGAAAATATGAAAATGTGTTTTAAAATTCTGCATGTTTCTAACAGCCTGATGTTAGATAATTCTTTTTTTTTTTCTTCGGTGTTGTAAATTATGTATAGTTGCCTTCACCGATGACCCCATAAACTACTGCTGTGGGCAGTCCTATTCAAATCAGTGTTTATCACATACAGTCATACACCGTCAACTAGCAGTGCAATGCTTTGACAACTGCGCACTCACATGAAAAAGATAATGAGGTGGAATACATTAAATGTAAGGATAATGCAAAGAAGTCAAATAACCCCATTACCCCATCTATCTATCTCTCTCTCTCTTTAAAAAATAACTATGGGCTTCTTTTTAGTCTTAACATACCTGTCTGCTGTTCCAGTTGTGTTTTATGCATCGTTAACTGCTCACTTCTACACTTTGCTAATGAATGCTCTTTTAAAAGTGGTGCTCTATTTATGCAGCCTTTTTTGGGGGTTCCCTCATGCTCCCTTACATTGGGCACATGGTTCTGTATTACTGCGTTAATGTTCTACTTTTGCAGGAAAAACATTTAGAATGCACCATTTCAGGCATTGGTGAACCATTTATTCGCTAAAGTTGAACAGACAAAGTTTTTTCAAAAATTAGAAAATGGTACAGAAATTTTCCGGCCAACTTTTGGAAGCATTTGAAACAAAAACTCCTTTGTATGGAAACCAGAACAGTTGTGTTTATCTGCAGTGTAACAGGAATGGGGCTTTGAATGATGTTACTTGCTGCTGAAACCACAACTTTTGAATTTGTTGGGGTAATTTCAACAGGCAGGTAATTTCTGAAAATACTCATGAGGAAATACTGTGTAGAAACGTTATGTAGAGGTGATGGTATGATGGAAACTTTTTTTTTTTTCTCCTTCACTGTGTAGTTCAAGTTTGTTCAAGACGCCTCATCTAGTTACGTACAATTTCACCCTCGCTAACACTTATTTGTAAGGTATGTCTGATACAGAAGTTCTGTTGTATAGGGTAACGATCATAACCCCATAATGATTAAATAGCGGTCAGTTAAGCATGTGATTTTTATTGGTGTTTGTGCAGAGGTGTTAATGGTGTTTCTAATGATCTTTCTCATGCCCAAGGTCACTTAATAGAAACAACATATACAGAACTGGCTGGTGCGTTTCTGCTAGGGTCCTTGTCACGTGTAAACTGTCAGATAGGAGGGACTTGGTTTCCATGGGAACACTGGGAACTTTGCATCTTGCGTCTTTATTTTGCTGGAGGCGTGAACTTTACGGGCCAACTCAGTTCGGGGTGTGTGTGTGTGTGTGTGTGTGTGTGTGTGTGTGTGTGTGTGTGTGTGTGTGTGTGTTTACAGAAGTAACATATCAGAGTCTCAAATCTGTTTTTTCACACTAGTGTGTTTTGAGTACCTAAGTAGTGATTCCTGATGATATTTTTGGCTTTTTTGAGAAACCTGAAACTGTTCAGACTACTGGAAACCTGATGGTAAAGTTATAAAATAAAATGTTCTTGATGTTCTCAGGGATGCAAATATGAAGCAGGGGTCATTGACCTTTTAACACTCTTGACATTATATATATTTATAAGTATAAAATATATAAAAGGTCAAAAAATACACAGAAATAACATGGTACTATTATGTACATAAGGTACGGTATTATAATAGCAGTGGCGAGTGAGGCGAATTTGTAACATGGACTGCTAATCCCATGGCTCAGTGATAAAAAGAACATTTTCCTGAGAAGGAACACAGTTTTTCTTATATGAGCCTTCATTTAGCATTAGCGTTTTATACTGTGAGATTGTGGAACACTTTCAATGAACAACATTTCCATACTTACTACTAGTGCAAAACAGACCATTTAGTTCTCCATTTAAACTCTTCAGACTTTGAATTGCAGTAATTGTCTGTCCTAACGATATTGCTCTCCGTTCCTCCAGGACGACGAGAAGTTTCTAACCGAGCTCTTTGCACAGCTAACTGATGAAGCCACAGACGACGACAAGCGGCACGAATTGGTATGTTGTTGGAATAGAAAATAACCTTTGGTGTGTACACAGTTTTGTTGGGGTGTACTGGTATTAAAGCGGTTGAAATTTTTAATGAATGTGTTGGAATCAGGGGAAGACTTTATATTGGGACCGTTTGCTACATAGACTTAAAAAAAAACTTTTTGATTTCATACTGTCTCTCGGTGTGTGTTCAAAATCAGAAAAGGAGCCATATCTATGTCTTTAGAATTAGACTTGCGTTGTAATGTAATATGTCATTATATGTGTTACTGACCTCTGACTTTTCTGTTTGTTAGGTAAATTTCCTGAAGGAGTTTTGTGCGTTCTCTCAGACTTTACAACCACAAAACAGAGATGCTTTTTTTAAAACTCTCTCAAACATGGGAATCTTACCAGCACTGGAAGTTATCCTGGTGAGTTATCATGATAATTAGATTTATCACAACGTCGATTTAAATATCGTCCTGTTGCCCACCACTACTTTATAGCTTACAGCAATATTAAAGTACAGAATCTTAGTATAGCAATAGATATTTCCCTGGGTTGTGGTGCCACAATTAAAAGCTATGTTATTTGATTGTCATTTATCAGATGCTCTAGATTTTTGTATATCTGTCACTTGGATCAGGCTGTTTTCACTTTAACCAGAAGACCTTTGTTAGTCACACTTGAGAACAAATATTCAAATAATGGAAACAATGAAACAGTGATGATTTTTATTAGAGGTACACCCACAATGCTACACAGATTGGATTCTCTCAGATTGGTTTGGCCATGTCAGCCAACAAAAAAAAAAAGTCCTAAAACTTATAACACCTAGAATTTATAAGCGAATTCAGAACCTTAGAACGTGTGTGTGTGTGTGTGTGTGTGTGTGTGTGTGTGTGTGTGTGTGTGTGTGTGTGTGTGTGTGTGTGTGTTGTGTAAACCCTTCCCCCACCCTCCCCCCTTTCCATTTTACTCTTTAACCGTTTGATGCTGTGTTGGACTAATAAATAAGGCTTGAATGTGTAACATTTGGTTGCTTTGTTTGTAAGGGGATGGACGATGTGCAGGTGCGAGGAGCGGCCACAGATATTTTCTCCTACTTGGTAGAGTACAACCCTTCTATGGTGCGCGAGTTCGTCATGCAGGAGTCTCAACAGAACGATGACGTAAGTGTCATAACCACAAAAGTATGCAATTAATTAGTTTTTAACTGGAAGCCTTGTGTTATGGGTGTGCCTCCTCAAAACCATTAGAACCATTTGTCTGCCTTTATCATTATGTCTGTTTTTCTCTTTTATCTGCAGGATATCCTGTTGATTAATCTGATCATCGAACACATGATCTGTGATACAGATCCTGAGCTGGGGGGAGCTGTGCAACTAATGGGGCTCCTGAGGACCCTGGTAGACCCTGAAAACATGCTGGCAACTGCTAATGTAAGAGAGGAATTTTTATTTTTTTTCAACATAAGTCTAAAACTGATTCCAGTTTCCAGGGTCTGTAAATTGTGATAACAGCACAAATATGAAAACTTTTTCTTAAATAGACATCTAACGGATCTCTCTGTAAAATTAATAATACAAAATGTATAAAAGTAGCATTTGCATCACAACTGCATTGTAAAGGAGGGTTTACAAAAATGAATAAATATATAAATATTAATTCCTGATAACCCCTTACGGCTTTGTAGGTTTGTTGTGACACTAGCTATTACGGTTTACACATTTAACACAGACCTCTGGCACTGAGAATAGCTATCATGTTTAAAGCATGTTTGCAAGTTCATAGTTAAGGGTTATTTGATTAGTTGGTGTGTGTTGTAATTGGCTGTTCAGTTAAATAGTTATGTTATCTGCAGGGTTCAAGCCTGGTCCTGGGAATCCACATTAGGCTTCTGTCCATTTCACTTAAGCAGCGTACTTGCTTTAGCTGCATGTGTAATACAAGTTGCTCACAGCTGTTAACTGTGTAAGAGCATCCACAGATGTAAATGTGGACTGCAAAAACTTGCATTGATATTGCAATGATGAATATTATGAATTGTGCAGTGATGCAATTATGTAAATTGTCAAAATATGATTGTTAACCCTCTCAAACGGCAGCAAATCATAAATTATAGAATTCTATAAAGGCTTACAGAAATGTATACCTGTTATGTTGGTCACAGTCTCTGTTGTTTAACCTGATTGTATTTCATCATATCTTGGAAGCCTATACCACTAAACGCACGAATGTCAGCAGTGGCTGATTTTTTAATAATGAATATATCTTGTTTATATTAGCATTAATATATGATTATGCCCTGACTGGTCTAATGAAAGCATATAACACATTTGACCTGGGCACCCTTGGTTACATTGCTTAATTCCCTTTTTGCGCTCTCTTGCAGAAGACAGAAAAGACAGAATTTTTAAGTTTCTTTTATAAGCATTGCATGCATGTGCTCTCAGCTCCACTACTGGCCAATACCACTGAGGAGAAACCCAGCAAAGGTGAGAGAGAGAGAGAGAGAGAGAGAGAAAGTGTGTGTGTGTCTGTGTGAGTAAGTGTTGGAGAAAGTGAGAATATAGTTTGTCCATGTGTGACGAATCAGACCAGGGAAGAGAGTTGGAATGTGTGATAAATGTGTGGGTTGACTCACACATTTAAACATTGTGTACGTCACTGCCACTTCTGAGTACATAGATACACATGTAACTGCATAGCAGCACGTCTCAGTCTCTGGGTTTGCTTTCTTAGATGATTTCCAGACATGCCAGCTGCTGGCTCTGATTGTGGAGCTCCTCACCTTCTGTGTGGAACATCACACGTATCACATAAAGAATTACATCATCAACAAAGACATCCTGCGTCGAGTGCTGGTGCTCACTGCTTCCCAGCACGCTTTCCTAGCACTATGTGAGTACATACACAGTCGCACCCTCCTTTAGACAAATATGCTCCAAAAGTGTTTCTTTTTCTAAATTATTTTAGTTTACTTATGTTTAATAACCTGGTACACTGCTTGTGCTCCCCTCTTCTCAATCATATTCACATGTCTAAGTTCCGTTAATCCCTTTGTGTAAAATTAGGGACGTTATTAGTGCTGTAGTCTGATATCTCTGGGATTCTTTTTCTTCTTCATTTCACCTGTAGTAATCCTTATGTCCTCCCTGCTGTCCAGGTTCTCTGCGTTTCATGAGGAAAATCGTAGGACTGAAGGATGAGTTCTACAACCGTTACATAATGAGGAACTTCCTATTTGAGCCAGTGGTCAAAGCGTTCCTCAACAACGGCTCCCGATACAACCTCATCAACTCTGCCATCATAGAGATGTTTGAATATGTCCGTGTGGTGAGTAGAAATTCATGCTCAGTCAGTAATGAATTGGGATTTGCCTCTGCTGTTTTTCTGAGAAGAACTTGCCTGCCTTTGTTGTGCACAACATTATGTATATATAATTTAGTCCTGTATAGATTACAAAGTGTAGTTTTACCAAGTTTTTTACCAAGTACTTTGACATGCTGTACAATCTTACAGGTTCATTATTTTCATATTTACGAGTGTGTTTAATTGCTAGAAGGCTGGGTAGAGCTTCTGTTTAAATGTACAGTTATAAGCAAAAGTTTGGGCATTGCATGTTTTGTCTGCTCTTGTGTTTTTTGTTGTGGACTACCTGAAGAGCTGCAGGAACTGAAAGGCCCTGCTGTATTAAAGCTGTGATTTCTGACAAAGCGGGTGTCAAGACAAAGTACTGACTCTGTAGGGTGTCCACATAGGACACACTAGTGGTTTGAGTGATCGGATTTGTATAGTTTCTTTAAAATGTGTCTCTGGTGTGTTTACACTTGACTTTTTTGTGGCTTGGCCTTATCCAGATATAATCCTGATACTCAAGACGCATGAAGAGGCCAGGTGTAAACGGGGTCGTTGATGATTGTGATCGATGTTATGAAAGACATAGTAACTGTGCGTTAAAATTTGTTGAAAATATTGTCTTTTATGCTTGAGGAGTTACAGAGGCTGTTAACTGCTTCTGAATCGAAAGAAATTACAAAATGGCATTTGACTAAGGGTGCCCAAACTTTTGCATGCCAGTGTATATATTCAGAAAATGATTTTCATGTTAATCATGGGCAATTGCCATCACAAGTTTTATCTGTTTGTTAAACTACTTAAATAAAGTAACCCCCCTCTCTTAAACTACCAGATATACAGTGTCCACACACACACACACACACACACACTTTCATTCAGCTACCGTACAGTGCTCCCATTGCTGACACAGATGTGCAAATGTGTGTGCACACAGATATAACACACTATAATAGGACAGCAGGTAAACATAAACCTTTTGGCACCATGCCTAATGCCAGGTGTATGAAGTGAGTATATAGCTGTGGAAGAACTGTTCTCTGGATTGATGGTAATCCATCCAATACTGCTGTTGTGGCTAAATGCAATTAAATCCTCACAGCAGTGCTCCAAAATCTATTATAAAAGCCTTCCCTTGACAGTAGAGACACTTACCCCAGCATAAGCAGGATAAATGTACATTAAAAAAACAAATTATGTATTAGTATTCTATTACTTTTGTCCATATAATGTAGCATATTTCACTATGACTAACTGCACTTTCTGTCTGTTTTCCTGTAGGAGGATGTGAAATCCCTGACCGCTCATATCATAGAGAACTACTGGAAGGCCCTGGAGGATGTTGACTATGTGCAGACGTTTAAGGGCCTCAAGCTCCGTTATGAGCAGCAGAGGGAAAGGCAGGACAATCCCAAACTTGACAGGTTAGTGTATGCTAATCTTACTGGTTTTTAATAAAGTTTGCTTGCTATTTCAATACTGTAATTTGGCAAATATGGATTTTTTTAAGCTAGAATAGTTTTGTATTAAGAGATTAAGTAAGGCATAATAATTAAACTGTAGACATTTTAGTATTTTTCTGTGTTGACTAAACATTTGGAGCTGGTGATTCACCATTGGCACTGTACTTCAGTCCAAGAAGAGGCTTTGTCCAGAAAACCAGCCCAAAGTTCTGGTACTGTGACAGCTGTAGTTACATAATTCTCTAAGGGGAGAGTTCACAGTGGTAAAAACAAACAATTCTAAAGCTGTATACCAAGCATGAACCTTACACTGTTGCAAAAGTTTTATTGCATGCTTGTCCTCAGCATGCGGTCGATTCTCCGGAACCACCGCTTCCGGCGAGATGCACGGACGTTGGAGGATGAGGAGGAGATGTGGTTTAACACAGATGAGGATGACCTGGAGGACGGTGAGGCAGTGGTGCCCCCCTCAGATAAGATGAAGAATGACGAAGACCTGATGGATCCCATCAGCAAGTTCATGGAAAGAAAGAAACGTAAGAGAACATCCTAACTACTGGGCAGAAACGACTGCTTTGGACCCTTAGAGGGTGATTGAAAGCTATGTTGTAGCAACAGATAGAAGTAAAGTATGAGTGTGATTTATTAGCGCACAAAGTCTGAGTGGTGAAAAGGCTCTTTAATAATAGACAGAACTGAAATTGACACAGGCTGTATTCAAGTCTTTTTATCTGACATTTTCACTCACATTCTAACTCCCAGTGTCTCTCTGTTTGTTTTTCTTTCTCACTGTCAGTGAAAGAGTCGGAGGAGAAAGAGGTTTTGTCGGGGAAGTCAAGTCTGTCTGGGCGACAGAGCCCTAGTTTTAAGCTATCCTTCTCCAGTTCTCCTAAGCCTAGTCTGTCCTCACCCCCCACCGCCTCTCTGCACCCTGGCTCACCAGGATCTCCTGGATCCCCCGGAACAGGGGCCAGGAGCTCACCGCCCACGGCAGCTGTCACCACTAAGGTGAGTTGCTGCTAGGCATCACGGTCATAGGCCACAAATACAAAAACACTAGAGCTGCACACTTTGGGGAAGTGGGGTTTTAAATGAATAGATTTGCATACAGTCATAGCGATACACTTCAGATAATGAATAACTAACCTAAACACCCATAAACCTGTGATTAATCACAGTGATCTGTAAAAATCATTTGGTTAGCGGGCCGTCTGCTTTCAGTATCGCAAAGACCAGTATAACCATGCGTCTTCATCCTTTGTTCTGAGTGGGAATATGGTATGGTTCAGTGCTTCGGACAGGTTCAGTGGCTCAGGGTATGGATGGTTTTCTATTGCCAGAAAAGGTGTAAGGCCAAACGTAGCAGACATTCTTTTGGTCACATTTTCTCCAGCTATATTGTCGTGGCCTTGAGCAGCAGAAATCACATATAGCTGCTGATTTCTGTCCTTAGCTTATAGATTGGATTAGAACGCCTAGTTTGTTCTCCCTAAAAATGAATAAAAAAATAAAAAAATATATAAGATTTGAATATTTCCGGCCTGTCTTCTGTTTAGCTTAATCCATAGCTTTTCAAATCTAGACCGTGATATTGTTCTCTCTGGAAATTAAGGGAACAGTTAATATAACCGATTGGTCACATATCAAGGATCACAAAGTCCAGGACTGGAAACTAGATTCAGTGTCCAGAACCTTTTAAGAATGTTGGATATTTCTCTTTTTCGAAAGCACACAAAGAAAATCCTGGCCAGAAGCATTGCCTATACCTGAAGCACAGAAATTACTGGCAGGACTTGTGTGAACAGAAGTCAATGCACTACCGGAAATACAGAGATGTGTAGATTACGGCCAGCAAAATGGAACTTTTTTTTTTATCTGTGACAATAGTTTCAGTTTAGTTTTGTGAGCAATAACAGCACAGGGGTGTAAAATAATTTTTGCGGCTTCTTCTCTGGCATGGATCGGCCGGCAAACCACAATGAATCATTTGTTTTTTGCAGTTAGGTTTTCAGTTTAAGTAAAGGAAGAAAATTGCAGGAGGGTGAATGCATGCATCCTTGTAAAATGCAGTTTATGTGCTGTGTAGATGATGCAACGACTAACCATCACTGGTGAAAGTAACCTGGTAATATTTTGTATGAGTTTTAAATATGAATAGACCTGAAGGACATTGAGAGTAAGTGTGAAAACATGCTTTTAGAGCAGGGGTGGGGAACTGGGGGCCTAAGCCATGCCTTGCAATTAATAGGTGAGTTGAGTCAGGTATGCTTGAGCCTTCCACGCCTCTCTTTTAGACATTCCTGGTTGGTCATGGGGTTAATGCTGTTGTTGACTGTTTTTTTGACTCAGAGTGGTTTGGTGGGACTGGTGGACTATCCGGATGATGACGAGGATGATGAGGATGAGGACGATTCAGACAGTAAAGAGGGGAGTCCTCCGCTGTCCAAGAAATCGAAGCTGAGCTCTTAAAGCACTCCCTGCCCAAATCGCCATGGTAAAGCTCAGAAGGGAGTCTCATCCACAGACTTATTTCAGCGCTCAGCCTCGAACTCAAAACTGAACCAATATGAATGGGGGGGGGGGATAAAACTACGAATGAATGGATAAAAAGAACGAATGCCGCTCCCGAACCCCAGCCACCCCCTCACCCCCGCCCGCAGGAAACCAAGGGGTGCCACGTGAGGGATGGAGAAAGGGAGAGCAAGAGAGAGGGAAGAAAATAATCGGCCTCCAAACGAAAAAAGGTGAATGTCTCCACGCGGAGAGTTCAAGTGCCAATCGGAGACAGAAACCGAGAGAAAGACTTGAAGCGGACAGAGAGCGAAGACAAGGAGATAAAACTGTGGTTTTGGACAAATAATGGAAAGGATTTAACGAAAAAAATAATTTCAACAAAGCTAAAAGTACTTGGGGGGTAAAAGACCTCACATACATACACTCGCTCAAACACAGACACATACACGTGCACACACGCACACTCACTGAGACTGGTGCCCGCACACAGAGCGTCCCAGGCTCGGACCAGGACACACTGCCCCCCCTCTCTCAGGGAAGGACGTCACATGACCCGAACGGGCCAGCCAATCCTGAACCACCACTCACCTTCGCTGACTCCATCTCCATTTCTTTCTCTCCTTCCTGTACCCCTTTTTCTGCCCTCTCCTCCCTTTATTTCCCTTTCTTCTTTCTGTCTTTTTCTTTCTTTTTTGTTTGTTTGTTTCTGGAGCCTGACAGGAGACTGAAGTGGCAGAACAGTCTGGGTTGTCGTTGTTAATGATGTCATCATTGTCCTCATGGCTCAGCGGAAGTTCTTCCTCGTTCAAAGCCAGCGGTTTCCTTCTCCTTATATTTTTTTTCTTCTCTCGTTCTGTTCTTCTCTTCCTCTCCCTTTTTTTAAATAAAAAAAGAGACCTGCCTTTAAATGTTCAGGACGTTTTCAGTCGCACTTGAACAGGTTTTTAAAACCTCATTAGGGGGAAGAGTTAGTTTTACCCTTTTTTTGCCCTTTGAAACTGCAGATTTTTTGGAAAAATTTGTAAGCCCGTCTTGATTAAAGATTGAGTGGAACTCTAGATGTGATCGAATAATTTTTTTCCTTTTGTCATATCTTCATTTTTTCTTTTACATGAGTGTACTCTTAGTTGGTGGGTATATTTGGGACCATTAAAAAGATCTTTGCTGTAATATATCTCACAGTTGTGCTGGCTCCGTGAATGATGTCTATTTTGGTGGTTATTCTGTTCCTGCAATGCTTTGACTTTCAGTGACCGATGAACAGATGCTGTCGCTTGTAAACACCTAAAGGGATATTTCACCTCTTGAACTAGTGGGGGCCCATGAATACACAAATGACACTGTCTACTCTTACTCTACCTAGTCCCCATCTGTGGCTGCAGTGTCCATCGCCGCAGCTTGGTGGTGCTAAAGTTCTACCACAGCATACATTGGCAGGCTTTTCCTGCCGCAATTTGATTAGACTGCACATAACGGACTGCTGTGTTTCTTACCTTCTGAAAAGTGTGTATTGTAGGAATGCTACTTCATGCACCTTTTGATACTTAAATAGCTAAAGCTCTTTACAGTGTAATTACATGAGCAGCAAGGCAGTGTAAAGCAAGCGAGCAAAATTAAAAATGTCTCAATCTCAGAAATGTTAAATATCATGAATTTTATATTCAGTACTCGTAAAGTGACATTTCAAGCCTTTTTGTGTTTTACAGAAATCCAGTATCTATTAGGATACTTCCTAAGATCAAACTGAAAAGGATGTACAATACAGAAATGTCCTCAAACTCAATACTTGCTTGGGGCTTCTTGTCATGGAGGCAAGTAACATGCTGAGATGCTTTGATGGTGGTCTTCAGCTTGTCTGAATTGCTGGGTCATGTGTT
The DNA here is from genome assembly GCF_030463535.1 of Salminus brasiliensis. NCBI lineage: Eukaryota > Metazoa > Chordata > Actinopteri > Characiformes > Bryconidae > Salminus > Salminus brasiliensis. Next base: position 37,411,090 of record NC_132878.1, read on the forward strand.
TCTCATCTTCCTCTTGATCTTGATCATACCCTATAGATTCTGTTTGGGGTTCGGAGAGTTGGCTGGCCAATCAAGCACCGTAATCTCATGGTCAAATCTCAACCATTTGGTAGTAGTTTTGGCTCTGTGGGCAGGTGCTGAGTCCTGCTGCAGAAGGAAATCAGCTTCTCCATAAAACTAGTCAGCAGATGGAAGCATGAAGTGCTCTAAAATCTCCTGCTAGACTTTTGGCTGCGTCGACTTTGACTTTGGCCTTGATCAAACACCGTGGACCAACACCAGCAGATTACACGGCACCCCAAACCATCACAGACTGGATTTAAGATGCCATAGATTCTGTCTTTTCTCCACTCTTGTCTCCAGACCCAAGGACCTCGATTTCCAAGTTTGAAAAGAGGACTTTGGAGCAGTGAGCCATGGGGCCAGGTCCTTTCCTCTTTAGCCCAGGTTAGATGCTTCTGAGGCTGTCTCTGGTTCAGAAGAGAAATTAAGAATGCGACAGTCCCTTTTCCTGGAGACGTCTGTGTGAGGTTGCTCCTGATGCACTGACTTCAGCCTCAGTCAAAGTTTTTAAATCGACTTTTCTCGACAACCCCGTGAGGGCTGTGGTCATCCCTGCTGCTCATGCACCTTTTCCTACCACATTTTCCACTTTCAGACAACTGTCAATTAATATGCTCAGAAGCAGCACTCAGATCTATGCCTAGACACATTCCTGTTTCTGAGGCCTGCAGATTATTCCTTATTATTCCTGTAAACTGTGGGACCTTATATAGGCAGGTGTTGGCAGTCCCCAATCATGTCCCATTGATTGAATAGAAACAAAATGCACCTCTGCTCACTTTTGGGTCACAATATACACTAAGAGATGCCTTTTTCTAGGGCCGGAGACAATATGGCTGGGCTGTGCTTATGAAAAAAAGAGCCAGACGCTAAAGCCTGTTGACTCCGTTTGGTGAGCATTCTGCCTGTGACAAATCGCTCCACTCTGACCCTGCGTTTTGGCCTTGTCACCATTAGATGCCAGTCACATCCAAGGGGCTTCGTACTGGGAGAGAGACGAGGAATGAAACGGCTGGCCACTGCTCAAAGGGAAGGCAGCTGGCCAGAGTGACCCCTCGGGCAGAGGGAGTCTCCTTACTCTTCGTGTGTGGTTGTCTGTTTTGAAACGCCAGCTTGTTCATTTTCATTAGCAACTTGAGGCCGTTCTACAGCTGGCTTTAGCCAGCAGCACTTTGGCATCAGGGTATCATCTAGTTGAGCTGACATGGTGTCCACACTGAATCCACACTCCACGTGTCCAGCACTCCCTGGATTCACAGTCACCAGTAAGGTAAATCTTGAAGGCATCATCACATAAAAGCTGGATCATGTTTTTAATGTTCTGCAGCACCACTGAAAAGAGTCTAACCTTACAGCTAAAATGACAAAACAGTGTTTCAGATGGTGGGCCCTACAATATGAGGTGGAATATCAATGTGATGCAGCATGTCATGTCAAAAACTTTTACTTTACATTACATTGAAGGCTTTTAGCAGACGCTCTTATCCAGTGCTTCACTGTTTACTCAGAAAATACCCTTAGCTAGTTTCTATCGGCTAGAATCTAAAAGATCCCTCTAAGCTTAGATACTACTAAATACAGAAGTCAGTATGGAGACCACAGCACTCTGCATTCACTATGCTTTGCTCAAGTATTCCCAGAAGAGGTTGGTCTTCAGTCTGGGTTTGAAGACAGCGAGCGACTCTGCTGTTCGGACACCCAGGGGAAGCTCGTTCCACCACTTTGGTGCAGGACAGAAAAAAACCTGGATGCTTGTGATTTTAAAGGATGGCGGGTCGAGCCGAGCCGTACTTGAAGCTGGAAGGGTGCAGATCGGCTTTTGACCATTGCCATCAAGTACGGAGGGGCTGGTCCAGCCAGGCTTTGTAGGCCAGCGTCAGGGTTTTTAATCAATCAGCAGCTACAGAAAGCCAGTGAAGAGAACGCAGCAGTGGAGCTACATGGCTGAACTTGTGTATGTGTGGCCTATGTTAAATAAATGCAGATGTGCATGTGTCTACTAATGCCTGATCATACGCTCATTTTGGGCATAAATGTCATGATAATGTTGGGCTTTTAGTTTTTAGAACTGTCGTTTTTACATTATACAACAAAGCTGGTGTCTTCAGGCTGAACTGCAGCCAGATAGTCCAATAGTCCAAATCTGGTTCGCAAGGCACAGTCCATATATTTCAGGCCAGGGTTTTGTTTTTTTTTTGGGGGGGGGGGGATTCCAGAAGCTTGCTCTATCCATTCACCAACTACTGTGAATTGTGGGTTGCTGTCCTGTTTATGCAGAAGAATTCAGAGGTAGCTCTTCTTCATTATTTCATCCACTTTGTGCAATGCATCTGTTCCACAACAGCCCCAGAACATGTTGCTACCACCACCACCATGCTTAACAGTTCATACAGTCTTCCTGAGGGGGAATGTCTCTCTTTTACTCTTCTAAACATCTTTATCTCACCAAGCAGCTTTTTTTTACAGAATGAGTTTTCTGTGCCTGTATCCAAACTTTCAGCACCATTTAATAGTTAATAACTGTACCCCAGAAAAAGAAAAGTTGGGCTGGACTGTAAGGCCCTTCAGGACCAGATTCATTGACCCCTAACGCAGACTTCCTCTACCAGTCAGTTTTGCTCATGCTTGCAATTCTTGCCCTCACCAGCAGGTGGCAACACTCGCGCAACAATCAACACAGCAGGAGAGGCTTTGTGTGATGGATTGTGGGGAGCTCTAGCAGCAGTGAGGTCTGCTGCTGCTGCTGCTGCTGCTGCTGCACAGGAAATCCACCACGTCGTTCGTCGGGGTTGTCCAAACAGCCACACAATGCGCACTTTCATGCGCACCGCCGACCCTCCGTCGCCCGGGCGAACAATCGCTTGTGTTTCCCGCACAAAGTGTCCTCTGTGCCGCTCGCCACCTCCGGCCAACCGGGGGCCACGCTTAGCGCGCCGTGTCCGCCCGTGTGATTAATCACCGCGTTAAAGTCGAGCGTATCCGTTTCGGTCGGTAGGAGAGAAAGACCCGGGCGCCTCGCTGCAGAGACGCTGCCTGGTAGCTAGTGTTTCACACCGGGACGCTTCACAAAAAAAAAAAAAAATATATATATATATATAATAATAATAATAATAATAAATAAAAGATGCTAAATACATCTTTTGAGAACTGTAAATTAGATATTTTTTTTTTTATATTATGATATAGTAGCCTATATTGGTAACGTTTCACAAGGTAGTTATAGCTAGCACTAGATAGCTCCCCAGCCCATACCGCCCATCTGCCTTTAGTCTACAGCCCATTAATGGACATATGACTACTTTCTGATAACTTAAAAAATCCCAATAATTGTCCCTTATTCATGTTATACAAATAAAAGACATTTTATATGTTACTTTATATGACATATTTAACATGTCAGAACAGGGCTCTTCAACGTTGTGGGCACCAAAACAGTAGGCTTTCACGTGTTTGCTAGCTTCACACTCAACACACAAGTAATGAAGGTATTCGGAGTGAAAGTACCCTCATTTTCTGTATACGTTTCTAACAAAACAAGTTCAGCTCACAAATCTCATGAATTGGCTTCCACTAGCAGCAGTGCTAATGCTCCCACTGCGCCGCAGTTCACCAAATGCTCATTTCAGCATCGGCTAATCACGACCATTTCTTCCACTACTGGCTGTAGCTAAATAAACTCTAACAGAGTTCTAACAGATCTTAACTAGTAATTCATAAACCCGTACACACGCTTTAAACCAACAAACTGGGGGGAAAAAATACAGGGAGTTTGCGATATGGAGGCCTTCGGATATGGGCCCTTTTTAAAGAAAGCTCAGCTAATGCACGAGCGAGGCGCCCGTGGTTCTTGCTCCTGCTGAAATGGACGCACTCATCGAGGCCGGTGACTGGGAAAGACTAAGCGTTTCAGCATATGGTTGAGATTAGAGCGCTACAGTAACCAATTGATGCCCGTGTTTGGGATTTCTTTCATATCCTTGTTTAAGTTTTGCTGAGCACCCAACAGGCCTCGAACTTCAGGGAAGTAATTTAGAGCTCGCCGTGTCTCTGAGGCAGATGATGGGGAGTCGGTGAGGCTGCACACTGTACTTCCTTCTGTAAAAACAACAACATTAAAAAAACAACTGTAGTTTAATGGAATAGTTCAGTGACAAAGTCCAAATTGAAACAATATACATGGTTATTTTATTATTCTTATTAATAATTTTGTTTATTTGAGGCCTAAAATATAGACTGTTAAGGTCATATTATCATTTCATAGTTGGTATGACTTTAATCTTAGCACCAGGTCTAGGATGGACTTCTGGCACCTAATGTCGATCGCAACATTCCTACAGCACAAACGACATTTTTTTTTATGACCACTTTTGCACCCTGTGGTAAATATTTTGTCCTGTGTAAAAAAAAAAAACAGCATGGGTGTTGGGGTTAGTCGAGGTCAGTTGGGTTACTGTAGCAGTTGTAGCATACAGTTTGGTTAGCTGGTGCTGTCCAGCAGTGCTACAGTTAATGGCAACAGTAGAAGTAGCAGTAGTAATAGACCAGTTCATTTTGGACAGTGACATTCCAGTGAGCAGGAGGGTTGCCCTGCTTGTACCATGGATGCTGCTGTGATTATATTTCAGCTTGTTGACAGCCTTGCAAAAATGTACCCCTGTGACCTTCCTTAGGTTTCCTCCATTCGCTGATCATGCAGATCACTGGACTGCATGAAACACCAGCTGTAAATACACCTAGGTGGTGTGCATGGAATTTCCTAGATCCACATGCAGGTACGGCAGAGGAAATGCATGCAGATGCACTGCAGATGCACGTTATTTGTTGCTTGTTTTGAACTGTGCATATTTGCAGCAACACGCTGGTAGTCACAGGCGAGAAACCATGCTCACCGCAGTAAAGTACAACAGAAACGATGTATGCATTGACATGGTTGTTGTATGGGAAAGGAAACTCCCTGGGGACGCACTTAAGTAAGAGGTGTAAATGGAACCCAGCCAACGTGTTTCTAGATACAGTGCAGACATGAATCACAAGTTCCAAGTGTTGAAGTGTCATCGAGAGGTCGCCAGTTTCATCCCCGGTGATGGCACAGACGCTCGTAGCTGGGAGTCAAAGAGAGCATACTAGGCCTCATGCTCATGTCTGTCGGGCTTTAGACGCGTGCAGCTGTTCAATGTTGTTTTGTCAACCGCAGCAAAATTTGTCTTGCGGGGAACATGCTAGCCTCCAACACCCTGCAAGCGCTGGTAGCTTCATGCCACCAAGTAGGGCTGGGCGATATGGTACAAATACTATATCACGATATTTCAATTCTCTACAATATTTATCACGATACATGTAATCACAGACTAAACACTAATTACACTGTTAGTAACGAAACCTGCAGCTGATCAGTGTTTATTAAGCACTAACAGTGTCCTCCATATGCTTAGACAAGCTTATTGTTATCATAATATCATAATAACAAAATATTGTATCACGATACAATAAAATATCGTCATATTGCCTAGCTCTACCACCAAGCATGAAGCTAATTCAATGGACTTTAAATTTGTGGCATTTGTTGTGTAAATGTATGATCTGAATGAATGTACCATAATGGACACTGAATGTGGTCAACAGTTTTACTTTACCATCAGTTTTTGTCTATTAGCAAGCTAGCTAGTACTGTAGCTAACCTAACATTAGTCACCTGTGTTCAGTCATCAAGTTTCCCCTCCCTTTTGTACCATGACAGTCAGTGCTTTCATCATGATAATTAAAAAAATAAATAGACCACAGCTATTTAACACTGTATGGACAAAAGTATTAGGACACCTACTCGTTCAGTGTTTCCTCTGTAATCAAGTGTATTAAAAAGAGGTTAGGGGTGGGCGATATGAAGATATGTCATTGAGTATTGTGATACTTTTAGTTATTATCATGCACGATATGCATTTATGTGCATATCGTGGACATCGTCCGTGCGATAAGAACACTGACCAGCTGCACGTTTCATTACAGGTAGTGTAATAAATGTGTAATGCTGTTACTTGGGTGAAATGGCTTTTGGAACGAAAGTTGCTGTACTCAGTATGGGAGAATATCTGAACAGCAGTTTGTAAGAATCTGACACTATTGATGCATTTTTTCAGTTGTGAAAATAGTGCGATAAATATTGTGATATAAATATCCTGATCTAATATTCTTACCGTATCGCCCATCCCTACTGTCCCTACTGTCCAGGGAAGACGGCTTTCTACTAGTTTCTGGAGCATTGCTCAGTACAGTGCAGTGTTTGTGAGGTCAGGATGTTGGATGATGATCAACACCCCACCTCATCACCCCCAACTCCCCAACATATCTCAAGAGTATTGAATGGAGCACCATCCATCATTCCAGAGAACACCACTGCTCTCCACTGTTCCTCCACTGCTCCACAGCTCAGTGCTGGGGGGCTTTATACCCCTCTAGCTCATGCCTGGCATTAGGCAGCATGGTGTCAATGGGATCATTTTCATCCACTCCAAAGAGTCCTATTCTATAGTACTATTCTGGCAGTACTATTCTGGCAGTACTTCTCTACAGGGACTAGACAAGCTGTGAGCAATAGGTGCAACTGACAGTAGCTGATTGCATTCATTAGAAGGTTTTTGGATGTTTGTTGCATAAAGTCATCAGACGTCATGACATCTAACATGTCATGTAAATATATTCCGTTTTTTATGTGGTGATATTGGCTTTTGTACGTTATGGTCAAGACCTAATTTGCCATGTTTGACCTATGACCTATTTTCAATAAGTATATTATAGTATATGGAAAGCTGGTCCAGTTGGTTCCTCAATCAACACAAAATGTGTAGCACAGAATTTAGGTCCTGTTTGGTGTAAAATTCTGTTTTAGCAGTGCAGCGTGAGCATGTCCCAACAAAGGATACACTTGCGTGCCTTGGTCTGGTGTATTGCATGTTTCTGTCATTGTGAGTTCCTATAAGACACCACTGTGATTCATCCCAGCCCACCCCCCGTTAAACTGCTATGTTGGGTTGGTCAATACGATTGAACTGAATTGTTCAATAGTGCCTGAATGTTCATCCCGCTGAAGGAAAGAGATGCTCCTCAGTAGGCCCATGTGTGGTCTAAAAAAGCCTGAGGGAGTTATGATTGCCTACGCCGGAAGGTTCAGTTTATTTCAGTCACATTTACAGTAAAGACTACAGTAGAGAAGGGGTCTCTTGTTTCTTGGTAGTATGAGAGCTGGCGGTGTGCAGCTGGCCCGGAGCTGCAGGAGCCGGACAGTCCAGCAGATTCCATTTTACTCCAGTATAGCGTTACATGAATGAAGTTGTGGGTGTATCTGCTCCAATCAATAAACACACCGAGACGGAAGGAGAAGGCATGGTTTCGCCATATGTATCCCGCACACACACACGCACACACACATGTACATTTACACACTCAGTTGGATTCTTGCCTTGAGCCCATGTGTTAAATATAACCTGTGCTGCTGTGAACTGGCGCTTGCTTTGGCAGCGGCTGTGTGGTGTTAATGTTAAAACATCACCGTTAAACTTTACAGACTTAACTTTTAATACATGTAAAAGCAGTAGGTGACTGACTTCGGTGTCGGGAATTGCTGAAGTGAGAGTCGAGACTGCTCTCTCACTCTCTCACGCTAATCTCTTCCTTTCACTCACTCTCTCTCTCTCTCTTTCTCTCCTAAACTGTCACTCTCTCTATCTCTCTCTTTCTCTCGCTGTGACTAAAACCAACCCCCTTCCCACTTTCTTTCTAGCCTTCTCCTTCGTTCTGTATTTCTACACTCTTAAAAATAAGGGTTGCTTAGTTGACCTACACTCTGTTTATTTTCAGCCAGGGGCACTGTATAGGGGGGAGTTTCTAAGGGTCTTGTGACTGACAGGGGCCCTAATAATGCCTTGGTTGGGTATTTTGGTTAAATTGTTAACCGGGTTGTGGGGCCCAGTGTAATATCTTTTCATGGGGCTCAAAAAACTCTGGCAGCACCGCCTGTTTTCAGTTCTACGAACTCTAAAGCTCGGGAATTCTGTTTGGAAGACCTTTCAGGTTGATTCCTTACGGACAGCGGATTCATATTTATATAATTTCTGGTTTGGAGAACAAATGATGTGTTATTGGACGTGTTCTGCATCTACTTTATCAAGAGGTGTTTCATTTTTTTATTGGTTGGAGTCATTTCATTTTTGGAGCCTCCCCTTTATTTCCTTACTCAAAGCTTCTACTACATATGTCTCTCTCGCCACATATTATTTGATGACGTCCTACCGACGCATTAACGCCCTCTCTTTTTTCAGCCTCTTTCTTTCTCGCTGTCTCCTTTTCTCTCTCTTTTTCTCTCTTTCTCTGTCTTTCAGAAGCCTGGGGGCCTCAACGAGGCTGGGCAAAAGATAAGAGGAACTTGTCAAACGCCTCTACAGCCTCCCCATATCTGTCTTTGTCTCACAGGCTACTGTGTACCCGCTCTTCTCTCTCTTCTCGCTCTAGCCCTCCCTCGGTCGCAGGGTCTCAGTGTTAAGGGTAGACTAGAGATAAACACATTGCCAGATGTCAGTAGAGTGATGTGAATGAAGTCCGAACTCTCTGGCCGTCAGTGGGAGGTTGATTATCTTCAGTCTAGCTTCCCCTCTTTACACCGTTGGAAAATGTTTGATAGAGCCGGGGTCTGGATACAGTAGGCCGATTGTGCTCCAGCACCATAATTTGATTATGAGAGAAATCCCACTGCTGTGTCATTCTCCCAAAGACGCCAGATGCTGGACATCGCGTTTTTAGTGCGAGGGAGCATTTCAGAAAACACATCATTCAGCTGTAATAGCCGTCCGGAGTAGACGTTCATCTAAATCTGTGGGATCATAAAAAGCAGATGAGTTTAAATTGCAATCAGATTACTGAAGTGGACAATGAATATTCCATCACGGCTCGAATGAATCTCTATCAGTCATCTCTGTAGAATAGGGTCAGCTGCTGCGCAACACAAAAGAAAACATGTCAAGGCAAGAAACACTTGAGACCTATTCTGATTGGTTAGTTTATCAGGTGGGCGTCACTAATACGGCTAAAAATTGGTCCCCATGTAAAGCAGGGCAAGTACAAGATGATTTGATTACCTAAAGCGGACAGATGGGCAGAGCTTACTCATGATGCTGAGCACAGGTCAGCGGTTCGGGGACTGTTAAACTTGTGATATGAAGCGGTTATCGAATTGTGCTTCTTGTGTAGAAACTCACTGTGTAGTTCACATTTCGAGGAGTTTTTTAGAGGCTGTGTTTAGTCACCGCCTGCATGTAGTGTGTGTGTGAACTGACCACCTGCATCTGTTTGGATGTTCACAAGTGACAAAGAAAAGAGCCTGAAGCTAGAGCTTGGGCACGCTGAATATGAAGATTCTTAAAAACTTCGGGAGTCCATGGCCCACTACAAGCCGAACCCAGCGGACCGTAATCTGTGACCGTTTAATTCTGTGTCCTCATTGGGTAGTTTCTGAGATTTCTACATTTACATTTATGGCATTTAGCAGACGCTCTTATCCAGAGCGACTTATAAGGTTACTCATATTACAGAGGTGGGCCAATGTAGTGTTAGGAGTGTCAGGTCTCCCACATGGTGTTGTAACTCCCTGGCAGGTAGTGGTGTTATCTGTTGCGCCACAACAGTCACTTGCATTTCTACTTGTGTGCAGTAACATATTCTGACAGAGACAGCCACTATTAGACTATGTGACTGCACTGTTTCTTCTAGAAGAGTAGAGGGATGACAAAAGGTGCTGTCGCAAGAAAGTATGACCCCTGTATACTTCTGTAAGAAACAGTGCAGTCACATCATTTACAGTTTAAGTGAAACAGATCTTGAAATTGAATTGTTAAGATGTTTAAACATACATAAAGTCAAATGATAAAACTTAAAACCTTTGAAAATGACAATAAATCACATGAAATGTAAATAGAATGTAATATAAATATAGTACGTTGATATTAAATTACAATTCAATGTGAAAAAGAAACAAGTTTGTATGTCAGTCACTTGCACTTCACTTTACAGTGTCAGTAACTCTTTATTTTTACTTGAATGCTTTAGGTTTAAGTAAATAAATAAGTAGAACAAGCTAGAACAATCGAAATATATTTTTAGTCAATATCACACACCCCTACTTAGTAGCATGCCCTTTGGCAAGTATCACAGCTTGTAAACGCTTTTCTATCCAGCTAAGCGATTATTGTTTGGGAGATTTTCACCAATTCTTCCTTTAAAAAATAAAATCGATTCAAAATTTCTTGGGTCGCCTTGCTGCACTGCTCTTTTCAGCTCAATCCACAGATGTTTAATGATGATTAGGTTGATGGAGTGTGAGTGCAATGGTAAAACCTTGTGTCTGTTAAGGTAATCCATTGTGGATTTTGAGGCATGTTTAGGATCATTAACCTGCTGTGGATTTAATTAAACCCCTATTTCTCCCTCTAGCTGTGAAATGTTACCTGTGCCACTGGCTGCAACACAAGCCCAAAGCATGACAATCCACCCCTGTGTTTAACAGTTGGACAGTTCTTCTCATTAAATCTATTATTATCAATTATTATTATTATTTTCTTTTATTCTTTTATTCTTTTACCATTTTGATTGCACCTAGAAAATTCATTCATTTCTTCCGGCATTGACATTTTCTATTAATTGTATACCTTTTGGAGATCAGGTCATCTCACGTCTACAATTTTTTTTAAAGCTATTTACAGATATTTTGACCAGAGTCCCTAAACCTGTGCATGTATGTAGTGCTTTATACATGTATCTGTCTTTACAACTACCCCTGTAATCAGACTGTGGGATCTCATCTTTCTAAATTACTTCATTCCCTTTCTTCACCTTCTCCTGCTGATGCTCTCCCCGTCAAGAGAAGATGCAGGCTACTTTCCAACACCCAGACTCTCTGTACTAAGTGTATAGGCATAGACAGACCTTCAAAAGATTGATTGTCTCACGATTCTTGAAATGCGTAATATGGACAAGCATGCCAGGTGACTAAATACAGCAAGCTGCTGAATTCAAACATGTTTTTTCTGCAATGAGATGCAATATCGACCTGGAAAATTGCAGATATGTGTATCCAGACAAGACTAAAATGACCTTATTATTGTTTCTTTTATTATGAAAAAATCTAATCAAATAAATACATATGCAAATAAAATGACCAGACCTTCAGAGCAACAACAGTAGCTTCTTTGGCCTGCAATTTGGTCCCCACATAAATAAATAATTGTTCATAATGGCTTAATCATCTGCGAAATTGCTGGAATGTCTTTGAACACATGCAACAAGAAGCCTAAGAGACCTTTTTTTTTAACATTTAGTCCTGACCTGCCAGTGATAGATTTGAACATCTCTGACCATTCAGCCAGAGGAACCTCTTTGGTGATGAACGACGAACGTTCCTGTCCAAACAACAGATGCAATGGTCACATAATAGCAGTGACCTTTGACCTTCTAGAGTGACCATGCAGTTTTGGTTCTTTTTGTAACTGGCTGTGAACAGCATACGTGATTTGGGAATGCTGAGGAGATGCTGAAGAAGACAGCTTGCATCTCTAGAACACCAGCACTGCATTAACACCTCTAGCGTGTGCTACAGACTCCGGGTGTTCCTTCTGCTGATATTATAACTTGCTCATTAAGGGAACCTCAGAGAAATATGAAGATCATCCAGGTCTTCTTGAAGTAGTTTAGGCCACAGTGCCTCTTACTAGGACCTATAAAAGTGAACACAACTTCACCGTGTAGCTGCACATGCTCATCACTTGGAATCAGAACCTGAGTCGACTTTAAAAGGTCTGAAATAGAATAGCTCGAGTGTTTGGCAATGTCTATAGGTAAAGATTTGCTATATTACCCAGGAAGCACAGGCAACTCGGCCCAAACCTGAGCCCCATTTGCCATTTACACCTGACACACATTCTCAATGAATGACGGCCCAGGATTGAGCCAGATACAGTTTACAGACCTTTCGACTAGGCCTAGAAGTCGACAGTCGAAAATAGTGGTTGGGAGATACCACTGTCACAGTTCTGACAGTGGTAGGCGGTGGTACAATTCTACAATCTTTATTGAGAAGACGGAGGCATAGAAAGGCTACTGCAGCTGGCTGGAGGCTAACACAAACTGGAGGAGAAGCTCCAAGCAACTGAAGGGTCTCTGATGATGAATAGCACAGCAGCTATAGCGCCAAAGAAACTTGCTAGTATTCAATCTAACAGATTTGAATGAAGTTTCACCAGCATTCAGTGAATTTATCAGTTGGTATTAGATAATGTAATCTTCACAAACTCACTGTTTTCAAACTATAAGAAGATTTGAGGAAATTATTCAGAAACCATTGAAACCTATGAAACTATTAACCCCTTACACAGCCTATGGCTCGCTGGTGGGCCGACAGTGTTATTACAAACTTCTACTACCAAAGAATAGCCCGGCCAGTGTGTAAAGAAGTCCCTGTAGTTACTGAGTAATACACCTTAGTTTGGAACAGGGCTTGCAGTGTTAAGGATACAGGTCTTAACAGGGTTAAAAGTCCTATACTTTTTTGGAGGTGGTGGCTATAAAAAATCCAGGAAGGATCTTTCCATGATACAAGCCCTTTTAAAAGATTTAAAAAGTTTATAATAAGTATTTTACATAGAACGAACATACAGTGATTATGTGCCTTAATTTGATGGAGTGGTTTATTTCGAAACCCAGAACACAGTGGCTTGTGTTGAGTCAAGGTTAAGTGCAAGAAGACCACTCTCCAAGCACTCTTAAAGTCTGCTGCATCCCTCATTCATTTATAGACAGGAAGCACTCCCTAATCGTGGTTCAGTCGTTCTACAAATCAGCCTCACTCACCCATCATAAACTGATGTAAAAGCAGAGTTTTCCGAAGTGGAAGTGCTGTGATTTATCTGATCCCGCTGTAACTGATTTAAAATCAGTGGTTTGCTGAAGAACAAGCAGCCACTGTGTCTCTCTGTGGTCTGGAGCTGACAGTAGATTAGTGCGCTACAGGGTGGAGCAGCAGCGTCCCCTGACCAAAATAAGCCTCTTCTAACACTACAAGCTATTTACACACTGATGAAAAACACTGACTGAATCACAGCCTGTCAATCGGAGCTGACTCTCCAGTAAAGTGGGAACAGACGGGTTTATTGCATTTCATTAATCAGAAAATGCAACAACCAGTCCAACTAGGAAAGAACTAAATGGACATGTGGGAAGAGTGCCTACATAAAGAAGCCTTAGGCCCTGTCAACACGTATTCTAGATATTTTGGAAATACATTGCTTTTTATGCCAAAAAATGACTCACGTGAGCATGCATGCCCAGTAAGGGGGCGATAATCACGGACAAAATTAGATATCAAACACCCCAAGAAGGTAATGCCAAAGATCATGCCTGTCTTCCAAGCCTAGGCTAGAGTTTTTTTTTTTAGTATGACATTGGTTAATGAAGATCAAGTTATATACACTACGTGTCCAAATGTTTGTGAATTCTAATGAATGCAATTAGCTACTTTAAATTGCAGCCAATGCAGACACAGAGTAGAGAGGTATTGTTAATAGAATAGGACTCCCTGGAGCAGATACACATAAACGGATTGGCACCATGCTGCCTAATACAAGGTTTGGCTAGAGTGGTATAAAGCCCCTCAGCATTGAGCTGTGGAGCAGTGAAACAGCTGTGTTCTCTGGAATGATGCATGGTGCTCCATCCAGTACTCTTTTTTTTTTTTTGGGATGAGGTGGGATGGTGGTGATTCAACATCCTGACCTCACTAACGCTCTTGTTGCTGGATGCAATCAAATTCTCACAGCCATGGTCCAAAACCTTCCCTGGACAGTAGAGCCAGTTACTCCAACAAAAGAAGGATAAACTTTATTTTGATACCCTTGAGTTCAGAAGAAACAATGAATAAGCAGGTGTCCCAATACTTTTGTCATGTCACTAAAGCATTTCTAAGGAAGCATGCAAGTTATTTTAATTTTACGTAATTTCAGATTTTACATTCTTAGCTAATAGCCAAGACTGGACCCCAGTTTCCTCTTGCACCCTTTGTGCTGGCCTACGTTTAGAGTGAAAGCATGTGTGATATACACACAGGCTCTTTCAGCTGCTAATCTGTAGGTAAAACCTTATTTCCAAGCCTCCCTGTTTTATTGTCCTACGAGGGGATGTTTTTGTGCCTTTGGTCAGCTCAGTGGCCATTTTATTATGATTTTCTGCCGCTTCCCTGGTGGGTGCCATTAAACATACGAGAAGCTAGTTAACAGCTCCAAGTCAGAGCAGGCCCAACCCAAATGCTGCAGGCTTGGAGACGAAAGCCTAGAGATCACAGTGAGAGGGGTTTAGGTGAGCGGGGAATCACGGTCAAAGCCTAAAGTGCAATTTTAGAAAGTCTACAGTTGTCACACAACTCTCAGCGTTAAGCTTCTGTCTTAGCTTTCATCACTAGCTCTTACTGAATTAACCCCCACACCCCAGCACCCGCCACTCCCCATCCCCCATATGCGCGTTTTCTTGGCACCAGGACTGGTTGGGAGTCACGCATACGGTCAGGGGTTTGATTGAGCCGCGTAACTGTTTATTTGTGTTCAGAAGTTCAGAGCTCTTCACTCTTCAGTGTGGTTCCCTTTATTGGCAGATTGGCAGTTAGAATATCAAACAGCATGACAGCAGCAGAAAAACAGGCCATCAGTCTGCGTCATCCCTTCAGTCAATCACACACACACTCACTCTCACACACATACATGTATATATAGCACTCATATCAAATTAACACCCACAGGTGCTGGAGAGTACAGTAATGCTGTAGGTGTTAATGTAACACTTCTGAGGGTGAGGATTCTGAAATGCTCACACTCTCTCTTACTTTCTCTCCTTTGCAGTGTGCCGTGACATATTCAGCAGACTTCCAGTGAACACAGCTGACAAAAGGTTTGCATGATGCTTAAGTTGAGTGTTAAATTAAGTACTGTTTAAAACATAGACTGACTAGGTGTGGCAAATATATAAGGGGTGGAAATCCCAAATGCGACAAAATTCAAGCTCTGAAGCAGGTGGTGTTGTCCGATGCCTTAAAGATAAGGTTCTTATCCACTTTACTGGACACAGAATGCTGCGATGACCAGTTGGCCAAACAACAGACATGCAGCCAAAGAGATGAGCTAGCTGGCTAGCTTGGGTGTGTTCACTATGATAGCATTCTCTTGCAAAGTTGCTCATACTGGGAGCGAGAGAGATCACCCTTGAGATTGCTCAGAGTAAATCTTACAGCTTAGAGAAGCATTGTCCAAGATTGAGGATCACACATATTACAGAGAAAGGGGAAAATTAGGCTAAATAAATTGAACCCTGGGATGTTATAGGCCTCTAAAGTCCTGTCACTCCATAGGGGAATCCAGTTTAGACCTAAGGTGTAGTTATAGGGCATAATTTGATTTCATAATGTATGCTTTGGAGCCACAAAAAAGCAAAGTCAGGTTCTGTAGGCCTTAAGCAGTAAAAGTTCAAGCACGTCCCGGCAACTTGTTTCGTTCACATGCACTTAGAAGCATCAGATCTCCACGGTCACTCTAGAAGATCAAAGGTCACTGCTGTTCTGCGACCTTTCCTTGACCGCTTCGGACAGAAGTGGTCACGTCCAAAGAGGTTCATTTGGTTGAATGGTCAGTGATGTCCAAATCTAATGTTGGCAGGTCAGGACCAAAGCACAGAAGAATGTCTCTGTAAGGGTTCTAGGTCAAGGGTCATTGAGATACCACATGCTTCCAGCTCTGCCATGTGTGAAACGCGGGGCTTCTGGTTTCGTGTTGTTCAAAGACGTTCCACTCATCCATCTACACTCATGTTTCAATAGGCGAATCAAGACAGCCAACAAGCCGTGAGCTGGTGTCCAGACTGGAGGCGATGTTTCTGTTGTCCAGGACCATTTGTACTCCTCTGTTTTTTAAATAATGCATAAACCGAAATGAGCAATGCCAAACATACATCCTTTGCTCCTCAGACATTGACATAAGTTAGGCTACTTAGGCTGTGTCTGGACAAGGCTGCTTGCCTTGATTTGGCCTGATCTGGTAGTCATGTAGATCCACATGTTAGTCAGCTCTGCTAATATTTATCAAGGTCACGTGCTACGAATCAGGTAAAACCAAGGACAGCAGATGGGGAAGGTCTTTTCACACCAAAATCTACAAGCTATTTTCAGTAATACAATACAATAAATATAGTATTTTATAATTATGTCATTCAAATTCAGTTATTGTCTGATGATAATTGTGCTTGGTGAAAAAAATTGTAATTGGTAAAATTGTGCTTAGTGTGTAAAGGTCTTTCCATTGTACAGTTGCATCTATGTACTGACCTATCTACCTACCTATTTATCTTTCTACCCTATCTATTTACCATAACCTGCTCCTGTTATCTCTGACACACACATATCTCACAGAAACTTCACAGAAAAACAAGAAACCTGCTCACAATTACTTTACATTTATTCATCATGGAATGTTCACACACTGTAAATGACAGCTGGCATAAACAGAAGGTTTATGACCATAATGACATGCTCTTCAACTGCTGAATAAATATAGGTTAGAGATGCTTGCATAGTATGCATCCCAAATAGAAATCCAAATGCATGCACTGCGTATTTTCCACATGAACAACATATCAGCTCTGATATTTATCCGAGGTTTGTTTACTTAATGAATCTTCGGAATACAACACACATACTATAAGAAGGAAAACAGCTGCATTATCCAGGCCACTGTGAATAGGACGGTCTCTTGAGTGTTGGCCTCTTCAGACAGGCCGTAGTGGACGGGGTAGCCGCCAGCCGTACCGGTCTGGCTGAAGTGGCAGATGTCCTCTGGGTTGTAGAGGTCAGTGTGAACAGACAGATCTTAGACCTCCAGCACACTGAGCAGGTGAAATTCAACCCCCTAATCGATATCTCTCATTGATCGCCTTCACTTTGGGTGTGTATATGGTTACACGCACACATGCACACATACATGCACATGTGCATGCTGAAATAAAATCAGTCCGGTCGGGCCATGGCCTCCCCTGTGTCAGGAACTGGGGGAGGCAATAAAACATCCTAAAACTCCATCAACGTTTCTATCGCAGGGACTCCAGTTACTGCACATTAAGATCTGTGTGTGTGTGCATGTAATGGAAACCAGTAAACAAAGAACAACCATATTAGATTAAGTACCATTTATTAGCTGCATTTTTTCATTACAAATATTGTAACATAGAAACTATAAGAAGTTGGGTTTACTAAAGCACATTATAGTCATTTTAATATGCAATTTAATGATATAGTATTTATATAGAATCTAAATCAAAATATCAAATATAAGATCATGAAATATTATGTACTAATTTCCATCAATAATTGCTTATAAAGTTATTATTAGCATTGATTGACTTACAATTATGTACAGTCACAGCACAATTTCTGTTTATTTGCTGAATTTGACATATTATAGTTTTCTGATGTTTTGTTTTTGTATGGAAGTAAATCTACATTTAAAAAAGTCACTGTAGAGAGTGTGAACTTCTTTACACTTAGAAAATATGGCATTTGACAACAGGAACCAAAGCCCCTGCATATGACTGTAGATGTATAATATATAAAAATATAATTACACAGATATATACATGACACAATTAAGTAATGAATTACACTGGCATTCAATTAACATGGATGGATGGATGTAAATGATTTGCCACCACTGATAAAATGCACATTTTGTTCATTTTCAAATGCTAATTTGTAGTTAGTTACCTAATATTCTGTAAATGGAGAAAAATATAAATAATTGAAAGGACAGCCATACAGAAATTGTCAGGAGTAGCTTAAAGATCTAGTCAGTGGTTGTAAATAAGAAGGGCTGAGGTGGGGTGTGGTAAAGGCAGTGTGTAGAATGGTGGGAGATGCTGGGAGAGGCTGCTTTGTGCCTTTGCTGTTGGTATAGTATTATAGGATTGGATGTCAGACTTGACTGTTGAGCCTTCTGAAGGTGTTGTGGGCTTAAGTCAGCGAAACACTGTCGAAGGAAGGTGCCTACTTGATGATCCCTGTGAAGAGCTTGCAGTTTAGTGGGTGATTAGAGTATGGATGAAGGACCTCAAGACCTCAAGTCTTAGTTGCAGGTTTCTTCTTCTTTACCTGTAGTATTTCATTATAATCCTTTTTGACCAAAACCTTCTTCATTAGATAAGTGTAACACCTCAGACAGAAGCACAGTGTCTTTTGTAGCCAGCCTAGAGTCTTTCTGTTCTTGATGTTAAAATCAGGGGATTGCAAGGGTCATTTTCTTGAAGTAGTTCCTAAAGGAGGGGAGGGGGGATGGGGTTGTGGTAAGTTTTGGATCACCGTCCTCTTGTGGAGTCTCTTTTCAACTTTGGTTTCTTGACTGACTGTGTCACATATGCTTCCAGAATTTGATAATATTTAGTACAATCCAACCTCAGTGAGCTTGATTAAATAAAATTAAGTAACAGAGTTTACACCATGGGGGGCCTATGGGGGTTATACAGGAAAGGACCCAGTAGGCAAATGCTGCTGTAATACTCTGAGAACACATGAGCAGCTCTGTGGACTGTTCCGTCAATAAAACAAGCAAGATCCGACATGAACCTGGCGCTGGCCCCGGGGGCTCGGCTTTTGCTCTCCGGCAGTGGTACCAACCTCTTCACAAAAAACTACTCAGGTAGCAAAGAACTCCCACAGTGCAGTCCATAAATAACCAACACTCGTTCATTGTTTCAGGCCTGAATTAAAACCCAATCTGGATGCAAAATAAAGCAATACATGAAGATTAGGTGGACCATATGGGAATCACAGTGCTTTTTTATTCAGTCCTCCTTGCAAATTGGCTGCTCAATTATTTCCTAGCCAGAGTTGATTCTGAATGTAGCATTTGACTATTAATGTTGCCTGTCAATGTGTCAAATAAGAGATAAGTCATTTATTTGTTGTATTTGTTTATTTTACAGGTTATTGTTAAAAGGTATTTTAAATAATCCAGAGGTAGCCATAAAGGGCAAATCTGTAGTCCCTGGTTTTAGATGTTTTTTTAAGTCACAGATTCACATTTTATTCACGTTCTTGGGGACTGTAACACAGCACCATTTTGAAGCCTGAGAGCTAACCAGGCTAGTAGCTGTTATTGTTGTTGTTTTAAATGATGCTTTTTATCCGCATTTTAACTGACTGAAAACTAAAGTTTTTTAAAGTCACCCTACAGAAAGTCCATTTTCAGAGTTTTCGTGCAGACAGGGAAAACAGCTTTTTCAGAAATGCTGAAATCACAATGCTGGCCTGTGCATGTTTGGTTAGCATTGTGGACTAACAACTGGGTTTATTATGTGTAATTAGACTGTAACAGATTTACATCTGCGCTCAGATTTTGAAAAAAATAAACAGCAAAAACTCCTCGTCTGATCAGGAGCATGGGTAATTCATGGATATTTTTGATTTGGATTTGAGCTTTTTTATGCTAGTAAAAATCTGTTTTTTACATGCATTAAATGTATGTGTGATCAAGTTATGAAGACCTGCTGTCTGTACGCAGTACAACAATCTTTTTTTTGTCAGAAAATGTACTTCAGCTTCACACTATATATTTAGGTCTGTTTTGGACATTACACTTGGCTTTTGAAGAAATCTTAGAACTTCCTGCTGGGCTAGCATGCTCACACATGTTATTAGGAATGTTTTTGTGTTTTCATATGGATGGAGGGATTTTCAGAAGCACTGTAAGAGACAGAGAGGAACAAACTATGATTTGAAAAATACTGTTATAAATGTGTACACAAAACAATAATAGCCCATATCACATCATATAAATTCTGAAAAATGCAATTTAAGGGACTAATGTATTATAAATTAAGATATTATAAATATAGTATTAAAAATGTTACCTATTTCTTTTTTAATCTGATAATATTGATAAACATTGTCAAATCAAACTTATATTCTTTATATTAACTTCACAGTCTCTGTATTTTCAAACTGAAACTTTGTCACAGTCCAGTTAGTTAGGTGCTGCACTGCATCTGATTTTCTTTATGGTGAAGCTGTGCAGACCCCGTGTAGCTGGAAACAATAAGTTAGCTGTGAACTAGAACTGCCTTCAAGATTACAGGATAAGGAAATGAATGTAAAAAGATATGGGACCATAAATTCAGACATCTATGGCAAAAAATGCTTCTCCCTTGAACGAAGGGGAGGTCTTTAAGGGTTCTATATAGCACCAAGAACCTTTGAATGCTTAAGGAATTCTTTGTCTGGTTAACTGGCTGCAAGTCAGAACCCCTCTCTGCACTACATAGAACCCATTTATGTATTTTGCATATTAGAACCCTTTTATGTATTAGTGACACTAAGCCTGAAAATATTATAGCACTCTTTAGTATTTTTTTTTATATCCCTGTAATATCCATGTGCCCCTGTTAAGTGTAAGCACATGGTGGGAGAGTGGGTCCTTCTCCACCCAGGTGTGGCTGCTTGTCCTGTTTATATAATGTGAAGCCCACTGACCAATTGGAATCTTTGCTGGTGTGAATGTGGGAGGAGCCTCACCAAGGAACACTCTTAAAAAGTATTTATTCATTTCTGTATTTGTCCTTTAAGTTTGTAGTATTTGCTAAACCAGAGCTTTGTGTGTTACTTATTGGCATTATCATTTTAATTTTAATAATTTGTGATTATAATGTTTCTTTTTTATTTTCTTTGTTCAATACTTTTATATATTGCTGTCTGATTGTCTGATATTAAGCACACATTGCTGCACTTTCTTTTAAGGTGCTACACAGATTTTACACAGTGCTTTCTCAGAGTGTGTATGTGTGTGTGTGAGAGAGCGAGAGAGGGAGTAGGCCTGTCCCGATGCACCGTTCAGTTCAGTGATACTCTATCTGTGCATGTGGACAGTGTTAGAAGAGGCAATAAATATCCACTCAGGAAGATAAAGAGAGACTGTGTGCTGCATGATTGTCCTCAGATGTGCCATATGTGTGAGTTTACACACTGTTACTTCTACAGAAGAGAGAGAGAGAGGGAGAGAGGGCGAGTTGGGAATGGAAGCAGAAAGAGTCTCCCCGCAGTGTGGTGGAAGGGGCACGTGTATATTTTTCAGGGCCGTATGTGGTGTGTTTGTGCTCTGTAGGGATAATACGAGTCATTAATCATTGTGTCCCGGCACCAAAACGCCCAAGCTTTTGAAATGTCTCTGTGATCCGCCGGCCTCGGCGCAGGCTACTGTTTGCCAGGTTCGGTAAACTGGGATGGAACAAGAGCTTTAAAGGAATAGTTTGTTGAAAAATCACATTTACATTTAGTCTTTTCCCTTTAGCACAAACAAAGTCAGGCAGGAGGAGTTAGTAGCTAAGCAATGGAAGGTTATACAGTAACAGTTAGCTCTGTGTAAGCATACCTACAGCATATCTTCACACACTGTGCCTCAAACGTTTTGGTAATCTTAGACATGTCTTGAGACTTAAGGACAGGACATCTAGTAACATGTAACAGAGCTACTTAGTCGAACCTCAAGCATTAATTCCCCTCAGTCAAATACACTGTATATCTTTATTATTACACTCGAAAAGGTTTAAATGGTAGCAGTCCTTAGAAAAATCGGCATTACAATGGGCTGTTAGCTTAGCACTGTATTTACATTTGGTGTCAGTTCTAAATATATTTTTATCTTAATATTATTTAAATTTTAGTTTATACCAAACTATTTCTATAACACCCACAGTACCCACTATTAGGGTAAATTCAGTAATTTCACAAGTGTGCATGCCCCTAAACTGTATCAAAGACTATTTATTAGGAATGTCCTAGAAGTCTTTAGCAGCATGCCATTGGATTTGCATAGTATTGTGGGAACTGTAGTGGTTTAGGAGAATTGCTGAGATAACTGTAGTCTTGCTTGCCCCCCCCCCCCCCAAGCTCCATCCACATTCTCAATGTCAAACCTCTCTCTCCCTCTCGCAACCGCGTATAGAGAAATTGACTCACTGTTCCCACCTTTAGATTTGAATTGAGTGGAAATAAATATTTCTCTGAAATTCTGGCATCTTATTTCAACTCATGAAGTTGATGGTGGATTGGGCAAGGACAATGATTTTACGCCGCTCTATTTCTTTAACACCCGGGAGACCCCCCTAACAACCCAGAGACTGACCTCTCTTTCTCTTTTGCGGTTTTTACTCACTTGGACCCCCGCCAGCCGCCTGGGATATTTTTAATTCCGCTTCCCCTTGTAGCTCAGCGCTCAGGAATCCTCCTCCCAACCAGCCTGCCTGCTTACCATTACTTTTATTTGAAATTCAGATCTATATTTGCTCATCAGAAACACATGTTGAGGCGGGCTGGCTGTGTAGAAGCGCACACACACATGCACACACATCCAAGCCTGCAGATGGAACCCAAAACCATGAACTCGCTGTAAAATCCCTCCAAGGTGCGGCACGTGTGTTCATTACAGGAGCACAGGAAATACCTGTCAGTACACAGGAAGCTTGTTTTTATTAGCCATCGGGCCGTTTGATGTGTGCGACCGGACGTGCCCCCGTCATATGGAGATCAGTGCATGGGATCATGGGACGGTGTGGATCAGAACCAAAGCTCTTGCTAACCCTCAGGTAGAGCAGAAGAAAGTTCAGATCTGGGTCAGGAGGCCACGGCTGAACTCCGCGCTCATGCTGTAGGGCATGATGATAGCTGATTTTACAGGGACAATAATGCTGTCACTATCTCAGCTAGAGCAGAACATGCATATGATGTGCACAACTGAGTCGTTGTTCAGAAGTTTAGAACCAATGTCTTTAGTAAACAAATCCAATATGGTCGCAGATAAACATATAGAATGACTCTAACATGCTGGTGCTCTATACCTTCACACCTTTAGTTTAAAATATATATATATATATATATATACAGATATATTTGTATGTTTTCTAAATGACTAGAAAATTCATATTATATATATATATATATATATATATATATATATATATATATATAGATTTAATAAATAAATATACTAAATAATAGAAGTGATCAAATCTGGAGGCAGAGTGGTACTGATCAGGACGATTCTAAGGGCTTCAAAGATACAAATGGTCATGACGATTGTACCATATATGATTATTAGACTTTAATAATAAAGATTATTAGTCGGAACAGCTTTACTCTTTCACATTTGTAGTAGTAGCACTTATGAACATTTAGTGGGTTAGTGCCCAACCCAATATTTGAACCAATTATTTTATGATTAAGGAAAATCTAACATGGAGACCGCTGTAACCGTGACAGAACAGGGGTCATGGTCGCACTGAGAATACACAGTACCCACTATTAGGGTAAATACAGTAATTTCACAAGTGTGCATGCCCCGTAAACCTTAAGCTGTATCAAAGATGTTATGAATGTCCTAGAAGTCTTTAACTGTATGCATTAGATTTGCATAGTATTGAGGGAATTGTAGTGGTTTAGGAGAATTGCTGTGGTAACTGTAGTCTTGTTTGCCCCCAAATAACACACTACAGGCTGTATTAACCACCCTGAGGTCGATATATGGCACTAAATGAAACAAACAGTAGTAGTTCTTGTGTGTTTAAATGAAATGAAAAGACGGGTAGTTTTTTTTACTCATTGTACTGTACTTGTATAAAACTGTGACGTCCAAACCATGGTACAAACCGAACTGGGACTTTTGTGTACTATTACACAAAAATACACATGCTGGGGGCCAGCAGCTCCATCAAAAGTAAATGGCTGAGACACAAGCAAATATATTTTGAAGAATGGAGATGCTTCCAAAGAAGTTTTAATTTAGGAGATCAAAAATGTCAGAAACAAAAGTATGTGACCAATTTTAGACCAATTAGAGTCACAGGCTGTACAGAAGCATACAGAGTTTTTAGGTGGCTCACAGTTGCTAATGGAACCTGCAAATATATGTGCATGATTTGCTAATTACAGTAACATCAGCATTTGCAGCTATTCAGTTCACTGGGATTGGCTTAATGGCAAGTGTAAAAGTGTTTTGGATGACCTGACATCAGATTATTTGATGCCAAAATTTGAACCAGTGACATAACTCCCTTAAGTTAACTCTCCTGTTAAGACTGCTGACTGGCAACAGCCACACCGGAGCATGAGAACTACGCTCTGACAGCACTTGTGCATGAGCCAAGTGATGAGGGAAAGAGTAGACTGATTTTCTGATGTTTATTGTGCTCAAAGCAATGAATTATTAGAAAGATATTATTATTATATATGGCAAATTGCCTTCCTACCCACCGAGAGGGTAACGGTTTTGGTTTGACATTCCTGTTGTGATTTTCCTCAGCCATATATACCTACTGGGTATGGAAACCATATTCATGCTTTATTTGTGTAAACAGGCAACAAATAGAACCAATTATGGTGTATGTATTCTAGAGTGGTTCCTATGCCCATGGATTAAACTGATTGGAAAAACCACAGCTGAACCCTCATCAGATGCTTCAAGGCATCACAGTAGGTTCTCTATTCTGCTGACGGGAGTGTAGATATATGGGGCCGACGGCAGCCGCAAACTCGAGAACAATCTCACACTCACAGCAGTCATGTTGTTCTTCAACTGGAAGTGCTTCTGGCTCTAATCGCTCCCTGCGGAAACCCTGCTTTTGAGGAACTGGACATTCTCTGGAGGTAATGCATAATTTCCACACTGAGCACTCTCAATGGCAAACTGTCGACTGATGGAACAGATCGCTCTTCATTCTCGATGTCTCTGCAGAAATTACAATTTAAGCTGCATAAATAAGGCGAACCCTCTTCTTTCCTTGGAGACCTGGTTTTATGCGAGCTTGGCAAACGTTCCATCGACCAAAAGGTCAAAAACCGTGGATGAGGGCTTCCTCGAGACATGTTTCTGTTTAAAGTTCACCGGTCAGCTCTCCCCCGTGCTCCTCTGTGTTTTTAATGTTCACCTGAGGAGATACCCTCGAGCTTTTGTGGTTATGCTAAATTCCATTGCGAGTTCATGGTGGTCTGTGTGTGCGTGTATGTCCTTCATAGGCCCCTTGTTGCAGCTTAGGTCATCCTTTCTAGTCAAATGTGCCCCATTCGCTCTCTGTCAAAGAGCAAATGTCTGATTGATTTCTTCCTCTGAATGTCTTGTTAAAGAACTCTGTATGTGTCTATGTGATCCACTTCACATCCACTTGAAATAGAATGTAGATCCTAAAGTGGCAAACGTAAATTCCTTGAGCCTATTCGGCACCGTATCAAGGTCCTCCCGTAAGGTCACCTTAAACGGAACAGGAAAGCCATTTGACCCAGTACATAATAAAAGTATACAACCATTTTCTTACTACTACACACTGTGTGGGTTAAAGGCTGCCTGCTGCACTTCTGTCTTGATGCAAAGTAGCAACACTGATGCAGCTGTCCATGCTTTCACAATGCAAAAACACCACTCATCACCTGGATACGTCATGGTAATATACTGTATGTGCTGCAGAAACCAAGATCCTGTAGCTACTCTCTCATGCATGTTTGCACACTGTCACTGAAGCCCAACCTAAATCTCTTAGAAAGGAGTAATGGAGGCAGCTTGACCACTTCGAGTTAAATGAAATACTGCCGCCAAAGATTTTTGCTCTCGAAGGGACCAACATGGTCTTTCTCACAGACAAAAAATTAGAAACGCAGCCTTTTATGTGCTGTCAGTGGAGCTAAAGTTCTAGTATGAACGCCTCCCATTCCACCGCCTTCTTATTTCAATTTTCCATTCCATCTTAAAAGGCCAGAATGTAAGTACTGCACCATTTAAGGTGGAATAAAAAAATGACGTTGATTAATAGGCCAACCTCACACTCACAGGCCTTGTACCAATATAGAGAAGATATTACTGGAGTGTGTTTTTGTTTTTGCTCTAGTATGTAGGTCAACTGCTTAACACAGCAAGGCTGATTACACACTAAGGTGTATTACTTACAGGAACTTCTGTACAAACTGGTGGGGCTATTCTTTGGTAATAGAAGTGTGTACTAACACTTATGACCCCCTTCGGCAGTACATAGGCTGTTTAAGGGCTTAAAGAAACCAGGCTAGTAGCTCGATCTAGTCATGCCCCTGAAGTGGAATAACCCAATACAAAAAAGAAAAAGTTTTGATTGCACGTTGATTTTAAGCAGTGAGTACAATCTGGGTAGATGAACTCATTACAGTTAGCAAGGCTAACTCAAATAATGTAACTACAGTACTTGTGAAAATAGTCCATTATGTTCCATATATGGTATAATACCACTTCCAATGGAATCCTGACAGTTTTTTCTCATAGTATTGCTGAGTATTAGGTACTTGTAACCTGTAACTTTATTTTCTGTTAATATTTATTGTGAAGTAATTTTGTTATGGTAGCTAGCATTAATGCTACTAAGCATATGCATGTTAGTGTATCACTGCTACAGCAGAATGCTAAGAGCACAGAGCTGTATCTCCCCTAGGCAATCAGCAAAGTTCTTTATTTAAAGGCAGAAGTGTTGCTTACACTTGTTTTAGGTGAAGTGATGGCGGTTTTATTTCTGTAGCTGTACAGAGTTGGGTTCCAGTGTTGATTTGTAACTTTTCTGGCAAATCCTAGTGGTTTCCTATATAATGTATAATGTATGTCCACATTCTAGCCCACAAGACGCAGACTGCACATGACATAGCATGAATGACGAATGCACGAGACTGCCTGTGAACAAGTGACAGGAAGCGAGGAAAGAGCTTGACAGCAGAAGGTGGAGTGCCATGTCTTTTCAGACTGCACCATCGGCTGTGTCACATTCATATTTTAGCACATCGTGCTTTTCTCCCTTTCGCTGTCTCCTTCTGGGAACTTTCCAGTGATGTAATGATTATATCACCATTTTGTTTGAGCGACTGAGCTCTGTGCTGAAACACATGAGGAGAAGCTGGTAGTTGTTTTTAACTTAACATCTTTCCGTCACCTCAGCCTGCAATGCCAGGGATGAGTTTTATGGCTGAAGATTGTGGGTGATTCCACAGATGATGTGCCATTTAGCTTTTGCAACTCATGCCAGGAAGGATATCTCATTTTTTTAAAACGGTAGCAGCATTCACAGTGCAGTGGTTAAGTGTTTGTGTCATAGGATTAGCAAACACACAAAACATGTTAAACTAGCATCAGTGCAAATAAGAACACAAACAACTTTCTATTAATCCACTTACATTTTATTTGAAACGATTGGGGGACTTTCAGTCTGTACTTTGGGCATCATGATTGTATTTTGGGAGTGCATTCGAATCACAGTGGGTGCAGAAGAAATGGTCAGACGCAAAGACCTGAGCAACGTTGGCAAGGGCCATATTGTTATGGCCAGATGACTGGGTTAGAGCATCTGCAAAACCACAAGGCTTATGGGGTGCTCCTGGTCAGCTGTGGTGAGTATCCACAGACAGTGGTCTGCAGAGGCACAAACCACAAACTGGCAAAAGAACATTGGGCACCCAAGTTTCATTGATGTGTGAGGTCAATATAGGCTATCCCATGTGGGCAGAACTGACAGAAGGGCTAAGAGCACAGTCCTCTCAATGAGGGGAATAAGGTCAAACAGCCGAAGACTAGTATGAAAACAGTCTACTGGGTGGTTACAATGCCTGTTAAAGGTATAAAACTAATGATAATAATAAAACTACTCCCTTTTGCTAGTTGATGGTGATTGATGGTTATTTTCCATCCTTTTCTAGATTTGATCTAATCTGGTGTCCATTAGGGATGGGCGATGTGATAAAAATATTATGACAAGACATTTCTCACTACACACATTATTATTTACTGCGATACACGTGATTGCAGACAAAATGCACCAGTAGTGACAGATTTATAAAACTGCTATTCAAATGCTGTCCTGTACTTCCTGCAATAATTCCTATTCAAAATCTGTCGCACATGTAGTTGATCAATGTTCTTCAAGCACTGACGATATCTTGATGCTTAGAAAAGCATATTGTGTATCACAACACAATAAAGTATTGTCATACTGCCCACCCCTAGTGTCCATATAGATCCACAAGATAGCCAGCTCCACCAGTGGGTTTACTGAGACCATGGGCTACAGATCAGGCAGACTCTGTGGAACCAGAGGGTAAAGGGGGTTGTATTCTGACTATTCAGACACAAACAAGAAGACTCTGCAGTGAATGTAGACGTCATATCTAGCGTGGAGCGCACTCAAACATAAAGGTGCTTTAGGAAGGACCATAAAGAACCATGTTTGTATTAGAGATGTGTGTGTGTGTGAGTGTGAAGAACATTCTAAAGATCTAAAGAACCTTTGCTTGATGTAAAGGTGTGAAGGTTCTTCACATGCACACTTCTGTGTTAAAAACATGCTTCTTTAAAGGAACCTATAGTGGTTCAGCAGTGGAACCATTTGCAGCATGTTTATTAAAAAAGAGGGCAAATTCTGAGCAAGGTCACTTTTTATTTTTCTACTGTCTATTAGAGTAATGGTCCTGACTCTCCATATGTAACCCTACAGTGGGTGTCAGAGAGGCACCATCAGTGTATAACTTTTAATAAATCCAATATAATTGCAGATATTTCCAATGCATATCCACAGAATTTCCTTTCCATAATAAAGAGAACAATATGAGGGAAAGTATGTCATTTATATATATATATATATATATATATATATATATATATATATATATATAAACTGTATAAAGTTTTTCTGAAGCAGATCTGTCCAGAGGTACTTCAGAGCAATGCGGTCAGTTGACAGTGATGCCGATGGTGTTACATTCCTTTTCAGCCACAGCGGCAGGTTTAAGCAGGTTTGCTCGCTCTGCCCGCGCTGGTGAACAATGAGCGCGAGAAGCCCTTTGATTGGCCGATAGCTCCCGGCGCTAATTAGGATCACTTTAACAAAGCCCCCGCTCCTCCCTCTGTTTTACATATGTGATCTTTATTCAGATTGGCCCTCTCATATGCAGATGAGCACCCGCATTGTTGTATGGAAAAGGGAAGGCAAATTCCACAAGCGTGTGTGTATGCGTATGCGTGCGTGTCTGTGTGCTGAAGCAGATGAGGCCTCACTTGTGACTGCACAAAAACAAAATGCATTAACCGAGGGGAGGAGGAAGCTGCCAATTAAAATCTACGGCCGTGTCGCCGCGTGTGAAATGATTGGCTAATTGACGGCTTGAACAGCGTGTTCTCTGCGGCATCCAGGCCGCAAATCTCAGCTGCTTTAATTCCTCTCTCAGCTTTTAGCCGCCAGCTACGCACTTTCACAGCATTCTTTATTCTGTTTGCTTTCCAGATTAGAAGTGTATGTGAGGAGCCCTCCCCCCACGTTCTGTTTTTCTGTTTCTCTCACTCTTTCTCTCTCCCCATCCTTCTTACTTTCTTTTGCTCTTTCTCTTTCCTTTGCGTTCCCCACCGTTTGCCTCTCCCTATGTTGCTCTCGGCTCACATCTCTTTCTCTAGCCCTTGTGTTCTTACATAGCCTCCATCCACTCTCGGTCTACCTCTTTCTCTCATCTTCTTTCTCACTCTCTATCTCTCTTGCTCTTAATCCCTCATCTCTCTTTCTCTTTCTTTTCTCCCGACCTGTCTCTCTCCCTTCTCTCACTTTCCCTTCATCCTTTCTCTCGACCGGTCTTTTTCTCTCTTTTTTTCTTCTCTCCCTTGCGCTCTTCCCTCCATTCTCTCTTGGCCTCTCTCCGTTTCTTTCTCCCTCTACCTCTTTCTCTCATCTTCCTTCTCAATCTCTAGCTCTCTTGCTCTCAATCCTTCATCTGTCCTTCTTCCACATTTCCCTTTTTTATCCCGGCCTCCCTGCTTTCCGTCTATCTCTCTGGCTCTCTCACTTTTTCTCCTCAACCCCCCCCCCCCCCCCCCCTTCCCCTATGTATTCACTGCATTACAGGTCATGATCTATTCTGAGTAGGTGATGTCACCAAAGTGGTGCAATCTGTGACGATACTACTGTCAATGCTAATAGGTTTTGCTGTATTGATGTAGAAAGCAAGTGAGTCTAAGTGATTCTTAGAATTGGATGCACTTATAAAGATAAAAATGTATATATATATATATATATATATATATACATATATATACATATATATATACATATATATATATATATATATTTGGAATATATATATATATATATATATATATATATATATATATATATTCCAAATAAAAAAAGATATTTCCAGAACACTACAATTTGAGATGGGTTGCTACTGAGATTGATGTGCATTTGCATCATATGCTAATATCTCCGTCATTACGGATAAAGACTTCCCTTTTCTGTCTCTCTTTCTCTCTCTCTCTCCTCTCTCTCCTCTTCTTTATCTGTACTCGCGCTCTTTGCCTCTCTCTTCTTCCCCATCTATGTCTTCTCTCTCGCCTCTTCACCCCCCCTTTCTCTCTTCCTCTCTCTCTCTCTCTCTCTCTCTGCAGACAGAATGCACTCGTTCACCCCAGCTATAAATAATACATCCACATACACCTATCCTAATGCATAATGTACACCATCATCTCTGCTCCTTTGCTGTACGTGTGCTTATGTGTGTGTAGCAGGAGATGGTTGATCAAAGCATACACACTCTGGGGGAAAATGTGTGTGAATTATAACAGGGCCAGTGTGGAAGTCACCATTCGAGCGTGTAGGGTTGTCGGGGCATGTCACAGGCCATGCGACAAATGATGGATGAAGAGATGAAAGAAGGATAAAGTATGGATAAAAGGCCCTCATTCTTTCATATGGTTGTTTTCGGAACTATTGGGAGATAAATAATGCTGTCTTCGCTGCAAGTGTAGTTGATTAGCTAAGACATATTTACTATCTAAAGGCTAATATAGCTAAGAAATAATGGAAGCTTATTTACACCAATTTGCATCATGCAAACCGCATCCCCTATTAATGACAGACTAGCTTCAAACCATGTCAAGCTGTTAAGTAATAGACATCTCTAGTAATCTCAAATAGACTTGCTTTTGAGTTTTATGAACCCCTCCCCCCAAAAACCCAATAACTGGTTATGCTACCCCTGGCAGTAACAACTGCAATCAAACATTTTAGTCTTAAATTGTTTATGCTCTGGATGAAGTTTGAACCATTGTCTTTACATTAGAATTCAGGTCAGGACTTCAGGTCACTCAAAATTGTTTATATTGAGCCTGTGCATCGGATCATTGTCCTGTTGCATAACCCAGCTGTGTTTGAGCTTTATGTCACAAACCGACATTCTCTGTCAGGACTTTCTGATAGAGATAGTTCTATAATTTATGACAAGTCGCCTACCCTCTTGCAGAAGCAAAGCAGCCCCAGACCGCCACAGTACCACCACCATGTTTGACGGTTGGTATCTTATATTTAAATTAGTTTAGAGATATTTAAATATGATATATTTGCAAAAATATATAAAATTAGGAGCACAGCTACCTTAAAAAACCTTGTCTGGTTAGTACCTGGGTGTTGTCACGGCCTGTGGTCTTCATTTTTACAGTTGTTATAGTTTGACCTGAAAAGGGGATTGTTTTTTTCACAACCAGAAGCCAATTGTAAGCCAACAGTTTCCTCAATAGGGCAATATATGTCATCTGTGGGAGCTTTCACAACATAGGGGGTGAATACTTATGCAAACAGCATTTCTTTTTGTTTTAGTAATGTATTCCTTTTAAGGCCTCACATGTGTGCTCAGTCAGAGAGTCGGAGAGTAGAGAAAGTGGTGGGAATAGGAAAAGGAAAGTGCACAGTGTTGGGGTGGGAGGGTGAGAAGAAAAGGAAAGAATGCAGCCGTGATAAAAAAAGGTGCCCTCTCACTCCTGTAAAGGAATTCCCTTCAATTCTGTATGCACTGCATTGAGATCTGATGGCTTTTGACAATAGTCTCCCCCCTCCCTTTTTTCTGCCTCCACCGCCTCTATCCAGATGCCTACAGCCCCCGGGGTTGGTGGGGTGTTCTTGGGGCCCCCTTGCTCCCCCACGGTTGTACAGGCATTTAGATGGGCCTGAGTCACCTACAGTGCCCCTTGGGCCCCTATACTGGGCCACCGAGGTTCATTAGGGAGAGAGAGGGGGAGCAAAATGAGAGATGACAACAGTAAACCTGAGCACAGCTACAATGCAGTGCAGACAATGAGAGCAAAGTCGAGGAGCTGTCCAAACCCGTTATGGCCGAGATAGCAGTCTTTTATTTCTGTGAGTTTGCCGATTCTTCGCCTTTTCTCCACTGTCTCTCTGGAGCTTTTGTGGAAGGCCTTTCTCCTCTCCTCTTATCTCGTCTTGTCTTCTCTTCTCTTATTTTCATGCACCACATACAAGTCATCAATAATGGTCTGCTATATGTGAGAGTATGTGAATGTGCCTGCTTACCTGTCATTCATTGGGTGGTCTTCGAACAACAGCGGCTTTCACTCAATCAGCCCGCCACATTTTTTACTCAAATCAACGCCGGCATGTGATTGGATGGCGAAATTACCCACGCTTGGCTTGCTCCCCTCATCACAGCCCAGGGCACAAATTACGGCAAGCAGAGTCCATCTGCCACCCAACCGGAGCCGTTGCCCCCCTCCGGTGCCCTACCATTGTTCCCTCGCCCTCCTCTGAAGGTTCTACTGCCCCTCCTGACGTGCTTGAACTGACCCGCCACTCTGGCCACCCGTCACTGCCCATTCAATTTAAAACTGAAACATTTCCACGCACACAAAGGCTTCAAGCACAGACAGGACAATGGAAAGAGGTCCCGTCTTTCTTTCTCTTTCCTCAACTCGCCCTTTTCCTTTCTTCAGCACATTGTATTTTTTTAATTGGCCGCTGGTTTCCATCACTTAGTGACTATAGGTGAAGCAACGGCTGCTCTGACTGAAGTGAATGTGTACTGAAGGGTACTGAAGTCTTTAATCAAGCCTGAAGTTTTGGTCTGATAAAAACTTGACCCAAGGCACCAATTTTATATTCAAAGTTTCTAAACCATGCACTAAAGCCCAGCATTCTTTATGGACCCCAGCTTGACTTCAGATGAACTTTTGTTTGAACGCAAACATAGCTTGACAAAATTCTGTACAGACCTGGATAACACCACCGCCTGCTAGTGTGCTACCATACCATGTGGAAGACTAGGGTTTGATTCCTGGCCTGGGTGACTATGCTGTGCTACACCAATAAGACTCTTTGGTCAAGACCCCTAACCCCACATTAGCCCACCTCTTGAATTCAAGTAACCTTGTAAGTTGCTCTGGACAAGGACATCAGCTAAATGGCACAAATGTAAATAATAAACCCTTGTCTACCCTGACAAAGTTATGTCTGGACAAAGTTTTGTCCCAACATAAATTCTGTCATAACTGAACTGTAGTCTGGCATAATTATGTCTGACAATTTACTGAATGATCATGGATGCTTGGATGCCAGGTTCTGGTGGTTGTAATCTAAATAAAAGATTTAAAAAAATATGGTTCACCAAATAGGATTCTAATATCAAACAATTCAGCCATTTTCAGTACTATACAGTGTTCTTTTAGCTTGGTGTGTTTCAATAAAAAACTGTCTGAACCAAATTGTATTTGTAACCATAGAAATTCTGTGGCAGAATAAAATTTGGTTCCAAATTCCTCTCCAAATCTACTGAACCCCAATGAAAAACTGTCTGAACAATAATTGGTCCAAACTAAATTCTGTCTGAAACCTACTCCAACACAACAGAGTTAGAACTATGTCACATACAAAATTTGGTTCCAGCTAAACTGGCTGAACCTGACGTGAGTCCAACAAAATTGTTAAGTTATCTAGAAACACTGACAGCCAGTGTCAGACCATTACTAAAAAATTCAATCTCTTATTTATCAGCTATTTAAAAAATCACTTAAATGTATTTATTTACAAATCTAAGGTTTTCAATATTGAAAATAACATTTACTGCATAATATATAGTTTTTTAATGCTGGCTTAGTGGCGCATGTTATCAGCATACCAGCTAACAAAATTAAGATAATAAAACTGTTGAAAGAGAATAAATTTGAGAGAATGAATGAGTAGGGGTATCTGTGGGCCTTTTATAATTCATGGATTATAAAAAACCCCAATGGGATATTTAAACCTGACCTGAATTGCTAGAAACAGACTGCATGACTTGCTTAATCTTAATAGCTCCAGGTACAACTGTAAAAGAAAACCTTGGCATTATGATGGATTCTATTCCGTCCTTCGATGGATGGACAATATTTTCCTGTAGGTTCTTCATGTTGAAACTATGGCGGAACCTCTTAAGGAAAAGGTTTTTGGAAGAAAAATGGTTTCTTGAAGGTTCTGCAAAGCACTTTAAGATTTTCAAGGATCTTCTACTTTTAAGAGTGTAGAATAGTCTCTCTTCATCTTTGAAATATTCTTAACTAAAGAATCACCTATTCCTTGCATGATGCCAAAATCTGGCTCATGCCTTCTTTTATATTGAGGTGGGACTATTGTAATGTCTGGCTGTCAGGTTGCTAAAAGGCTAAACATGCTCAAGCTAGTCCAGAACACAGGTGCTGACCCTCATGTCTGTGCTTCCGTCTGGCTCTCTCTTTCAGTTTTCTTTTTTAAGCTAGGCTGTTATAGTGAAGCTTACTGGAAAAAGCTTACTGGAGTCTGCAATGAGAATATGTCCTTACATATTGTGTCCAGTCACCTCAAACAAGATCTCCAACATCTCATGTTTTTGTTTTTGGTGACCCAAACCGCCTGCGTAGATACTGGTTTAAGATCAATGTTGACTGGGTGCCCCTGCTGAAAAACCTGACCAGCATACCCCACTCATCCCCCTGATAAGACTGATCCCTGCTCTTGCTAAAACCACCACTACTAACATAACTTGTCATGCTGACTTCTTTACATATTCATATTAACGGCTAATGGCAATCAAAGGTCTAATCTTCATTCCCAGTGATAAGACTTCTAACAGTAACCTCTTGTTTTAGTGGTTAAAACTAGGCTTGCTTGTGTTACTTTTATTGTTATTATTTGTTTATTAGGATGATTTCTTTATTTCTTGTTTTTGAAATGCAATTTTATTCACAATTCAGTGTTGACAACAGAAGGATGGCTTTCCTTGTAAGTCCTGGTTCCTCTCAAGGTTTCATCTTTTCCTTCTGAGAGTTTTTCCTTGCCACTGTCACTTCTTGCTTTCTCACTCGGGCCTCGGACCCGGATCTCTGTAAGGCTGCTTTGTGACAACGTCCATTGTTAAATGTGCTATATAAATAAACTTGACTTGCCTTGACTGAGTTGCGGGTGTCCGGATCCGTGGGAACTGCATGGGAATGGCACCGGGAATGCTGCTGAAATATAATTCCTTTAGCTGCTAAATGACTGAAGCGACCTTACCGTGATGTGTTCCCTCACTCCAGTCTGTCTTATGACTGATGATTCTCACCTCTTTGATATCAGATCCATTAAAAGCTTGGTAGAGAACAACATCCATTGTCTTTTGTTTTCAGAGCTTTACCCTGAATGTGCATGCGTGTGTTCTAACATGCCGGTGCGTTTGTGTCTCATGAACTCAATGAACCAGCATCCTTTCTTTCCTTTTTTTCAGCTTCAAGGTCACAGCAGAATGTCTGTGCATGTATGTATTTAGCTCTTGGCCATTTTGGAGACATAATATGATGAGGGACAACATCACACTATGGGGACATTTGGCTTGTTCCCATGAGTAAACAGCTGTTATTTTTTTATTTATGTAACAAATATTATCTGTAAAAGCCTTTATTTGAAAAAAATAAAGCTACAAAAACGATAAGCGATATATAGCATCTATTAAATAGATGGAAGTAAATAGAAAGACCTCACAAAGACAGATTAACAAACGTGTGTGTGTGTGTGTGTATATATATATAGAGAGAGCACATACAGCACTGAGGGAGGGGTTTTATTACCTGTAGTCAGACATAAGCGGAATCTGACCAATCGGATGGCCCTCCCTCCTGCAGAACTCTCCGCATCATGTAATACACTTATGGGCCAAAGCTTTCTTTTGTTCACTCCTGCACACACACACACTGCGCTGCTTTGTTCTAGCCATTCTGCATCTACAACCCACCACACACAGACTATCTATATATATACATATATAGTCTTCGTGCTCACTTCTTGTTTACTAAACACAATTTCACATCACACATTAATAACCTGACATAATGGTGTCTTTTCTAAAAGATTTATGTTTTATGACATGATTCATTACATTTAGATAAACCAAAATGATATACACTTTTAGTTTTTCAAGTTTCTTTTTTTAATGATCTTGCCTAAGGGCATACATTTGTCACCACGGCGACAAGCAGTTTCAAATAGCCAGAACCAGAGATGGCTCTCTGGGTTTTTAATTTTTTAATGCATGCGTTTAGATTAGAAAATGATTGTATTAGCCTGCCAGCAGGACCCTTGTGGAAAGATTTACAGCCTGCTTCTCGAAAAGCCGCCCCAGTGTCTTTGTTCGGGAGCTGGACGCTGGAGCAACCTGCTTATTTCAGCAAAATGAACAAAGTGCAGGTGCGGAGGGGTGAGATGAATGCATGTTTCCTGCATCTCCTGCATCTCCCACATCTCCATTGTTTTTGCTATAAAGATAATTAAGTAAATATAGAATACTACTACATACAAAACAGGTGGCGAACAAAGAGGAAGCAGGTGACAGAACAACAACATAACACCAACAGCAATAATAGGTATAAAAAATAATAAGAAGAATTATTGTTATTATTAATAATAATAATAATAATAATAATAATAATAATAATAATAATAATATGTAATATCCTTAGCACCCAGGAACAGATGGAAAACAGAAGCCAAGAAAAGGAGAGACAGATAGAGCTTGTTTACGTGTCCTCATAAAACCCTCTTTCGTCCTCTGTCCCCTCTCCTCCATCTCTCTCTCTCTCTCTCTCTCTCTCTCTCTCTCTGTCTGTATCTTGCATAATGGCAGGGATGTATAGAACGCAAAGGATGATCTCACTGCAGGGCATGTTGCTGAAAAGAGGCCATGATTTCATCATCTCTCTCTCTCTCTCTCTCTCTCTCTCTCTCTCTCTCTCACTCTCTACCTCAGACTTTCATTCTCTCTTTGCAATGCCACTGTCTGCCTCACTGGGGCAGCACAGGCCTGTTTTATGGCCTAATGGTCTCCTCTTTGAAACAGAGCAGACTGACACCCGCTGAAAGAGCCAGACTGCCTCAGACAAAGAGAGCATGTGGAGGCGGGGGTGGGGGGTGGGGAATCTAATGCACTGCAGAGAGAGAAGGGCAGAGAGAGAGAGGGATGGCAGAGGTAAAAGGAGGCGTAAGCGCAGAGAGCCTGAGGAGGGAGGGAGAGAGAGAGAGAGAGAGAGAGAGAGAGAGAGAGAGAGAGAGAGAGAGAGAGATTTAGCACATCTTTGTTGTGCCGATGCCGTCAAACCATCACCACACAGATCATAACAACAGAGTCAACAGAACACAGTTAAATCAGCTCCCTCCTAATTCATTCTCCTCTTTTTCTCCAGCCTTTATCATGGACTGGTTATATAGCAACTGAGCGATGTGACAGATTCCTCAGTAGACCCGATTACATTCCCCACCATCCTATAATATTCATATTCCACTTTCAGTCATGCAAACAGAGGCTAATTTCACCAATTCAGACCATTTACCTCATTGTTGCTCTTCCTGGTTTTCGGTTACCCCCGCCAAACTCCCTTAAAGCAAGTCCTATTAAAATATGCAAACGTATTACCTAACCTCTTACAACACAGCAACACAAGAGACGAGAGCGAGAGAGCGAAAGAAAGAGGGAGTGAGAGAGAGAGAGAGCATCAGTGGCAGCTGATCTGTGAGTGATTTAGCTCCAATAAAGAATACATCAATCCACAACAACAGCTGGCTCTCAATTCAACTACTACACAGTAATAGGGGTCCTCTGCATGTGTGTGCGTGTGTGTGAGGGGAATAGGGTGTAGTGAATAATGCAGCTTTGTTTTAGGGCCATACTGTTCTCTCGCTGTAAAGGTCTGGTTATGTAACCCAGTCTCTCTGTTTGCCTCTGCAGTCTGGCTGCACAGGGCCTCAGCTGCACTCACTCGTCCTTCAGCTGCTAAAGAAACTCTGTGACAGTGACATTTCCACTAGTGTGTGTGTGTGTGTGTGCGTTGGGGGGCATGTATTAAGCTCTTTGTGGGGACCGTATGTCCTAGGATGATGGAAAGCATTGAACATTGTGCGGACATCAGTCTGGTCCTGTGAAGAAAAAGGCAGCTGTTACTTGAAAAGGGGCAAAAAGAGGTAAAAGCTTTGCTTTTTGATTCTGAAGGTCGGTGTCAGGTTAGAAGTGTGTGTTTGTGTTTATGTGTGTGTGTGTGTGTGTGTGTGTGTGTGTATCCATTTGTCTTACTAAATGTCTCCAAGTTAATGGTGAATGTAGATAAACATTTTGACATTATGTCTGGTTGTATAAGTTCACAGTGGTTGATCATGCACCATTCAAGTAGGTACTGGCTGATTTGCAACATTTATGGAAGGCCCCTATAGGCTATTGACATTTCTGACCAAAATATAGATGTCAATTAACAGACAAACCTTGAGTGTTAGATATTAGATACTATTAGATATTAGATATATTCAGTAAAAAGCTGCTAATGAAAATGTGATTGGCTTATTCCTCTGTCAGTTCCCAATTATGTTGGTGGTTAATCTGTCACATTAGGCCTTCACCTCTGCTCATGAAGTTCCAAACAAAGAAAGAGCTCATTAAGTTATATCCATTCAGATACCACAGAGACAAAAAAACCTGATTGGACAATTATCCGATTAGCAGATTATGAATTCAACCCTTTTGCTGCCAACCTAGTGTTGTAATACTTGCAGTTTAAAAATAGGCATAATTGTATAGAAAAAATGCTAACATTAAATACATATTTAAATTTAAATCAATATATTTGAAATTCTCAGAAATCAGTAGGTCAGGAATGTCCTCACAGTGTGTGCCCACCAGTTAATTTGATAGATGATGGCACTGTTTTCAGTACTGACTGCATTGTTTTGGTAGTGATTGCACTATTTGTAGTAGTGACAGCACTGTTTTCAGTAGTCACTGCACTATTTGTAGTAGTGACGGCACTGTTTTCTGTAGTAACTGCATTGTTTGTAGTAGTGAGTGCACTGTTTAGGTAGAAAATGCATTGCTTTCAGTAGTGACTGCATTGTTTCGGTAATGATGGCACTGTTTTCAGTAGTGAGTGCACTGTTTTCAGTAGTGATGGCATTGTCAGTAGTGACTGCATTGTTTTGGTAGTGATGGCATTGTTTTCGGTAGTGACTGCATTGTTTAGGTAGTGATTGCACTGTTTTCAGCAGTGACTGCATTGTTTTGGTAGTGATTGCACTGTTTTCAGTAGTGACTGCATTGTTTTCTGTAGTGACTGCATTGTTTTGGTAGTGATGGCATTGTTTTCGGTAGTGACTGCATTGTTTTGGTAGTGATTGCATTGTTTTCAGCAGTGACTGCATTGTTTTGGTAGTGATTGCACTGTTTTCAGTAGTGATGGCACTGTTTTCAGTAGTGATGACATTGTTTTCTGTAGTGACTGCATTGTTTTGGTAGTGATTGCACTGTTTTCAGTAGTGACTGCATTTTTTTTGTAGTGATGGCATTGTTTTCAGTAGTGACTGCATTGTTTTGGTAGTGATGGCATTGTTTTCAGTAGTGACTGCATTGTTTTGGTAGTGATTGCACTGTTTTCAGTAGTGACTGCATTGTTTTGGTAGTGATGGCATTGTTTTCAGTAGTGA
Organism: Salminus brasiliensis; assembly: GCF_030463535.1. Classification (NCBI taxonomy): domain Eukaryota; kingdom Metazoa; phylum Chordata; class Actinopteri; order Characiformes; family Bryconidae; genus Salminus; species Salminus brasiliensis. The sequence goes on from NC_132878.1 coordinate 37,451,035, forward strand.
CTGCATTGTTTTCTGTAGTGATGCCATTGTTTTCTGTAGTGACAGCACTTTTTTCAGTAGTCAATGCATTGTTTTGGTAGTGATTGCATTGATTTCAGTAGTGACTGCATTGTTTTGGTAGTGATTGCACTGTTTTCAGTAGTGCCTGCATTGTTTTGGTAGTGATGGCATTGTTTTTTAGTAGTGACTGCATTGTTTTGGTAGTGATGCCATTGTTTTCTGTAGTGACAGCACTTTTTTCAGTAGTCAATGCATTGTTTTGGTAGTGATGGCATTGTTTTCAGTAGTGACTGCATTGTTTTGGTAGTGATTGCATTGTTTTCAGTAGTGACTGCATTGTTTTGGTAGTGATGGCATTGTTTTCAGTAGTGACTGCATTGTTTTGGTAGTGATGGCATTGTTTTCAGTAGTGACGGCACTTTTTCCAGTAGTGACTGCATTGTTTTGGTAATGATGACATTGTTTTCTGTAGTGTCGGCACTTTTTTTCAGTAGTGACTGCATTGTTTTGGTAGTGATGGCATTGTTTTCAGTAGTGACTGCATTGTTTTGGTAGTGATGCCATTGTTTTCTGTAGTGACAGCGTTTTTTTCAGTAGTGACTGCATTGTTTTGGTAGTGATGGCATTGTTTTCAGTAGTGACTGCATTGTTTTGGTAGTGATGCCATTGTTTTCTGTAGTGACAGCGCTTTTTTCAGTAGTGACTGCATTGTTTAGGTAGTGACTGCACTTTTTTCAGTAGTGACTGCATTGTTTTGGTAGTGATGGCACTTTTTTCAGTAGTGACTGCATTGTTTTTGTAGTGACGGCACTTTTTTCAGTAGTGACTGCATTGTTTTGGTAATGATGACATTGTTTTCTGTAGTGACGGCACTTTTTTCAGTAGTGACTGCATTGTTTTGGTAGTGATGACATTGTTTTCTGTAGTGACAGCGCTTTTTTCAGTAGTGACTGCATTGTTTTGGTAGTGATTACACTGTTTTCAGTAGTGACTGCATTGTTTAGGTAGTGACTGCACTGTTTTCAGTAGTGACTGCATTGTTTTGGTAGTGATTGCATTGTTTTCTGTAGTGACGGCACTTTTTTCAGTAGTGACTGCATTGTTTTGGTAGTGATGGCATTGTTTTCAGTAGTGACTGCATTGTTTTGGTAGTGATGCCATTGTTTTCTGTAGTGACAGTGCTTTTTTCAGTAGTGACTGCATTGTTTAGGTAGTGACTGCACTTTTTTCAGTAGTGACTGCATTGTTTTGGTAGTGATGGCACTTTTTCAGTAGTGACTGCATTGTTTTGGTAATGATGACATTGTTTTCTGTAGTGACGGCACTTTTTTCAGTAGTGACTACATTGTTTTGGTAGTGATGACATTGTCTTCTGTAGTGACAGCGCTTTTTTCAGTAGTGACTGCATTGTTTTGGTAGTGATTACACTGTTTTCAGTAGTGACTGCATTGTTTAGGTAGTGACTGCACTGTTTTCAGTAGTGACTGCATTGTTTTGGTAGTGATTGCATTGTTTTCAGTAGTGACTGCATTGTTTTGGTAGTGATTGCATTGTTTTCAGTAGTGACTGCATTGTTTTGGTAGTGATGGCATTGTTTTCAGTAGTGACTGCATTGTTTTGGTAGTGATGGCATTGTTTTCTGTAGTGACAGTGCTTTTTTCAGTAGTGACTGCATTGTTTTAGTAGTGATGACATTGTTTTCAGTAGTGACTGCATTGTTTTGGTAGTGACTGCATTGTTTTCTGTAGTGACAGCACTTTTTTCAGTAGTGACTGCATTGTTTTGGTAGTGATGGCTTTGTTTTCTGTAGTGACAGCGCTTTTTTCAGTAGTGACTGCATTGTTTTGGTAGTGATTGCACTGTTTTCAGTAGTGACTGCATTGTTTAGGTAGTGACTGCACTGTTTTCAGTAGTGACTGCATTGTTTTGGTAGTGAAAGCATTGTTTTCAGTAGTGACTGCATTGTTTTGGTAGTGATTGCATTGTTTTCAGCAGTGACTGCATTGTTTTGGTAGTGATGGCATTGTTTTCAGTAGTGACAGCACTTTTTTCAGTAGTGACTGCATTGTTTTGGTAGTGATGACATTGTTTTCAGTAGTGACTGCATTGTTTTGGTAGTGACTGCATTGTTTTCTGTAGTGACAGCGCTTTTTTCAGTAGTGACTGCATTGTTTAGGTAGTGATAGCACTTTTTTCAGTAGTGACTGCATTGTTTTGGTAATGATGACATTGTTTTCTGTAGTGACAGCACTTTATTTCAGTAGTGACTGCATTGTTTTGGTAGTGATGGCATTGTTTTCAGTAGTGACTGCATTGTTTTGGTAGTGATGGCATTGTTTTCTGTAGTGACAGCGCTTTTTTCAGTAGTGACTGCATTGTTTTGGTAGTGATTGCACTGCTTTCAGTAGTGACTGCATTGTCTAGGTAGTGACCGCACTGTTTTCAGTAGTCACTGCATTGTTTTGGTAGTGATGACATTGTTTTCAGTAGTGACTGCATTGTTTTGGTAGTGATTGCACTGTTTTCAGTAGTGACTGCATTGTTTTGGTAGTGATGGCATTGTTTTCAGTAGTGACTGCATTGTTTTGGTAGTGATGGCATTGTTTTCTGTAGTGACAGCGCTTTTTTCAGTAGTGACTGCATTGTTTAGGTAGTGATTGCATTGTTTTCAGTAGTGACTGCATTGTTTTGGTAGTGATTGCATTGTTTTCAGTAGTGACTGCATTGTTTTGGTAGTGATGGCATTGTTTTCAGTAGTGACGGCACTTTTTTCAGTAGTGACTGCATTGTTTTGGTAGTGATGACATTGTTTTCAGTAGTGACTGCATTGTTTAGGTAGTGATGGCATTGTTTTCAGTAGTGACTGCATTGTTTTGGTAGTGATGGCATTGTTTTCTGTAGTGACAGCGCTTTTTTCAGTAGTGACTACATTGTTTTGGTAGTGATTGCACTGTTTTCAGTAGTGACTGCATTGTTTAGGTAGTGACTGCACTGTTTTCAGTAGTGACTGCATTGTTTTGGTAGTGATGACATTGTTTTCAGTAGTGACTGCATTGTTTAGGTAGTGATTGCACTGTTTTCAGTAGTGACTGCATTGTTTTGGTAGTGATGGCATTGTTTTCAGTAGTGACTGCATTGTTTTGGTAGTGATGGCATTGTTTTCTGTAGTGACAGCGCTTTTTTCAGTAGTGACTGCATTGTTTAGGTAGTGCCTACACTTTTTTCAGTAGTGACTGCATTGTTTTGGTAGTGATGACATTGTTTTCTGTAGTGACGGCACTTTTTTCAGTAGTGACTGCATTGTTTTCTGTAGTGATGGCATTGTTTTCAGTAGTGACTGCATTGTTTTGGTAGTGATGGCATTGTTTTCTGTAGTGACAGCGCTTTTTTCAGTAGTGACTGCATTGTTTTGGTAGTGATAGCATTGTTTTCAGTAGTGACTGCATTGTTTTGGTAGTGATGGAATTGTTTTCAGTAGTGACAACACTTTTTTCAGTGAAATGTGGCATTTGTCCTGCCATAATACATACAAATATTTTGGACTGATTTGCCCTTCATACTTTTTGCTTTGATCGATCTGATAGCTTATTTATCTTTTTTGATTATTAGAATAAATGTTTGAACATTACATTTTATTACTATAGTCATGCCACTACAGAAACTACATTTAGGGATTAGTAGTTGGGTCAGTCACGTCATCTCTTGAGGTATTGCATTGGGTTTCAGTAGATTATAACATAATCATAATCATAAATGTCCCATCTAAAGTCTAAATAATCAACTGTTATTTTAAATGGTTTGTTTTTACTGTGGTACTGCTGTTGGAATCAATTGGGTTAAATGGTCCATAGGTAGTATGTTCTGATTTTAAATTGGTTGGTTTTGAATGAAGAACTGCTGATACATTAAATCTCAGAGATGAAATGAAACCAGTTAAAACATCTATTCAATTTTTGAACTGCAGGGATGACATCCTCTTGCAATGCTCCTAAAGCAAACACCTGGATATACCCTAAAAAAGTGTTTAAATACTTTTGGGGACATGGTTGGACTTGGGGCATGTGTTATGTGCACCAAGACTAAAAAATAAAAACAATGACTCTGTAACATGAAAACATAGCATGAGCTGGGTTTGACTAATGATCAACCTGATCAATGATTTTAATTTACATAGTCTTTCAAAATGCTTACGATTCCCATATGGTGCAGCATACCATTAGGATTGAGATGTTTTTGTCTCAGTTTGGCTGAAGCATGTGGCGTTCTGACCTGTGGTCTTTCCGAAGAGGCCAATAAAAGTGCCCGGCTTCATTGGTCCCTTCACGCCTTTATTAGAGGAAAGAAAAAGAACCGAAGGATTTGAGGGAGAAAACGAGCGACTTTTCTTTTTGAGAGGCACACAAAGATCGACTTTCAGTGGTGGAAATTATCCCTCTTTCTTTCTCTCCACCTTTCTTTCCCCGTTTCACTCACATGCCAGGTTCGGAGGCCCCCTCCCATCCAGTAAACAGTCTTTTCTTTCCTGATGATGCCGTCATTCGGAAATCCCAAAAGTCATTAACAAATAATTAATTAACAACCCCTTAGGGAGGGGCTGAGAGACCCGCTCTCTCTCGTGCGCACTGGCATGCATTAAAGGACGACAAAGCCTCAGTGAAAGAGACAGAGCTACCAAGAGACATGTGGTGTGCAGGGCTTTCGGACCAATTAGCATCCTAACAGTGAAGGTTAATACGATAACTTGATGAGATGGAAAATTTCTGTGCTTTTATGAATGCATACAATTGAAACCCTTACTCCAAATGTAGTTAGTTAGCCAAGAGGGTTGAGTAACGTACTGTTGTTTATTAGTATAATTAATATTCTGGCTTCATGGTGGTGAATAGAACTGCATTAATTTTGTTTCTTTGTGCATTTGATGGATAACAGTACATTATTTGCTTAAAATAGAAAGGCGCCACAAGGGTCCTTTGGGCAAGGTCATTGAAGATCCACTTTTGATTACCCAAATTAACTACACTATATGTCCAAATGTTTGTTGACACCCCTTCTAATGAATACATTCAGCTACTTCAAGTTACACCCATCGCTAGCACAGATGTGCAAATGCACACACACGGCTTGTCTAGTCCCTGTAGAGAAGTACTGCCAAAAGGAAAGGATCGTCAACCTGTTGCTACCATGCCTGAAGCCAGGCGTGGGCTAGAGGGGTATAAAGCCCCCCAGCATTGAGCAACATTCTGACCTGAGTAATGCTCTAGTCTCTGAATGCAAAAAAAAAAAAAAAAACAACAACTAAATTTAATACCTTTGATTTTGTAAGAAACACTGAATGAGCAGGTGTCCAAATACTTTTGTCCCAACACTTTTATAGATACTTTCTATATATTAAGTGGAGGTTCTTTCAGCTTTCTAGGTCACACATCTCATTTACAAAACATGATTCTCTAAACAACCTTTTACTGGATGGAAAAATAGTGAAGGAGGACTCTTCAGTATAACCTCAAACCTGGTCAAACCTAATTATCAACATTTGGGTGCTCAGTTGGGTGTTCCAACAAGATATTCATCCTAATCACACATCAGAGGTGGTTGTGGAATGAAGAAAGCAGGCTAACATGAAGCCTTTGTAATGATCTTCCCAAAGTCCTGACCTTAAACATGTGGACTATACCAAAAAAACAACAACCAATTTATTAAACTCTACCTATTTCACCAAGAAGAGCGCTCCACTATCCAAACAGAGGATTACTGAAGGCTAATAAAAGTGTCTCGTCCAGGTGCAACATCCTAACTTGCATTCAACCAAACATTAGGTATGATGGGTGAATATCAGAATATCATGCCTAGCACCCAATGGTTCTGGGTAGGTTTTGGACCCACTGTGACCCTGTCCAGGACGAAGTGAAAAGAAGATGGATGGTAGGATGAACAAGCTTCCAGTACTTGTACATTAGCCTTGTAGCTTCAGAGAAAAATCTAATGTTTTGCATGTTTTTAGAACATTCTGTTAGTTGCCAAGCAAGGATGGCTGAAGGAATGCAGGATCTGCAGTCATTTCATTAAATTAAAAAAAATTAATTAAAATTAAATAAAAAAGTAATAGTTCATGGACAAAACTTACCCCATGACAATAATGCTAATTTCCATGTACGTGTATATGTGATTTCAAGTGTTTGTTAGCAAGAAGCTAACAATGTCATACATCTACTTTCACACACCATAAAAAAACATGTCCTACACAATATCCACAATAAGTCATGTGTTTACAAATCCCTGCTGAACATATAGAGCCTAATTTGAGTAGAAGCCAAAATATAATTTACATTAGAGAACTATATTGGGAGTACCAAGCCAAATGATGTGCAGCCGGGGTTCAATACTACTAATGAAGTGAATCACTAAGAAAATACAAAGCTTTAAACAGCTTGTTAAACAGCCGAGTTGATCATTCTACTTCTTAAGAAAATAAATTATAAGCCTCTCATTTAAAATAAAATTCAGTTCTAACTTCATCTTTTGGTTCACTTGATGGTCCATAACAGCCCATTAACAGCACAGTGGCTTGACTTAGGGCATTCAGTATTTCAGTAATTGTGTGTGTGTGTGTTGTGAATTTCTACGCAGCTCTGATTTCAAAACCATCCGTTTAATAAATGGGATTTTTTTGCTGATGTTGTTAAATTACAGATCACCTGAAAAAGGAGAAAGACTTCAACTCTCCAACCTGCTCCTCCTCTTCAGCCCTGTTCCTGGTTTGTTACTTTCTCATAATTGCTGCAATCCTTACAGAGGTGGGAGTTAATCTTTAAGCGAGGTCCTGATTAGACACATTGTGTAAATGAGGCAGAAAAGAAGCGAGCAAAGGCCCATTACCGTTTACAAGAGACTTTAAAAGCCAGACATCATAAACACACAGACGCACACACAGGCTTGGCTTCAGGGTCACTGGGGTTCACCCTTGACCTTAAAAAACTCACATATGTTGATGAAGTCATTAACCACACACATACACACACACACACACACACTCACTCACACAAACACACACAGTAGCTCTCCTACTCCGTTTCTCCCCTGCTCACTTTGAAGAGTGTCTTTGTTTTAAGAGCTGCTGAAGGGCCGAATCTTGTGAACGGTGACAGCTGTGTGTGTGTGTGATGACTTTGTCTCACTTTGTTGACCTTGTCCCGAGGTTTGTGTGCCCTTGCCTTCGCTGCCTTGCCTTCATTCTGCCAGCACCAGTGACATCATCAAATGGCAGGATTTCAGCATTTGGGCAGCTGGTGTTCTTCAGTCCATTTAGCCTTCTCTTCTCTCTTTTCTGCCCTTTTCTCTCTGGTTTACTCACTCACAGCGATTCAGTTCTCTCTCTGATGACTCAAGGTTGGAAGATGCTGTGTGATCGAATGCCAGGGGTGTAAACGATGCGATTCAATTGTGGAGGAACTATTCACACAGCAGCTGCTAAATATACACAATAAAAAAGCTATATATATATATATATATATATATATATATATATATATATATATATATATTTAGTTTTTTTTTTTATTTATTTATTCATGGTTAAAAAAGCCAAACAATTTTAGTTTGGCCAAGAAATGAGTGAATGCCTAATTAAATAGCACTATGTAACATATTCAAGTATTGTAAAATACAGTAGATGTATGTGAATTGGCACCTTCAGATTGAGGCATGTTTAAAAATCTCCATCTGTTGTATTGAATTGTAGTGTATTTTATTTTATTCTCTTGCATTCTCCTCCATGTTCTGCTTCTATTCTATTCTATTCTATTCAGTCTTTGAGGAACTGCAAAGGCTCCCTACTCCCTCAATAGTTTTGCGATATATGGGAGGGGCTCTTTAGATCACTAACTAGTGGTAGAAACACAAGCAAATTTGGACACTTCCCCATCATCAACATGCATTGTCACATAAGTCACATAATCCAAATTTTGAGCAGCTAAGCTGTGTTTAAAGCTCCATACACATGCAAACTGAATTCTGAATCAGTTTCAAAGAATACTCTTTGACTGTCCTCTTGCTTTTTGTCAGTAACAGCAGCTTCCTGTTAATGAACTACGCAGGAACATATCTAAAATTCACAGCGTACAGTGGCTTGTAACTTGCTTATATGAGAAAAGGCTGTTGTTTGCTCTTATAAGCAAGACTCAAAAAGCATTTGTCCACATTCAACCAAATTAGTGAGCTGTGATGTTTATCGTAAATTATAAGTGCATTGTGGGAGATTTTAGAGCACTCAAAATCACTTTCAAATTCTACTTACAGTTCACTTTTACTCCCTATTTACAAAAATGTCAATAAGGACCCATTTAGGTCACAGCTACAAGTACTGACTTGGATTCGGTCCAGTTCTATTGCGTTTTGTTCAATTCTATTATATTTGGTTCTTAGGATTTGTGTTGATCTTTTCTATTCTGCTCTGTTGTGCTTTGTTCTTTTCTATTATAAGCTATATTTTTCTATTTTGTTCTATTTTCTATTATTTATTACTTCATGTCTTTTCCATTTCTATTGCATTCTATTTTTTATTTCTGCTTTTATTCTATCTGGTTCTCTAAGGTTCTCTTCTAATCTGTTTTGCTCTATTCTGTTCTATGATTTGTTCAGTCACTTCAGTCTTTGATGGCCTATTTACACAGTTTATTGTCTTGTATTCTGCTGTACTCTGTTTTATCTGACTCTGTTCTCTATTGTGTTTTTTTTTGGGTCTGTTGTGTTGTATCATACTGGATTGTATTCAACGGTGCTTTGTTCCTTTCCTGTCCTATTCTACACTGTATGTCTGAATATTTGTGGACATCTCTCATTGCTGACACAGATGTGCAAATTCACACACACAGCTTATCTAGTCTGTGTAGAGAAGTATTGCCAATAGAATAGGACTCTGTAGAGCAAATAAACAATATCCTATTGGCAGCATGCTGCCTAATGCCAGGCGTGGTCTAGAGGGGTATAAAGCCCACCAGCATTGAGCTGTGGAGCAGTGGAATAACGATGTTCTCTGAAATGATGGTTGGTGCGCCATCCCATACTTTTGTGATGAGTTGGGGTGTTACAAATATGTTGGGGTGGTGATCATGCAACATCCTGACTAATAGTCTTGTTGCTAAATGCAATCAAATTCAAATTCAGACAGTCACTCCAACAAAAGCAGAATAAACTCTTTTTAATACCCTTGACTTTGGAAGAAACAATGGACAATGAGCAGGTGTCCCAATATTTTTGTCCATACAGCGCATATTGTTCTATTTTGTTAAATTTTCTTTTATTTTTGTATTTTTATTTTTATTTTTTTATTATTCTTATTCAGTCTCAGATGAACTATTTACACGGTTAACATTTTTGTGTCCTGTAGCAACATCAAACTGAAACAAAGTCCTCTTTAGATGATGATCAGCAGACACACACACATACATGCGAACCCAATGACTGCACCAGCTCATACTCACAAAGGTGTGATCATCACAGCAAGGTGCCAATCCTATTAATGAGCGAAGCTAATGATAATGAGTGAGGCGCTAACATGCCACCCTGGTCCTGATGGACAATAGCCTGTGAGCCTCAGTGCCATGTCAATCTCCCTCAAGCTACTGATGTAGGACAAAGAGATGGAGGGAAGAAAGAAAGGACGGAAGGAAGGAAGGAAGGAAAAGCAGTGGGAAATAAAAGTGGAATAGCCCCTAAAAGAGCTGGTTGTACTGAACATGATTGTCTTTGTGTTTTTTGCATTTCACACTCTTAGCCAGCTTTTGTTCTGCAGCATTTGTCAAGCATCGTCTGAGTCTTTAATTTTTGCTTTGCCTGCATTCTGCTCATTTACATAATACCGCCCACTTATGTAGTTGTCATGGTTCCCAGGATGATTGAGGTTGCAGCTTGGCAGCGTTCCGATTTACATTTGGCACAAGCATGCATTAACATAACACTGATAAGGGAATACTGAGACGGCGAGACGGAACCATCCCTCATTTTTATCACAAGCTGGAGTTATTATGTAATTATTTACTGCCACCGCTTCACACTGGTTGGCCTGCTGGTCTGCTGTGTAGAACATTGATGCATTAGACACTATAATTGAGGTGTTCATTATATATATATATATATATATATATATATATATATATATATATATATATATATATTATTCAGTTGTGTTTTTACTCTTTGTTGTTTGGTATTCTGCTCTTTCTATTCTGTTTTTTTTATTCTATTCCATTTTTAATGTAATTTAATCTTCTTATCCACTTGTCCTGGTCAAGGGCGCAGTGGATTTAGAGCATACGTGGACAGGGTGCCACTCCATTGCAGGGCATTTTTTGATTCTGTTCTAGTCTAATTAGTGTTTTTCTAGTCTGTTCTGTTTTGGTCTATTCTGATTTGTTCTTTTATATTCTAGTTTGTTTTATTCTATTCACAATACTACTGTTTCTATTCTGTTGTTTTCTATCTATTCTGGTCTATTCTAGTTTTTTATATTCTGGCCTATTCTGATTTGTTATATTCTAGTCTTTTAATATTCTGGTCTGTTTTATTCTAGTTTTTTAATATCCTGCTCTATTCTGATATTTTATATTCTATTTTGTTGTATTCTATTAAGATTTGATTCTTTTCCATTGTTTTATATTCTTTATGTGTTCTGTTTGGTTCTATTCTAATTCACTGTTTTAGTTGTTTCTGTTTTGGCCTGTTTTACTCTGATTTGTTCGATGCTATTCTCTTCAATTCCAATTATAATTATTTCTTTTTGTTTTACTCTGTTTTACTCTGATTTGTTCTATTCTATGGTGTCAGGATTAGTTTCAATTTTTATTCTCATGTGTTTTCTATTCCATTTCTATTCTATTTGTTTCGCTTCAATAATTTTTTTTATTGCATTCTGTTCTTTTACATTCCTTTTTGTTAAGTTCCAGTCGGACATGTTCTGTTTAATTCTGTTTCACGCTGCTGCATTGACCTAAGAGACGATTTTGTATGAAAATGTAGAATTAAGTACATAACTCCCTCCCCCCAGCACACACAAACAAACACACACACACACACACACACACACACAGAGTCTCACACAGACTTTGATGTGTCACTCGCCAAACTGTAGCTGGAGGTTCATATACTCACTCAGCTCTTATTCATTACCTCATTATCCTAACACACACACCCTCTACAGACAAACCCACACACATTCTCAGATCAGATGCCAGCACCACAGCTCTTCACCGGAAATCAGACCACATTAATGAAAGGTACAGATTCGCATACTGTCACCATATGCGCGGGCGCCTCTGCTTTGTGTGTGTGAGGTTAACATCACCCTGTGTGTGTGTGTGTTTGAAGAGGGTAAGTGGCGTGCGGGCAGTGTGTGCAGAAAGCCCACTGTTTGAGGCTGTGGTTATATACAGTTTATGCTGTCAGTGTTGTATACTGAGGGCCAAAGAGCAGAGGATTTATCAACTGGAAAGGATGGAGGGTTCTGTAGACGGAGTAATCCAGATGCTCAAAACAAACATACACACACAGACACACACACACACACACACACACCAGTATGTCTTCACATAGGAACAGTAAAAGATCACACAGAAGGAACTTCTATCAGAAATAGTAGCCTTTTGTCAGCTATGGCTGTTTAGACCCACCCTATCATGTCACAGCACATCTTATGACATATGGTTTTTAATGAGGCACATGCTGTCTAATTAAGATGATTTTGTGAAGGTTATGTATATGTTATTTATTGATGCTGTCCAATGAAAAACCTTTTTAACTTCCCTCCTCATTTGACCCAGTAGCTGTACCCTGTGTGATTCATTCTGAGTAATAGACCAATAGAAATGCTCTATGCTGGTGATACATGTTTTTCATTGGACAGTGGTGCTACACCCATATATATATATATATATATATATATATATATATATATATATATATATATATATATTACCTTTTATTAGTATTAATAATAATATAATGATAATGTCTGATTATGAACAGACATAGTGAGTGTAATAATTATCTAACCAGCCAATCATGTGGCAACAGAGGCAGAGAAAAAACAGGGTGGAGAAAAATGTGATCTGATGGTAGTTGGTGGTTTCTAGAATTTAATCAGAATGATGTAATGACGAAAAACATCCAGTGAATGACACTTCTGCAGACCGAAACATCTTGTTGATGAGAGAGGTCAACAGAGAATGACCAGAGTGGTCGGAGCTGACAAAAATGCTACAGTAACTCAGATAACAACTGAACGATTGAGGTGATCAGAAAAGCATCTAACAATGTGCAATATGTCCAACCTCGAGGTGGATGGGCTTCAACAGTAGCAGACCACATCAGGTTCCCCTCCTGTCAGCCAAGCACAAACCAAGCTGAAACTACAGTGGACACATGATCACTCGAAGACTGGAGAAACGTAACCTGGTCTGATGAATCTCATTTTCTGCTAAGACAAACAAATAGTGGGGTCAGATCTTGGTGTTGAAAGCTTAACTCCATGAATCCAACCTGCCTTGTGTGAACAGTCCATACTGGTGAAGGTGGTGTGATGGTGTGGAGAAGGTTTTTATTTTTTTTGGAACACTTTGAGCTGTTAATACAAATCATTTAGTGTTTATTCTATTTCTCTATATGTGTTCATCCCTTCAAGACCACAGTTTAATAACCTTCTAATGGCTACTTCCAGCATAATGATGCACCATGTTACAAAGCAAAAGTTTCAGACAGGTTTCCAGAACATGACAATGAGTTCAGTGTTCTTCGGTGGCCTTCCCTGATCTAAATCCATTAGAACACCCCGGGGAAGTGGTAAAACAGGAGATTCTCTGCTCCTGAAAAATCTGCAAGAATTGTGCAGATCCATGCCAATTAATGTGTCTCCATTTTTGCTGTTTTTCAACTTTGGACATAATGTGAATCTGGCAGTTGATCTGTACCTTGTGTAAAAATGTCATTACGAATCGACCAATAGAAATGCTGTGAAGTGAGATAATCACATTACATGTGTGTGTATGTGTGTATACAAGTGTATGTGTATTTCTCAGTTTTTTGTTGACTGTATTTCATCTCTGCTGCAGTGGTTCAGTGGTTTGGCTTGACGGCACTCAAAGTGCTGAAGTCATTGGAGACCAGTTGCATTGTGGGAGTTCTATAAGTCACCCTGCTTTATCTAGCAGCTGTTTCTTATAGATTTGGCGCAGCTCCCGAAAAAAGAAAAAACCCTTCCCCCTTAGCCCGAAACTGATCTGCCACCCTGGGCCTTCTGCCAAGACCCCCCAATACCTTAATGCACACACACACACATACACACACAGCCACAATGCACAACCCACATCACATTCCATGAGGCGAATGTTTAGCTTTAATCCCATAATAAGACTCTCAGCTGTCCAAGAAAAGAAAGAAGACTTTCCTCTGCCAGATTCTTCTCTTCTCCCCCTTTTTTCCTCCCTGATCTCTTTTTTCTCTTTCTTCCTCTGTCTTCTCTTTGTTCTCATCTCTCTCTTTTCTCTTTGTTTCGATTATATAGGAAGAGGGCACTTTACCCTATCCATTTGGCCATTGTGTTGTTGAGTAAACCCCCCTTTTCTCTTTCTCTCCGACTCTCTCTCACTCTCCCCTTACTTAGCAAACCTCACTTCCAGTTGTCCAAGACCACACACACTGAGGCGTGGAAGTGACCGTAAGCACTATACTCTACCATACATCTGTCCAGTAAACATTACATTTGAGAAGCCCTTTTTTTCCTCTGTGATGGGGATGGAATGCTGTAGAAAGAGCAGCAAAGCTCAGACAGCCAGCGTAAAGCCAGTCTACTGATCTGATATCCACTGTCTGCTTTTCAGACAGTATGTCAGGTGTGTGTGTGTGAGAGAGAGCATTTGTAAAAGTGAAAGAGAGAGAACATGTTCCATCAACATCAGAACAATTAATGCAACATCCTTAGCTTGTTCAGCAAAAAGTATATGTATGATACTGTGACCTGATTAGCAATTAGCCTATACCTCAACCCACCACTGACACATCTTGTGGATGCCATAGAATATCTCCTCCTTAAGCTAGTAGTACCTTTACAAGCAGTATTATACTTGGTGGCCTTATTAGTGTTATCTTAGCTAGCAAGCTTTGTGACCATAATGCACTGTCAGCACAATTATCAACATACATTTTTACCTAGTGAATACACAGCTAGAACAAATCTGTAGCTAGCACAGATACTACTAAACAAGGCCATGTTAACCCCCTAACATAGCAAGGCTTATTACACACTGTGTATGTGTATTACTCAGTAACTACAGGGACTTCTGTACAAACTGGTGGGGCTATTCTCTGGTAATAGAAGTTAGAATAGTAACACCTTCGGCCTGTTGGCGGTCCATAGGCTGCTTAAGGGGTTAAAGAGTATAGCCATAGTGTTTTAGGAGCAGAGAGGGAACAGGATTTACTGTCATAAACTGTCGTAAACTATCAGTCTAACTACAATAACTGCTAAATGTTAAATAGTGCTAGCAAGGGCAATAGCCATGGAGCTGGTTATTATGCTAGCATTAGCTTAAATCACAGGCTAACCTCTAACATGGCTTTGAACAATAAAAAAGTTTCTTTCAAATTGACAAGGAAGGTCAAGCATGCTTAATAGTGAGCTCACAGTTTATAGTATAGTTAGGGGTAACTTCAGGGTCCTGAAAAAAGGGGTTGCACAAGGCTATAAATACCTGCAGGGTGAATTAAAAAGTACTTGTGAATGAAAAAGCAGTTCCCTGCAGAGAAACTGTTCTTTCAGAAACTGCGCTGACTTCTAGAAGCTATTCCTTCCTGGAAGCGAAGCGATTTTCATTCATTTTTTTTTTTTTTTTTTTTTTTTTTTCCAATTTAAAAGTTTTTAAGTTAAGTTTCCATCAGAGGGAATACCGGGAGTGCAGCATCATGGTGTTCACAGAGACCTGGCTAACCACGCTGACTCCAGACACGCACGTATCTGTGCAAGGCTTTCACCTCAGTCGGGCGGACAGGACGGAGGAGAGCGGTAAGAGGAAGGGAGGCGGACTGGCAGTATATGTGAATGATAGATGGTGTAACTCTGGGCACATCACTATTAAGGAGCAGATCTGCTGTAAGAACATTGAACTGTTAGCCGTTAGCATGAGGCCGTACTATCTGCCGAGGGAATTCTCACATGTTATCATGATCACTGCGTACATCCCCCCCTCTGCTAACGCTGACTCGGCTTGTGATGTCCTGCACTCAGCTGTGTGCAGGCTGCAGACACAGCACCCGCAGGCCCTCCTTCTTATCTCCGGAGACTTCAACCATGCTTCTCCATCCTCCACTCTGTCCACCTTCACCCAGTATGTAACCTGCCACACCAGAGACATGAAAACACTGGACCTGTGTTTTGCCAACACAAAGGAGGCATACAACTCGTCACCTCTCCCTCCCCTTGGAAGATCTGATCACTGTCTGGTTCATCTTCTGCCTGTGTACAAACCCATTGTACATAGGGAACCAGCTGTCACCCGTACAGTGAAGAAGTGGTCTAAGGAGTCTGAGGAGGCTCTGAAGGACTGCTTCGAAACAACGGTGTGGGAAGAACTGTGTGATCCTAATGGGGAGGACATTGACAATCTCACTCACTGCATTACGAACTACGTCAACTTCTGTGTGGATAACACCGTGCCCACCAAGACTGTTCGGTGTTTTTCCAACAACAAGCCATGGATTAATCCAGATATAAAGGCTCTCCTAAAAGCGAAAAAGAGGGCCTTCAGATCTGGTGACAAGGATGAGCTGAAAGCTGTGCAGAAGGAACTGAGAAGGAAGATCAGGGAGGGGAAAGCCAGCTACAAGCGGAAGCTGGAGGAACAGCTGCAGCAGAACAACATCAGGGGAGTGTGGAAAGGCCTTCAAACCATCTCTGGCCACACAAAGTCCAACTCCCAGGTGGCGGGGGACCAGAAGTGGGTGAATGATCTCAATCTATTTTTCAACAGATTTGATCAATCACCTAGCCCTGCCCCCACACAGACACCCCTGCTGTATCCCCACTCAGCAGCACTACCATCATGCTGCCCTCCCCCTTCTTCTTCTCTCAGAACTTCTGGCTCACAATCATCACCATCATCATCCCCTAATGGCTCATCGTCTGGCAGCATCAACCACCCATTCACACTTTCCAGCACCCAGCCCCCCTGCTCCAACCTGTCCTTCACAACAACCCAGGTGAGAAATGAGCTGAGGAAGATCAAGCCTAAGAAAGCTACAGGTCCTGATGGAATCAGTGCCAGGCTCCTCAAGTCCTGCGCTGATCAGCTGTGCAGGGTAGTTGAGCATTTGTTCAACATGAGCCTGAAACTGGGAAGAGTACCACAGCTGTGGAAAACATCTTGTGTGGTACCTGTGCCCAAAACACAGCACCCAAAGGACCTAAACAGCTACAGGCCGGTGGCACTGACTTCCCATCTGATGAAGTCACTGGAGAGGCTGGTCCTCAACCACATCCGCCCTCTGGTGAGCCCATCCATGGACCCTCTTCAGTTCGCCTACCAGCCTGGTGTCGGGGTGGATGATGCTGTCATCTATCTTCTATACACCATACAGCCAGGCCTCCTAAAGGACAAGTTGGGACATTGTGGAGTGGACAGTCACCTGTCAAACTGGATACTGGACTACCTCACCAACCGACCACAGTATGTGAGGGCACGGGACTGTGTCTCTGACTTGGTGGTCAGCAGCACAGGAGCCCCTCAAGGAACGGTCTTGGCACCGTTCCTCTTCACCCTGTACACTGCTGACTTCATGTACAGCTCACCGACCTGTCACCTCCAGAAGTTCTCTGATGACTCAGCGATCGTCAGCCTCATATCCAATGAGGAGGACAGCGAGTACAGAGAACTTATTCAGGACTTTGTGGACTGGTGTCTGCAGAACCATCTGCAGATAAACGCTGGAAAAACCAAAGAACTGGTAGTGGATTTCCGCAGGTGCATACCCCCTCCATCAGTGAACATCCGGGGTATGAACATCGAGAGTGTGGACTCTTATAAATACCTGGGTGTTCATCTGAACAACAAACTGGACTGGTCAGTCAACACTGCAGCTCTCTATAAGAAAGGCCAGAGCAGACTCTACCTGCTGAGGAGATTGAGGTCCTTTGGAGTGCAGGGAGCGCTCCTGAGGACGTTCTTCGACACAGTGGTGGCATCTGCCATCTTTTATGGAGTGGTCTGCTGGGGCAGTAGCATTTCGACGGCAGATAAGAAGAGACTGGACAAACTCATAAAGAGGGCCGGCTCTGTCCTGGGGTGCTTCTTAGACCCAGTGCAGGTGGTGGGAGACAGGAGGATGACAACCAAGCTGGCATCCATGCTGGAGAACAGCTCCCACCCCATGCATGAGACTCTGGCAGCACTGGGCAGCTCCTTTAGCGACAGACTGCTTCACCCCAAGTGTGTGAAGGAGCGGTATCGCAGGTCCTTCCTTCCTGCTGCCGTCAGACTACACAACCAACACTGCTCCCAGCGGACCACATACACACACACTTAACTACACACACATGTTCATGTTCAGGGAATACTATGTGCAATATCCCACCCCCATGTGCAATTAAGAGTCTTTTGCTGTAGATAATATTGTTTATTGCTTTTTTAATTCTTATTTATATTGTGTATATAGTGTAAATTATTTATCCAAATTTTTGTAACTGAGTGTCCTGCTATCCCTTTCTGCTGCTACACTGTGAATTTCCCCACTGCGGGACTAATAAAGGACTATCTTATCTTATCTTATCTTATCTTATTCACAACTTTGACTGGCGTTTCTGCCACTGCTGGTAGACCCGTATGGCCGTACGCTTTCATACACCTGCAAATTCAGCTACTTCCTTAACACTATGGCCTTTGGTACGTCCACATGCAATCACTCCTTTGGGCCAACCATTAACTTGCGATGGTCTGCTTTGTGACCCATTTTCCACATGTCCAACAAGACGTTTACTGCCCTGTACCACCTCTTCTCAATCTGTGAATTCCTTTCACACACCCCACGCAGGTATAGATATGAATAGATATGTGGCAGAAAGTAAGATTAAGCCTTCACCTCTACTTCAACTCCTCTAAAATGTTAGCAGTTCTTCCATCAGAACCTATTCCATAAATGTTCACTAACATTAATTTCACTAACAAATCACTAACTATACTTACTAACTATACATAGTACTTCAAACCATTACCATCTCAACACTAATGTGTCCATACACGTTATGACTGTATACCCCACAATATGTCACACACACACACACACACACACACAGTCGTTATGTACTATATGTGCTTCACTTGCGATTATGATGAACACACTGATGCTAATGATGTGAATAGTGAAGAGCTGCAGTGGACTGGACCGGTGTGGTAATTGGAGTATATGTGTGGGTCATTAAGCTACAGCGAACAGTCTGATGCAAGACAAGGGAGACTGATGGGATGTATTACGATGCGTGAAGTTGTGACTCAATCAGCCCAGAGATCGCATCGCAGCATTAATCGCGACACAGCTGGTCCAGAAAAGATAACACACACACACACACACACCATGACGTTGTGAAAGCATGATGAATGCATCTGCAAATGTGCCTATACCAGCTTATATGTAGATACAGTGTATATATACATACATACACATAGGCCTGCTGGAAGAGCTGATGTGCTCTGCTTAAAAGCTCATTTGGGAGTTTGCCGTTTTTGAGTGTGTGTTTGGATATGTGTATACGAGAGAGTTGGGAGGGATGTGAAATAGGGGGTTGGGGGGGTGGGGGTGGTGGTCCACCGGTTTTAAAAGGATACAAACACCAGATGGAGGTAGTCTAGCTACTGTCCCTCCACTGTCTATAACCTAGATTCTACTGTACTAATCCACAGGTCCCCACACATGCATGCACGCACATTTATGCACTCTCTGAAGGAATGCCTGCTCTGTGGCCACTCAGGTCTGCTTAATTCAGAAGTATTTGTTTGTTAAGCAGTTTTCCAACAGACAGTGTCATAAGCAGCTTTTACAGAAAACTAGAGCTTCATAGGAACAGCAGGTAAAAATACAGTCTAGAGTGATTTTCCAAATCTTTCCTCTGGTTTTAAGACATTTGCGCATATATTAAAGGTGAATTCCACCAATTTTTCTACATAATTCCATACACAGACATATTCAGAGTGGTCTGGTGTGCATTGATGCACTATAGAGTAACGTACTAGCTTATTATAATGCCAGCGAATGAAACCAGGGTGTGAGATGACTACAACACAAATGTAGCACAAATGAATTTCATTTACTGCCCAAAACAACCAGTGAACCTGGTACACATGTTTTCTTTGGGCTCTATTTTACCTGAAATCCCTCATGTGGATCTCTTCACCCTGAATACGTACATTTTAGACCAACAGCTTATCATAAAACTGCATCGCAGACATCAAACAACATATTTGTAAGCAGTTCATGTAGTAACATCCTGTAATGTAGCTTCTAGTGGCTTTAAACTCGTCAGACGTCTGATTCCTATCACCTCCGCTACTATCACAATTTCACACCAAATGACCCTGAATTCCGTTGGTTACATCATAACCATTGAATTGTGCAGAAATTGAGCAAAATCGGTGGATTCCCTGTTAATAACAGCACAGAACAATGAGTTAGCTGCATTTCTTTGAACCATATTTGCTGCGTCAGACTGCGGCGGAGGTTTTTAAGTGGAGATGCACATTTCAGGCCTGGCTCTTGGCTGGGTAATAGTAATTCACTACATAATGGAAAACAAAGCGCTGTAATTGTTGTGTGAAGAGAACAGATGTTATTGTTTTGTAATCAATGGAGCTAAATTAATGAAAGTGATGGGCTGTAATTAGGAAGGTCTGAAGCCAGGTCATTATTTACACAGATTCTTGCAGAAGTAGCCTCTTTCTGATGTGGGAGGGGCAGGGGTGCTTGACTCGTCTTATTTGACCTGGGTAAGCCAGGGATGGGTGAGCGCTTGGTAAATTAGTTAATTAGAAATCCCTGACTACACAAAGCTAATCCCTGTCTGTAACGGCCCAGTGCTTAGCCACTTAGCCCAACTGCTGGTGAGAGAAAGAGAGAAAAGGGAGGGAGAGAGATAGATGAATAGATAGATAGATTTAAAATCCAAGTCAGCGCCGATTTGAATCTATAGGGTTAATGTCGAGCACTGGATTAGCTATATTCCAGCCCTGATTAGCATCTGTTAATATGCTGGTGGTGTTAGATGAATGCGGCTGCTTCTCATATGTTGAGTTAATTTAGTTATTGTTCAGCATTAAGCACTGGCCTAAGACTTCAGTGAAAAGCATTTGGTGGATTAGGATCATGCTTGGAGGTGCTGTTGATGAAGCGCTAATGCTGTTGTAGTAGTATTTAGCACATTTACAGCTAGCATAAAGGCAGCTGAAACCTACAGTTTCCCCTGACAGAACTGCAAATGAGTCAGAGTGTTTAGGTTTATTTATTATTGGTGTTAAAACATGGATAATATATAGATATCAGTATTTTGCCATTAATCCATCAAGGCCTGATTTGCTGTTGAGGCCTGAATCAAATGTGGATTAATGATTAGCACTCAACCATGTGATCAGTCAGTCTGACATCTATGACTGATTGAATTGCTTGACATTTAATGGCATTTCTTGTGTTTGCCTGGAGCAAACTACATAGCTTGTTAGGCACAGCTGTCTTAAATGCTGTTTGAAAGTAGCCCAACTGAGCTAGAAAATTAAGCATGTATCCATATAACCCCAACGGCGATCAATATCCATCAAACCCATTGTTTTTGTTTCAGATTTAGCAGTAATTAAACTCTACTTAAGCATTTAATGGGTGCTTATATATGCATCAATCTTATTTATTTGATTTGATTATTTATAGCATATAACAGCTTTGACCCAGCAAAAACACATGCCTGCGAAGGTGGCATTCCAATTATAACACCCCTCCATCAACAGCTCCAAAGTTCCCTGACCATAGTAGTGTATAATTAGGACGGACAGAGAGGGACAGGTGGACTTTGGACAGCATGGCAGGAAGGCCAGAGGGTTTGTCAATTACAACTAGCAAGGTCAATGGTCAAAGCCCTGTCCAGCTGGAGGTCTCTGTCAAACTCTGTCAAAGCCGATGCAGAGATGCACTTCTACTCTGTTTAGGTTATTCCTTTGCGCAGCTGACCAGACCGTGCCTGGTCAGCTGTCCAGTTATTTTCATCAGAAATGCCTCTTTTGTTCAAATGGAATCAAGAGAGAATGGTGTGAATGGTGTGGGAGTACAGAGAGAGCCTGTGCTTTCAATAGACAGATGTGAACGTTTTGCCCTCAAAGCATTTGTCCTCAAGGTCTTCTAGGCCTGATGATTTATTGGAGTTAGAAAATACATGTTTACAATTTTTAGTTCATTTTATTCAGTTAAGCAATGCCTTTATTAAAGTATTAGGTTTATTCCATTTGGCAACAAAAGGGTTAAGGTTAAACAACCGACTGGAAAATTGTCCAATTAGGACTCAAACCAGCCCAACCGGGATTCAGACAGTCATTAGGAATGGAGGACAGCAGCAGCAGATCTGTGCCAGGATTGTTGAGTTAAAAAGTCACCGTTAAACTACAACATACAGGAGAAAAAATAAGATAGTAATGTCCGTGTTTAATGTAAAACAGCCAAGAAATGTTCTAGTCCATTGCTAGACCTCCATGCTGCTGAGCCGTGTGTACATACACGTGCGGTGAAAAAAAATCACAGTGAATGGTAGCATGTTTGTGAAATGTCTGTGTTTATTTAAGAGTGCACTCTCAAAATGTGTGCTTTGTGTCTGTGAGTGCTTTGCTTGGAGAGTGCTCAGAGAAGTGCAAGCCAGTGGAATCCCCCGTCCCGTTCAGATACCACAGGCGAGGTGGAAGTTTATAAACCAGCACCTAATCCGTTTAATCAGCCTGTAAGTAAGTGTGTGCATGTGTGAGAGAGAGCCTTGTGTGATGGGGAAACCCATGTAAGATAAATCAGAAAGGCAGAAGAAAGGCAGTTAGGCCCCTGGAGCAGTGCTATTAGGCCATCTTCAAAGACTTCTGCTAATCAGTGGCTAGGCCCAGATAACACAGGCGGCTCATAGAGCGCTCTTTTTTGGTAATCCAACACCTACTTGTTCAACCCTGTGGACCTGAGAGTGGGGTAGGGAATACATACACACACACACACACACACACACACACACACACACACACATCTAGGATTCTTCTATGTGTGTGTTTAAAAAAAAACAAACACAAGAGACAAAAGGTCTTTAAGGCAAAAGCGTGCATGGTCAGTAACACCCCTTGTTGGTCAGTAACACCCCAAGTATCACAGCTTGTTAATGCATTTTGCAGGCAGTCTTTCAGTTCTTGTTTGGTGGATTTCTGCCCATTATTCTTTGCCAAAGTCTTCTAGTTTTGCAGGATTCTTAGACTGCTACTGATGCTCCTTTGAAGTCTATCCACAGCTTTTAAAGGATGTTTTATCTTCAGCTTTTACAGACAATGTGATGTTTACTTCCAGAATTTGCTGGTATTTAACAAGATCCATTCTATCATCTACCAGTGAAACATTCCCCTGTACCACTAGCTGCAAAACAAGCCCAAAGTCTGATCTATCCACCCCCATGTTTAACAGTTGGGTCAGGGTTTATTCTTGAAAGTCTACACTCTTCATCTCCAAACATACTAGCTCTTTATGCTCATTGCATACAAAACGTTTTATTGTAACTTCATTATGTCCACAGGACATGCTTCCAAAATGCATCTTGAATCTTGAATGCATGCAATGAACGTTGTGGTGAGGAGGCACCACACAATGCACCATCACTTCTCTGCTTATCTTCCTACAGTCTTCTCCTGTTCTGAGGGCATCAGTTATTTGAAAGAAACTCATGGCTGCTGATTTTTGGGACAGGAGTATTTGATATGATCCATCACATTTGCGTAATCTGGCCTTTCCTAGTGATGACTGAGAACAAGCCATAGATCCAGCAAGCGAATTAAGGCATTAACCTTAAGATAGACTTATCCACACAGGCATCACACACACACACACACACACACCTCAGCACACAATAAAGTATTGTTTGTGTGTTTGTATATGGAGGTCACATGCTTTGGTATCTCTTGTCACACATAGGATAGTTCACATGGCTAACTTTACTGAGTGGCCATTTACCACACCCTTATCTCTACACACACACACACACACATACACACACACTCAAACACACACTGACATGTCAAGGTCACATCATCGCCTTTGATCCTCCTGTCAGCCTTTGTTGCAGTGTGGCTTTGCAGTGTGTAAGAGAGAAGGAGAGAAAAGAGAGGAGGAAAGCTTTGGGCGCAAAAACTCGCCTTTGTTTCGGGATGCTTCGGATTCAGACGTTTGAGGTCAAAGGTTGCTCAGTGTCAGAACCATCTCCCAACCCCTCCTGTGCCCAGCGTCACATCGATTGCCCAAGCACACACACACGCCTGTCACTACACGCTTCTAAAGCTGTCACACACTCAAGTTTGGGGCCTTCTTCTGAAACGGTAGTTTCCTCTCTGTTAGTCTTCCGTTAAGCAAGAACAAAGGCAGAGGCTTTAGAAAACACTTGCTTGCTAATACTGGGTACATTTTACAACACACTTGTAGACATTCACCAAGCCTTTTCCAAAGTATTGTTTAACCCCTTAACACTCTAAGGTTTATTACCAGAGGTGTCATGTAACGAAGTACAAATACTTTGTTACCTTACTTTAATAAGAAATTTAGGTTATCTATACTTTGCTGGAGTCATTGTTTTTCAGCCGACTTTTTACTTCTACTCCTTACATTTTCACCCAATTATCTGTACTTTCTACTCCTTACATTTTAAAAATAGCCTCGTTACTGCTTTGTCTGCATTGTCATCACTTGACATCGTTAAAAAAAAAAAAAAACCTATCCAGATAAACCACGCCATCCAGAGTGTGAAGTTGATTGTGGTTGGATGAGAAGTATAAACATAAACCATTCTGACACCCTGTTGGTTTGTAAGCGATCAATCGCATCTGCACACGTCACGTCACACTCCAGCAGGGACATAGCAGAAGTATGTAATGTCCCGACTAACCTCCACATTTACCTTCCAGTAAAGCTTATTGATCACACGCCTCTGAAGTTTGACTTTTTACACCATTACAAAACTTATAGGCAACTACTCATCTCATTTTCCCTCCATGAAACACATGTTAATGCTCAGTAGTGCACAGAGATGCTCCTTTAATATATTTGATATTACTACAATGCATTTATTTTCAATGGGCAGATCTGCAGCTGAAACAGGCAGTCTAGTGCAGCCCAACATTTTTCAACATTAATATTTTAATATAAGATTATAGTCATTATGGCTTGTGTGATGAAAAATTAAAAATGTGTTTTTTGGTAGTGCACTATAGACCCCGGGTGGCACGGCCTAAGCTTTTGGCATTTGTTTTCCTTACATTACTTTTACTTTTCTACTTGAAGTTTTGAAACCAGTACTTTTACACTTTTACTGGAGTAAAAGGATTAAGTTGATTCATCTTTTTAAACCATCTACCTGAGTAATAAATGTCAATACTTTTCACACCTTTGTTTATTACACACTAAGGTGTATTATTCAGTAACTACAGGGACTTCTGTAAAAACTGGTGAGGCTATTCCTTGCTAATAGAAGTTTGTAATAACAGCCTGCAGGCGTTTCATAGGCTGTTTGAGGGGTTAAAGCATAAGTTTTGAGTGCTGATGAGTTTAATCCCAAAAACAGTTTTGGCACCAATGGCACATATTTACAGTGATATGCAAAAGCTTGAACACTCCTGGTCGAAACATCAGTTACTTTGGATAGTTAAGTATCTAAAAGTAAAAGGCATGGAGTTAAAAATGACACTTTTCTTTATTATTTAAGCAAAAAAACTGAAGCAATAGGAGTGGCACTCTGCATGGTCAGTGCGTACTATCACAGCTTATGAAAGCTTTCTGTAGCTGAGAGTCTTTAAATTCTTGTGGGGGGAAGTTGGCTCATTCTCCCTTGCAAAAGGCTTCTAGTTCTTGTGTTGTTGTTTAGGATATTCTTCCCGCTGTAGATGTGATCATCTTTTCATCTTACTTTTTTTTTAACATGTGTGATGTGTGCCTTTCAGAATTTGCTGGTATTTTATTTAATCCTCTATTCTCTCCACCAGTGAAAATGTGACCCATGCCACTTAATGCATTACAACATAACAGTGCTTAACAGCAGGATAGGTGTATTTTTCATAAAATTCTGCACCATTTTTTCAAAATATACTTTTGCTCAGTGTGCCCAAAAAGTATTTTAAAGTCATCAGTCCACAGGATTTTCCTATGAAAATGTCTCAAGCTGAATTTTGAGATGAAGACTGTCGAGGTTTCCTTCTGATGACTTGATACTCTAGAGTCTGATAAATCTTTCGGAACGTCTGGTACCTTTTTATAGGCTTCTCCTGCTTTGTGGGCATCAGTTACTTTAATTCTTAGAGTGCTAAGCAGCTGCTTAGGGGTTGTTGGGACAGAGTTCAGGGTTTTTATAAAGCTTTGAAATTTGCCTCACCTGACCTTTCCTATTGATAATTATGCACCAGCCATTGCTCTAACCTAATCTTGATGAAATTGTTAAATATCATGTTTCATCTTTAATTTTTCGCCTTTTGAAGATCAGTTCATCTTTCACTCACGTAGCAATTTACAGCAAAAAAGGGTTTGACCAAGGGTGTGCAAACATCATCATCCGCTTTTTCATATAAATAAACCTGGTTAATATGTTAAGTTATTGCAAATAAACAACATACACACATTTGTGTATAAAATATTTGGACGTTTGGGGTCCCCGAATGGCCAGTTTATGGAAGTGGCGACTAATACAGCTTGACATTCAATGACCAAAAAAACTTGTATGTGGCAGTGACTCTCAGAGCTGCCATTTCTAACAACTGCCTGAAATGTGATCATGGTCAGTGAAGTATGTAGGACTTCCATAGGACATTTTTTACTATTACTATTAAATTGGTCCCATCCATAGAAAATCAAAATGTGATTAGTTAATTGCACCTTATCATTCTAGTATATATATTATACTGATAGACAATCTATCGTGTAAGGTCCTGACCCTGCTTCTGAGGGCCTATCCAGCGGGCTAGCTGTATTTACACTCTTAAAAAAATAAAGGTGCTAAAAAAAGGTTCTTTGGGAGATACCATAGGAGAACCACTTTTGGTTCCATAAAGAACCATGTTTGTGATAGAAATGGGACCTTTTAATTGATTAAAAAAACCTTCAAAATCACACATTTCTATAATAAACATGATTCTTTATGGAAACCAAAAGTGGTTCTTCTACAGAATCACTCGAAGAACCATTTGTAGCACCTTTATTTTGTAGACGTCAAATGCAGTTGCTTCAGTCCCACAGATCATAGTATGCTTTAGTATATATATTTACTATATGAATATCATGGTCTTGCTCTTCCAGTATTTTATATCAAGGGCACAGTCTGATAGACTGCTTTCATGAGCGAAACCCAGCAGCGGAGACCCAGTTCTAAACTGGGACGCATACACACACACACACACACACACACACTCACACACCACAGTGTGTAATCTCTATGGGAAAAAGGAGTCTATGTCAGTGTTGGTCAGAGGGGGCTAAAATTAGGTCTCTTCTGTAAGTAGGTCTGAAAGTCTTTCTCTTCCAATCCCTCCCAGTCTCTCTCAGTCTCTCTCTCCTTTATCTTTCTTCCTCGTCCCTCTCCTCCCTTCCTCTCTTTCCCACAAAATGTTTGTCTTTGATTCTCTCTCTCTCTCTCTCTCTCTCTCTCTCTCTATCTCTATCTCTCTCCTTGTCTCTCCCTCTTTTCTCTTCTCATCTCCCTCTGCTTTTTCCCCCCTTTCCTTACTCTCACTCTATATCTCTCTCATTCTCATAGTCACCCTCCTCTCACCTCTCTGTCCCATTTTCTCCCTTTCTTTCCTTTCTCACTATCTCTCTGTCTCTCTGCCTCGCTTCCTCAGTATCTCACTCCCTCTGTTTCTGTCTTCTCTCTCTCCGCCTCTTTCTGCCCCCCCCCCCCCCCCCCCTTCTGGTGTGGAGTGGGGTCACTGGGGACATGTGGTTGTCGGGGTAATCATTAAGAAAAAGAGCACCTGGGGAAGTTGACTGGTTTAGAGAGGTGAAAGGGTCAAGGGCGTGATAGCAGGTTCCTACTGATAATGAATGCATGAATGCATGAAAAAGAATGAAAATGAGTGTTCCTAAGACGTCAGTGTTTCATTACATTAAAGTGAGAGGGTTCCTGCATCTGTTTCAGCTGTTTCTTTTAATGGTGAGCTTTGTGAAAACACTCAACTGTGCAGTACCGTGGCCTTTCAGGACTAGCCGTAAGTAATGTGAACACAGATACACTAAAAAAATTAATATAGCCAAGGTGTAACCGTCCTAGCTCTTTGAAGCATGCAGAGAATTCACAGAAACTAAACTTCGCTCCAAACCACATTCGGGTTTGTAAGTAGAAAAGGGGTTATTTTCTGTTTGTCTGCAAACCATCCTTTACATTTGCCTCAGTGTTTGTCATTGATTAACACTGAATAGAGCAGGGACAAGAGATAAACCAATCAGTGCAGTATGTAATGACAACGTAAGTATGGGATTACACCATTAAGGTTTGGTCTAAGTAATTGGGTCAGAATTGTTCACAGTGTTGGTGATAGGAACCAGTGTGCAGTCTGGTGCATCCCATATTATTGTGTGATAGTATTATGGTAAAAAATCTTTTAAAATAAAATCCATATATGGTGGCAAGGTACATGCATTGCAAAGCAGCTAAACGTACCCCCTGGTCAGAGTTTTGTTACTGTGAAAGTGAGTAGAAGATAAACTGATCTCCAAAAGGCACAACCATTCTTTTCCAACAAGATTAGAATATTATAGTATATTATTACAGAAGAAAATGTTAGAAAAGGCCGGGCGATATGAATGTCAAAGCTTTATAAATGTATTGACTCCTCAAACCTTGCCCCAACAATCAGCAGCCATGGGCTCCTGTGAACAGCTCTGAAGGCCAGCACTCTGCGTTTTCAAGGATCTTTAAGGAATATTAGGACTCTTATTTGGAGATGTTTTGACAAGTTTGCCTGCTTACATATTCACAGTGACAGGTAGACTGACCAGGGATGCCTAAACCTTTGAATACCACTGTGTTTGCGTTGTAGACATTGTGACCCCTGGATTTTATCACCTCCACTGTAAAGACATGGAGCATTTCACCCCAAAGCACTCTGAACGACTTTGTCCACACCTCTTTGTCAACACCAAGGGCCCAGAAGTTGGCTTGTCTGCTGTGAAAGTGTGTGTATGTTCTTTCTGTCTGATCCTGCTGACTGATAGCCAGGCTATGAGTGTGTTAGACTGTTCTGAGATCAGATACTGGATCCAGGCCAGTTCTGTTGACCTGGTTTTAACCAAACACACGCACACACACACATGCATGCTCGTCATGAGCAGTGTGTCCTCTACGTGCTGTGGTGCAGTATAGATTGCGCAGATATGGAGCCTGCTGCTCAGTGATTAATCACATCGCTCAGTAACGAGGGAAAAGTGTTAATGAGAGCAGAGCCTCACTTTCTCCACTCTGTCTATATATGCACAGGAGCCGTGACGTATGTGTGTGTGTGTGAGAGAGTGTGTGTAGCTGAAACAAGGCCATTTAGAATGTGGCAAGCCAGTCAAACTGCTTGAATAAGAATAGAAAATTGAAGCAAGGAAGGAGTGTACAGTGAATGAAACCACATCCTCCATCCACCTTTTTTTAAAATTCATATTTTACCCCCACCCTCATTTTTATTGCTTCTGTTTGTTTTAATAAAGATAAAACATCACATTTGAATTAACTGTGTCGAAATTGAAAGCTGCAACTTTGCATGTCTTGCTTTATATTTTGGCACCCATGTTAACAGATGTGTAGTGCATTGCAACCACAAACACCCAAAAAGCCAGTGTAAGCAGCATTAGCAGGTCAGTCCAGTCCAGTCCATTCAAGCAGTGCACTGTAGTCCAGTAACCAGGTGGCACTGCATATTGAGAAACAACTAAACTACTTAAAAACACTTAAAACACTTATAAAAATAGTAAAAATGAATTAAGATGATTGTCATCATCAAACAAACTGCAGTCCTTTATGTTTACAATGTGTGGCAAAGCTTTGCATTGGAATAAAACTTAAACACAGTGGCTTAAACACAATTCAATCTCAGATTTGGCCTAGCATATCAAGCATTGCTCGAACATCTTTGTTAATAATGGGAATAACCACCCTTGGCTCAGGTTACACTAGCGAGACATTGAGACATTGTGGCATACACTGTATTAGGTGACAGAAGTGTTTATTATAGAGGTTAGCTGCTTCACAGTGAAGTGCAGATTGCTCTGTACCAGTCGCCGGATTCGTAATTTCTCTCTGGCATCAATTGCCCTTGGGGTACCACTGATATGCCACTGGGATGCATTTCCAAAAAGTGTAAGAAGTCTATTATTGGTACACCTTCACTACAGCAGCTCTAGAACGACGTGAAGGTAGCTGTTTTCAACATGCTACCACCCTTCCTTTAGTGGTAACCTATTATCATGCCCATTTAGACATCACCTTTTCTCATGACAATCGTTTTTGCACTCTGCTACAACTGACTGGTGTGCTCGCTTATTTATACATGCAGCATACCATCATGTGGCATCTGTGATGTCCCAAACCAGGGGATGTATGTATAAAAAAATTATATATTATATATATTATATATATATATATATATATATATATATATATATATATATATATATATATACACATCATTTTTTATACATGCACGTCTGCAGTTTCTGCATTAGCATGTTTGTGCATGTAAGTTGGCCATTTCATGAACTGCATTTTATCCTAAGGCATTCAGCAGTTGAGCAGCTGTGATTTGGTCACAAACTTATTGCCCACTATGTTTAGCTCTGCATGAAACGCTATGCCAGAGACATTATGAGAGACTGGGTTCTGCTTGCAAAATGAGGAATGGTAGTAATGCTCAACATGGTGACTGTTTCAGTTCTGCTAAAGCATTGCACTTAGGATGCTGGACCCTGGATATTCTGGAGTCGATTCTAAATTCCCAATTTTTCACTCACTGGTTAGGACTTCCCAAACCATGCAGAGCCACAAGTGCTGGCAGGGGGAAGCCTAGCAGGAGCTTCCTCTAAAGGAAGCGTAAAGCCACTCAGATCTTTTCAAAATGCCATGATGTTTATTTCCCTCCTGACATGACAAGTCTGAACAGTTCCACTTTCTCCTGAAGTTGAACACGAAGTGGCCTCAAAATCATTTGTTGTAGCCTCTAGAGCTATCTAGAAGGGTCTGAGTGAATAGACTTTCTCATTAGGACTTTGCTACCCAGAGTGTCTGACTTCTTAAAATGTACAGATATACAACAAACAATACTATAGACAATATTATATGACATAATAAGCTATAATAAGATCCATCCATATATCTTCTTCCTGGTCAGGGGTTGCAGTGGGTCAGACAGAGACCTGAGCTTAGATTGAACCCATAGCCACAGGACCCTGGAGCTGTGCAGCCCACACACTATGATGCAATGTGAGAGTTTGTGTCAGAACATATGATTTAAATGTGAGTATGGTTGTAAAGTGCAAACCTTATCTTCATGCCAAGATAAGGTGTCCCTAAATTTTGTACAGACGGGCTATCAGTGAGTGTGTGTGTGTGTGTTTGCATGTGTGAAAGAGAGAGAAAAAGAGAGAGAGAAAGAAAGAAAGAAAGAAAGAAAGAGAGAGAGCGCAGGAACTGAATGGGTCTACCCCTCTATTCAACATCTAAGCCCAGTGGTAAAGTCCTTAGGCGGGTGGTATTATGATGATTGACACACTATAAGCTAGAGTAGGGAGTCTCTCTGTAGGGATGGGCAGATCAAAGCTGATAGGACTAGAATGATTGGTGCTCTTTCCTTCTCTCAGCATTTGCTTGGCTGTGCAACACCGGCTCTTAGTCAGTGGCGCTCAGGGATCAGGACCACAACAATTAAACAGTGCATGCAAGACTGTTAAATATTTAAGAGGCATTATGACATGACTATTAGCTAAAAAAGGCAGCAAGGCCGATTACACATTAAGGTGTATTATTCAGGGACGTCCATACAAACTGGTGGTTAACCCATGTGTGTCACAGACCCTTAAAAGAGGTGCAAATTTCCTTGCAGCAATCCCTTTAACTCATGATGACCCTAGGTGACATATACTGAACAACCTGGATGCGTCACAGGGTGCCATTTCTGCAACACGAAAAACATGTAGACATCTGGATTGTAGTCATGTGACCTCTTTATCATCATCATCATAATAATAATAATAATAATAATAATAATAAAAAACAAGAATGGGAAAAAAAGTGATTCAATTCATTTAAACAATATTCAAAACCAGGTCTGGCATCTTATGGGTTCATATTTTGAGCAAGGTTACATTATTATTTCCATCTTTTACATCATCAAAACAGCAAAAAGGCAAAGTGCCTGAAGCAAACGTTCTGGTCAGCACTTATTAAAACCCGGTCTGGCAGGTATCACAGCTTGTAAAAGCTTTTTGAAGATGTTGAAATCTTACCATTCTCGATTGGAGGATTATAGCCTGTTCTTCTTGCAACATTCCTCTACTTCTGTGAGATTCTTGGGTCATCTTGTATGCATTGCTCTTTTGAGGACTTTACCACTGGTCTAGCCGCAGAATTTTTGTGAGGATTAGGTCAGGGGACTGTGTGGGTCATAGCAAAACTTGGCAAAAGCTTGTGCCTCCTAAAGTAGCCCATTGTGGATTTTGAGGTGTGTTTAGGATCATTATCCTGCTGTAGAAGCTCATCAGCTTTGATGTTTGCTTCCAGAATTGGCTGCTATTTAATTGCATCCATTCTTTTCTATACCAGTGAAATGTTTCCTGTGCCACTGGCTGCAGCATACACCCAAAGCATGAGTGATGCAAGCCTGGAGATGTGTTCTTGTCATGAAAAGCTTGTAATAAGGACATGGGACAGATTTTTTGGGATGATTTCTCCATGGATAGTGCACCACCACTCCAGTGTTTCCTAGGGTTATGATTAACCATTCTAGTGATCCTACAAGATTTACTTGGTCCTCCAAACCTCAACTTGACCTCCACAGTTCCTGTTAACTACAATTTCTTAATTACATTAGGAACTGAGGAAATGGGAACCTGAACACATTTTTTTTTACAATGATTGTATACAAGCCCTAACAAGCTAATTAAGCTCTGAGACATTATCATGATCAGAGCTCAAATCTATTTTGGGTGACAATATTGAATTTTTATTTATGTCATTAATTTTGATTTATATACTGTTTTGACAGCTTTGTCAATGTTGTGCACTCTAAAGAGAGTCAGAAGACTATTAAATCCCAGTGTGAATTTGCCTCTATATGACTCACCTCTCATCCTAATGAAATAATTCAGCTTCCTCTCTGACTACTTTAAATAAATATGCACCAAATGTGACAAAGCGAGAGACTGACAAAGAAAGAGAGAGAGAGAGAGAGAGAGAGAGAGAGAGAGAGTGAAAGAGAGAGTACTGGGGCTTTGTATCTGATTTCTTAGTTCCATAATCTGCCCTCAGCTGTTCTGTTTGATTGACAGCTGAGCTCTAATACCCCCGCTGCCTTAGGGCAGTGCAGGTTGATAGTGTGAATATGGAGATCAGTGTATGACTGATTTACACATACACATAAGTAGATCCCGGCACATGTGCTCCACACTTGCAGATGCAATAAATTAATGATATCTCATTAATAATGAGAAAATGAACGACGACATAGTCTCTTCAAATACCAGACTTGAAAGGGATGTATGTCACGTCGGTTTCAAAATCACTGCCAGTGATCATGCAAAGATTTCAGTTTAGGATGCATAAGATATGGTGCGACTAATATATACACATATTCATTAGTATTTAAAGCAGTGTTCCACATGGTTTTACAAGGGTCACCACCTCAACCTTGGCCTGGTCTGGCAAAATGACTTTATATGATTAATTGATAGTCTGTTGTCTTTAATAGCTGACAATATGTTGGATATAAAATATGACTCATATTTCGAAGGTTTATCACTGGTGTCTCCAGGCATTTTCCGAGGCAGTTAAGAGTTTACATTTTTAATGAATCATTAAAAAACAAAAAAATATTAGACAGTATGATGCCAAAAAAGGCTCCATTGTGGCTGTCCTAGTGACAGTGTTGTATGACCAATTCTTAGGTCAATTAGGGCCACAATAACACAGTTAGGTTAACATTACAGACTTAGGCCCAGTCCCATTTCTCATTTGTACCCCTTCCCCTTGTTTTCAAGTGTACCCCTACCCCTTGGAACTGAGTTAAAAACTGGTTGAAATCCTCCAACTAAGAAATGGGACAACTCTTTAAGAACCTGATACATCTATCGTATAATGCCATTACCAGGCCACTAGCGGTGCTTTGTAGGCGATCCTGTCAGTCTGATGTGATAGTAGAGGAGCGGTAAAGGTCAGCAACCTTGCTGCTGGGCTATCTCTTCAAAAGGAGGGGATATGATAGGACAATCAAGCATTATCATTCACCACTATTTTCCTTGGTGATAGGGAGCTGATGTTAGCAAGTCGCTAGCTTCTTGTTCGAATTTTCCCATTCCACCTTAAATGATGCAGCAG
Source organism: Salminus brasiliensis (assembly GCF_030463535.1). Taxonomy (NCBI): domain Eukaryota; kingdom Metazoa; phylum Chordata; class Actinopteri; order Characiformes; family Bryconidae; genus Salminus; species Salminus brasiliensis. The sequence continues at coordinate 37,484,882 of NC_132878.1, forward strand.
CCTCAGAAGCCAGAATGTCACTGCTGCATGATTTAAGGTGGAATGGGAAATTGAGGTCGCTAGCTAGAAACCGCAATGTACTACTAGCACATTTTAATGCTAGTAGTAAAGGGCCGTAATATACTGAAGCTACATTTAACTAACTAACATAACAATAATCATTTTAACAAAGAAAATACTTACAGAGTGTGCCTCTGAAAAATGTCAGTTTTGAGGAACATGTAGTCCTAACACTTCACCCTACCCCTCTATCCCAGCAAGAATCAGGATTACATACCCCTAGGCGTGAACATGCAAAACGGAGGGGTAGGGCTAAGTGATAGGTGCAAGGGGTGAAATGGGATTGGCTCTTAGTGTTTTCTAGCAAATGCAAAGCTTCAGCTTTGGGAGGTGTGTTGAATTTTAAGTTTTTTAAATCTTGGGTTTTAAAATTTGAGATATAATTTGATCCAGCTTTGTAGGAATAATGAGCATGTACAGTATTACAGACAACACAATTGTTGAGTCATATCTTGTTATTGTACCTACATATTATTTTAATACTTCTACTCCAATTTCCAATGACACATTTCTAATAGTCCCAAGATATCAAATTATAAAGTATTTATTACAAAATTCAGAGATCTGGAAATGTTCACATTACTTTTTTGATCAGTGTAAGAAGAAATTGCATGCAATTGCTAACATGTTAGGATGGTGACACTGAATATAAAGGTTAGCAAGATGTTATTAATATTTCACTTATTACCCAGCAATGATACAGTGAACGTAATTAACAGCATAGAATCTAATCAGTACTTAAGTATTTAGTAGTACTTAACTGATTATGTATTTATACAGAGTGTACTGTAAACCAATATTTTAGCTTATCATTCGCATATCTACTCATTAACAGTGTACTGTCACTTATTACACGGACAATCAACTGGCAAATCAGCTTTCTGATATCGTTGCTGTCCCACAAAAAAAAATGGCAAAGATTGAGTTTGAAGTCATTATTTTGTTCATCATATCACAATGGAAAGAACAACTGCCAGGTATAAATGATGCCAATATAAAGAAGTAGCATAAAATTTGCTTCATGTGATAATCTGAAATTTGATTCCTGTTAATTATCAATTTTATTAATCTACTTATTTACTTAGTTGGTGTTACATTGTCCTCCACTATGCAGATGTGTATGGAAGACAATGCTTGGGCTTTTACTAGATCTCGGGCTTTTACTTTTTATTAACTCCTTATTGTGGTTTCATGGTATAATCAGAAGAGAGATAGACAAAAATAGTAATTAAATAATGGTTAAAAAATGAGCAATTAATGGTGGAATATAAAGACAGTGGAGTATGGAGTTGAAAAAAAGTGACTTAGTACTTTTTTAAAAATAATTATTACATTTCTTAAAATGTATTTTTGCCCAAATTTACTTCAGTTTCCACCTACATGTTGGGACTACCCATATGAGATAATGTCACCAGAGCTGGGAAGACGGGCAACCGCTCCTTTCTGAACAAACACAGCATCTTTGGACAGTTGAACACACCCTTGAAGCACCCTTTGCGACCCTAAATGTAAATCACTATAGGACTAGTAGGATTAGTCACACCACATCACTTGATTTGCTTGACTGGGTTACAAGTCAATACTTTTGGACTTGTAATTAAATAATCTTTTGGCACAATTACCTATAGATTTACTGAAGAACCTTTTAGTGAACACTTCATTATACCATACATGAGGGGAAGCGGTTTTGGGGATGAGGGTTCCTAAGGGGGCAGATGCAGAATTATTCAGGAAAATTAGTAAATCTATTTGTGTCTATTTTAGGGGTTTATTTTGTATTTTACTGTATTTTTTATACTTTCAAAGCCCTTCAGTGTTTCACACTGCATACTCATTATGGTGAGATGAACTGTGCATTCTAATCACAAAACTGTGAAAACAGAATATAAAACAAGTGTATGCAGATGTGTGGACTAGTTCTGAGCCACCCTTAATTATTAAAGAGTGCATGTACAATTACATTTGATGTATTTTCCCATCATTTTATGTAAGTACATGTCTGATTGTTGGAGTCTTCAATGTTAAGTGTACCATATAGCAACAATTTGATAGTTTGCCACTCAGAATTAGATCACTGTTGCCTCTTGTCATATTTATTATTATTCATAATAATATTATATTATTACTCATTCTATGTAATAACAATTTTCACCTTCCATTTCTGAAATGCACGTTTGATATATATATATATATATATATATATATATATATATATATATATATATATATATATATATATATATATAGTTAGCTTTAGGAACCTCCATGTTATCTAGAGCGGCACCTCTAATCCAAGAACCCCTTTAGGAACCTCTATTTTTAAGAGTGCACTTGAAGGTCACTGATCTACATTGAAAACCTGACCTTAATCTCAGACTCAGCAGGTGGGTCTACATTAGGACCCCAGGCATGATCTGGTGTAATAGAAGTGGTCAGTTCTGGTGCAGTTCATAACCCCGCTGCTATGTCTGAATTACTGCCTGTGTGTTAGTGTCGGCTCTCTACACGTGTGGTTGGCAAAAGCCCGTTAAATGAAAGCCTTTTGGAGCCTGGACTTCAGTGGGCCCCTCTTAATCTCTTTGCACCTTAACAGGCCTAACGAGGGGGCTAAGATCGACCCCTCTGAAACATCTGGCGCTGTAATTGGACGCTGGGCTTCGACCCCTCTCTGTGTCCAATTGAAACGGGCCTTGATTTTTACAGGGCTAACACAATCCAGACCCCCACTGCCGCGATCTCCGTCGGCGTGAGAACGGCCGGTGTGGGGGTCAGTGCCAGGAATAATGACCAGGGCAACCCTGCGCTCGGCTGCCGTCCAATTAGAGAACAGAGCACTTCAAAAGGCCGGACCTTCATCCCAGCAAGGCCCACAGGAGAAGGAAGAAAGACACGGGGGGAGCTGAAGAGCCTCTCTTTAGGAGTTTAGGGCTGTGTAGGGGGTATATGGGATTCTAATAATGGGGAAATGATGTGTGGGTATGTGTCAGGAGTATAAAGCATGCTTTTAAAAGGGGCATATAGAGGCTAATAGAGTTTTGAGGTTTGGAATTTGTCAGTTATAAAATCTAGCGTAATGACCGTCAGGTCATTCCCACCAAACAGACTCAACTCATGTTCATATCTGAGTGTCATAAAAAATAAAAAGTAAAAAATATTCATAACAATTATATTTATAATAATCAGATTATCAGGACCTTTATATAAGACTTAATTGTTATTTATTTTTAAACTTTTCTCCCTAATTCTCATCACCACATGTTCACATATTTGTGTTTCATCGTTGATATTTATTTACTTATTTATGGTTGTGCAGTTTTTGAATAATTCAGTTTTAATATTTCCTTTGTAAACTCTCACAATGTTCTGTGGCACAAGTAATAATAATAATAATAATAATAATAATAATAATAATAATAATTTAATATTAAGTGCATTTTTGCTTAAATTATTACATTTCTCTTTTTATTCTGTTTTCTATTCATTTAAATATTGAGGCCATGTATTACTATACAGAGGTCAATAATAAAGTTCTCTCGTACCTTTAGTCTGTTTATTAGTTGCCTTAGACAATTATTTTGTGGCTTTAATATATTAATTGTGGCCACCCAAAACGTTAGTTTGAGGCTATAATGTATTAATGTGTGTCTTTAAAATAAAGAATTTGTCATTTAGTTGTATATCATTAAAAAAAATGTGACCACTAGAAACTTCATTCATTGTCTTGGTATATTAACTTGTGGTCTTAACATATTGTCTCATGGCATCTATATATTAATGTGTGGTCTCAGTATATCATCTAATGGCTTCAACTCAAACGAGGAACCTAGTAAGGTGATATGAGGAACCTTCAAGGAACCTTTTTCTTCTAAAAAGACTTTTCTTAAAGGTTCTTCAAAGCAGCTTAAGAGGTTAAAACTGAACAACCTCCAATGGTTCCTCAAGGATCTTGTGCTACTATACTATAGTAAAATGAATAAATATGTAGAGCAGTGATGTGCTGTGTGTGCGTGTGTGTAAATGAAGAGGGAAACAGGGAGTTCAGGAGTCTATGCTGAGTAATGAGTGTTGCAGCTAGCGTTCAGATAGAGAGAGCAGTACACAGCTTATATACAGAGAGGGAGGTCCAGTTAGAGTGCAAGCTGTGGAGCTCAGTGTTGGTATCATGAGTGCACCGAAAGGATCAGTGAATATAGTAGCAGTCTGTGTGTGTGTGTGTGTGTGTGTGTGTGTTGCTGTTTCTGGTGAGACCAGTTTAACAGCACATTGGAAGAAACTGTTCTTGAATCACGTGGTTCTGGCTCTGATGTTCCTGTACCTCTTTCTGAAGGGCAGGGGTTGAAACAGGAATTGGCTGGGGTGAGTGGGGTCAGAAGAGATGCTGATGGCTTTCTTCCGACATCTCTTCCTAAGGTCCTGTATGGGTGAGAGGTCAGCTGCAGTGATGTACTGGACAGTTTTCACCACTGTCTGCAGGGCCTTGTGTTCAGCATCCATGGCACTGCCTTCAGGATGCTCTCCACAGGAGAAGCTTGGTTGAGAAAGGAAATATGAAATAGCAGAATGATGTAAGAATGATGTAACATACTCTGATAATTTACCTCACCTCACCTGAGTCGCCCTGACGTCATTTATTTAGCACTAGTTAATTTAGAGTCAGAGGCCAGCGGTCATCCGGGTAAACTCAGCTTAACTGGCGTTTACGGTGAGGTAGCAGTCAGTGTTGAGCGCTTTGAGAAGGTCCTAGCAGGTTAATCCAGCTTCAGTCTCGGGGGTCAGTTTGAGGATGGAGGGCAAGTTTGTGGCTTTACTGCTCCAGAGTGAGCAGCTTTTGCGTAAAGACATGATACACCTTTGTCCTCTTTTACCTGGATCGGTCGTCATATAATATAATCACACTACATTTATCCAATATAGTTGGCTTGGGGATAGTCTGCAATATTTCTAAAGGAATTTTGTATTTGGAGGTTGGGATGTCATATAGTATCACTGGTGTAGCATAGTAGATAGCATAACAGCCCTCCCAGGGCCAGAGTAGTATTCAGTTCCCAGGCTAGGCAAACACCCTACACTACATCAAAAAAAGACCTTGGGCAAGACTCCCAACACTACATTCGCCTATCTCTGTGTTTTCAGTGTCTAAGGGTCAGTGTTTTAGGGTGTGAGTTAATGTTTAGACAAAAAGGCGGCTAAAACTGATTGCCACAGACTGGCATTTGTAGACTTTTTGTGCAAGAGTATTGCAGCCTATGTAAGAAGGCCTTTATATATATAAACAAAGGGCCTATTTTGAGTTAACACTGACCTGAGGTCAGCTTAGATATACATTGTTACGAAGTCCCTGATCAAACTGTAGCTGGAGTCTCTGCTCTGAGGGTATACCCAATGTCCTCTGCTGACTGTGGGGATATTTGACAGATAGAGCTCCTCTCCACACTGTCACCTTCTCCTAATAGCCCCTCAGGCTTAATTGTAACCTGCAGGGGACACACACACACACACACACACTCACACACTCTGCTGACATACTCAGTGACCCTCATGTTTCACCACATCAGCCCCCTGGGGTTCTCACTGACCCAGTAGCAGCACATGCACACACATGCACACACTGTTCTTTAATCCTCACATAGGTCACATAGCCCCTGGTGTGCTTACTGGCGACCATTCTGTTCATCCATCCATCCATCCATCTATTCACCTATCCATATACTGACACGGTGATCCATTCCCTGTCAGTTGAGAACAAGAAGCTGGCCACTATATTAGAAACAGTCAGTATGCACCAGAATCACATATTTGTTGCCCCAGAAAGGGGACCCTTTTTCACAACTACATGAAGAACCAAATGGTTTTACTGTATGTGAGGATGAACTGGCAAATACATACAGTATTCATCAATGTTCAGTCTCTGACCATAGGAGTGCACAGCAGTGACATAATAGTGTAAATGGTGCTGGTAGGAGAAGATAATGGTGTTGCTGAAGTTACTTCACTGTTACTGCTAGGCTGAGAGTGGCCGGCCACACAAACACATCCTGCCAAGAGCCGCTCTGTGGTTAGAAACTGACAACTAATGAAGGTCTGGAGTAAATCAGCAGCTCCAATAGTTATTCAGCTAGTTTGAAATATATCTGACTTACCATAACATACCATTTGCATTGCATTGAGGGGTCTCTGCACAGCAGTTGCTGTAGACATTCTCATTTACCAGAAGAACAACTGCTTTTCTGTATCTCCATACATATCAGACTAATGCATGAGCATATCATCATTATCTTTCCTATAGATCTAAATGCAGACATCCATCCAGTGCCAGTTAATTGCTTAACTGTATCATGCAGCACACATGTCTGGAAGCATGGAGTAATATGTTATGTATATTATGCTTTGCTAACCTATATACACACATGCCTACACACACTGAGGCAACGCAGCAGTCCACACCACTTCATTATTGGGGTAATTATCAGGTCATTTTCCTCCAAATCTCCGACAATTAGCTCAGGCCTAAACTGAGGCAGGAGCTCCATAATGCCTCACTGTGTGTTGCCGGGGAAACACGTCACTTTGGGGGCTTGACCTATGAACCCCACCTTTCAACCTCTCTCCCCTAGACCCCTTAATACCTTCCTGTCTCCATCGAGGCAGTGCCGGGGTCGCCCAGGGCAAAGGTCAGTAGGAAAGTTCATCCTGCCACTCAGGTCGCATCACTAAATAGACGCTTTGTTATATTTTAACTTCGGAAGAGAAGCGGGTGGCTTATGCCCTCTGAATGTACGTATGTGTTTGTGTATATTAGTGATAATAGCATTATTTATATCTGCATCTGTTTAGTGCTCAAAATATCTGTACCTGTATCTGTATTCAGATTTGAACTGGAAGGTTAAGGAATTCTTTACATGGAACTTTATTAGTCTGTATTTTCTGGAAAGCACAATAAAGAACAAAGAAAAACATGAGAAATGGTGCAAATCTCTTACGTCATAAAACTATACTGCTTTGAAGCTGGAATAAAACCTTCCAAAAATGTCAATTTTTCACTGGTAAGCGTAGTTGTAGTAACACAGTGCCCCCTATGCGGAGGCTGTGTTCTAGCCTGGCTAACCAAGGAGTGAATTCTGTGACATATACATACAAGTACTAGCAATACAAATCTAGTACTACTATGCTGTCATGCAACAACCTTGTATCCACAATGACTTGGAATAAAAAAAAATTGACTCCATTGACCACCATTAAGAAGATTTTCTTATGTTACATTTTACCATTAGATTGTGTCTCACCCTTCCTTATATGTGGACCAATACATTCTCCTTTTTCAATTACTAAGTACAGGGAAATGGGCCTGGTGCTCTGATCACATCTGGCATTATAATAAGTAGCCAGCGCTATAGTACAAGTGTGAACAGGGTACAATGTGTTTCAGAGACGCATCATATACAGATCACTCAAGCCACTTTGGAGGTGGTCCGAGGCACATATGACCACTGCAAAGAATGCATACACATGCCTTAGCGGTCACACTGCAAATGTCATATGCTAAGAGTGTGCTGATACGTCCTTGGCAGTAAGGAAGTATTGCCTATTTCACCCACATCACAGCTCCAACTGGAAAATGGACAGTATTATGAAGATGTTTGGAAATGGTATGCTCTGAAATTAAGCAAACTAGGCTAATTGATAAAGGCAATTAACATGTGGATGCTGAACCAACAAAACAAGCTGAGGACTGCGCACAGAAAACTGGACGTCTCCTACTGTGTGTCTGCTGCCCATTTAACAGTGATCGAAGAGTTTCACAGAGTAACATGTCGCATGTGAACATTTGCCACTGTTCCACTGTTCCTTATTTCCCACCAGCCTGCAGCCATAGCAATCTATACGATTTTCTGGCCATCAAAGCAGAGAAGAATACCTTAAAGATGTAAGAGCAAGGATTCATGGGCCATTTCGACCTCAAAACAAATGCCTCGAGAAAATGACATGGTAAATGTGCATGAAGCTCCTCCTTCAGCGGAAATCTGATCACAAGTGGTCACTGGAGATGCCTTTAAAACGCCAGGTGTAAACAGTTATGCGTTTGGCTGTCCCTTGTAATCGAATCACCCCAGACTCATGTTAATGGCAGGTGGGAACAGGGCCTAAATTGCTGTCCATCAGTCATGTACTACCGGTATGGCAGGTAGAGACTAGGGTGAAAAATGCTGGGGTTTGCCTTCAACTGAAGGTTGAGAGGGTGTGAGGGATCACATTAAGTCTGCAGTGCAATGTGAGTCCGGGACTGCATTAGCCTGCAGTAGTGTGTGTGCAAGACGTCATGCTGGCGCTCTGACAGACACAGGGCAGCAGTTGTGTGAATGAGCCTCCATCTCCACCTGCATGCACACACATTCCTCACAGCTTAGTGTACAGCTCACACACATTATCAGGCGGGAGGATCAGTGGCGCTCTCACTTTCAGATGTCACACACCTACAGGTGTGTGTGCTCAATCTCTGTCTCTCTCTATTTTCGCTCTCTCCCACACACATAACAGCGCTAAGTTGTATATTCCGGTGGATTTGAACCAGAAATGGGCATGACTTTGAATTTTGGCCATGAAAGTTCACCATTTTACCATTTTCAAGAGCTACGACTCCATCAGGATCAACAAGGCTGCAGAGTGAGGATGGAGAGTGAGGATAGTACCTTATTTTCAGTACCTTGGCATTCACGTCTCACAGGATCTGAAGTCACCTACCACATCAAGACCCTGGTTAAGAAGGCCTGTCAGCATCTATACCAACTCAAGCTGCCCTTTCCAAGGTGCTGATGAACCCCTACACCTGCACCTTTAAAAGCATCCTTACAAGTAATCATGACAGCCTGGTTTAGGAACAGCAGCAACCAGGATAGGCAGACCCTCCAGAAAGTGGTGAGATCAGCTGAGCACATCAGCCGAGCTCTCTGACCTGCAGACCTCTGACCCACCTTAAGTGGTGCTGTACCAAGACAAGGAAGATTGCGAACAGACCCAGCCAGTCCCAACAGTGTACACCTCTCTCTGTTGCAGTAAGGGACGTGCTTTCCCCATCCTATGGTTAACACAGAAAGAACAAGGATGAGCTTTTTCCCGCAGACTATTCGGGCCTGCACATGTTACATATATTTGAGCAGGTGACACATATTTAAATGACACTCTATTAAGTTCTGAGTTCTGTGCTGTTTGCACCAGATGAGCTTTACAACCTAAATTAATAAAAAATGCATCCAAATAAATAGGATAAATACAATAACTATAAAAAAGGCTGTGTCAAAAATTATAACTTTGACCACAAAGTAGAACAACAAATATTAGCACATTTCAATATGTCTCTGATTAGTCTGCGGATAGAAAAGTCTACCCACAATGAACTGTTTTAAATTTTTATGGGAGGATGTGGATGTCTTCCATTGTTTTAATTTGGAGGCTTAAGGGTGTTGCATACTAAATGCAACAAGCCACATGCAAAGGGTTGAGACTATTGTTTTTAATGAGGCTACACACACTGGCGCAGACCCTCAGACTCAATGGGTGACGATGATCTGTGATTTCCAGTGTCTATTTAGTGTCTCCATCACTCAGTGTTTTGCCATTAGTGTGCTAAAATAACTGCAGAATGTTAGGATTAGGATATTAGTATGCATACTCCTGAAAGTTGCACCTAAAAAGGCAGCTGTCACATTCTGACTTATTATTTTGTATTTTTTAGCTGAAGATCAGTGTGTGTTAGGAGTTAGCTGGCTGATATTAAATGTGAGAGATTCACTAAATGAAAGTTTCATGCTATGAAATACACACATATTGTCGCTGTTCTGCAAAAACCCTGCATCTCCATTTTTGTCATTTTTAACTTTTGACATAATGTGAATCTGACAGTTGTTCTTTACATTGTGCCAAACATAATTATAAACAGACCGATAGAAATGCTCCAAAATGATCTTTTTTACTCTGACTTCCTTTGAAATTCCTGAAAATTTCGGAGAAATAAGGTTTTTGTATAACAGCATCAATATATTTAATCTGGCGGCACAATGATGTGAGCAATCTAGAAGCCACGCCGTGCGACTAGCTCTCGCTGTGATTTGTTTACATGTCACACAGAGGATAATAATAATAATACAGGTGTGAATTGAACACACTGCTCTTTTGAAGGCACAGTTTTCAGCGTGAATTTCGAGGAATACCTGTCTGATTATTTGACATCTTTCCGATGACGTTGCTATGAGAATATAAGGGGATGTTCAAAAAGCACATTTTTGCCCCCTCCTTACCTTCCCCCACTGACACTCTTATTCAAGTTCATGCAGGATCCTTTAGTTTTAAAAGTGCACAAAGTATTTTTCTTCTGTCTGGCAGAACAGTGTGTTTTGTAAGGGTGCTGAGGCTCTAATTGAGCTGTGGGAGAGAGATAGCATCTCAAATAAGGCTGGAGGTTTGGAGTCAGCATTTGGCAGTGCGGGGTGTACTCGTTATGCCAGGCCTTTATGAGCTTGTTGCTTTGCACATTATGCAGGCGCTGTATTTTATTATCACACACACACACATATACACACACACGTTTAGGTTCAGGCTTAGGTGCTACTCATATTTATCTTCGTGTGAACGCTAGCAGCCCCTATAATCATGAGATTTCTACACACTTGTCATAAAGGGGTTCAGTGAGTGTAAGTGTGTGTGTGTGTGTGTGTGTGTGTGCACCCCTGTGTGAGTGTGGCTTCCTCTTTATTGTCTTCAGTGCTCTGTTGTGTCTCTAAAACAATTTCCGTTTAGATCTTAGAGATAAAAGCTGTCTTCGTCTCTCTCGCTCTCTCTCTCTCACTACCTGTGGCAGTGTTTAATACACTGAACACATTAAAACATGCCCACAGAGCTTTCAGCCCGTATAAAGATTCCTGAGTGATGACATGGCAGAACAGACTGCTAATCCAGCCATTAGCAAAGTGGAAGAGAGAAGAGAGAGAGAGAGAGAGAGAGAGAGAGAGAGAGAGAGTGCTCTAATGCTGCAGGATGTGTGTGTGAGAGTGTATATATATATATATATATATATATATATATATATATATATATATATATATATATATATATATATATATATATATATTGGGGCACCTGCTCATTCATTGTTTCCTCTGAAATCCAGGGTATTAATAACAAAAATAATAAAAAGTTTTGTTGGAGTAACGGTCTCTACTGTCCAGGGAAGGAAGGGCACCATCCATCATTCCAGAGAACACAGTTCTTCCACTGCTCCACAGCTCAATGCTGGGTGGCTTTATACCCCTCTAGACCACACCTAGCATTAGGCAGCATGGTGCCAATAGCTTCATGTTTATCTGCTCCAGAGAGTCCTATTCTATTGCCAGTACTTCTCTACAGGGACTAGATAAGCTGTGTATGTGTGTATTTGCACATCTGTGTAAGCAGTGGGTGAAATTTCAAGTAGCTAAATGCATTCATTAAAAGCGGTGTCCACAAACATTTGGACAACATTTGCTACTGACCACATCAGCAAAGAAATGAAAATGGTTCCATGTTCAGACGATAACCAAAGTGTTTGGAGGAGCAACAGTAAGACCTTCAAACCCAAGACCACTGTCTGTTAAGCATGGTGGTGGTAGCGTCGTGCTCTGGGGCTGCCAGTGACACTGGTACATTGCACAAAGTGGATGGAATAATGAATAAGGAGGAAAACCTCAGAATTCTTCAGCATAACCTCAAACCATCAGGTAGACTACTGAAACCTGGACACAGTTGGGTGTTGCAACAGGACAATGATCCCAAACACACATCAGTGGTTGTGGAATGGATAAAGCAGGCTAACATTAAGCTTTTCCAAAGTCCTGACTTCAAATATGTGGAACATGCTTACAAATTGGGTATGTGTCAGGAGACCAACCAATGTAGTTGAATTTTACCAATGCTGATAAGAAGAGTGGTCAACTATCCAACCAGAATTCTGCGAGAAGTTTTCACAAGCACGTAGTCAAGGGCCAACTTGCTATGGGACATTTAACCGAATATTAGGTGTGTATATATATAATAGATGTATGTCTGCTAAATGCCTTACATGTAAATATAAATGTAGATGTATGTGTCATTTTGATCCTTTGTTGATTTCAGAAAACCAAATTATAATTTTTTTTACTATTAAAGATCATGAATGGTGTGCACCCATTTTGAAAACAGTAATTTACAGTTGTTTATGATTAGTTATTTACAACAAACACTTTGCAACAGTAAATACCAACAAACATAAATACAGCTCTAACTTACCTGATTATGTAAAGGAGTCATATACACATGTACAGTGTGTTCACCCTATGCCATGACAAGCTATAAGAACAAGTTTGTGTGTGTATGAGACAGCCCGAGAGAGGCAGGAAAATGCAGAGAGGAAAAAAATCATCCAACTGGCGGAAGTAAATTAGAGAAGGGGGGATGTGGTGGGCGTTGGAGAGAGAGAGAGAGCGAGCAATATAAACCCTTTTATTCTTCTTGTCTCTTATGAAGGACCTCATCTTTGGCTGGTTCACTTGTTCAGGATGTCTGTAGGTAGTAGAGACACACACACTTACCCACATGCACACTCCCCTGGGTCTGGCTACATGACACAGGCTGGTGTGATTAATGTGCTGTGTATACAATAGAAGGAGAGAGATAAAAAGGAGGGAAAGAGGACACTGGCAGAGGAACTGTGGATTTACACTGCAGGGTGATGGGTTGAACAGTGAGTGTTGGTGATGCACTGAAAGAACTAGCATGATATGCAAAAGGTTTGTTGGAGAACAAACAGCAGTGGCCATTGTATCTTTGCTGGTTCCAGCCTGTGTCTCTGATGGCGCCATGTAGTGATTTTGAATGGAGTGAATTCAGTGATTAACTAAAAACCCAGCTGTAACCCAAACTTGTTTCTGAAATCCAGTCTGAGGAAGGTGGTAGATTATTGCTGTGTAGCCAACTGTGCACCTTGATTGGATGTTTAGTAGAGAGCAAAAATACAGTACAGACAATTAACCCCTTAACACAGCAAGACTTTTTACACAGTAAGGTGTATTACTCAGTAACTACAGATACTTCTGTACAAACTGGTGGGCCTATTCTTTGCTGATAGAACTTTGTTATGACACTGTTATGGCCCACCGAAGGCCAAGAGTGTAAGGGGCTAAACACAATTACGAACAAGTGTAGACCTAATATTTTACCCTTAAACTAAGCTGAAGCTAACTGGTGGGAAAGGGGTAAAAGCTGAGTTAGGGAAGCTGGGAGTACCCCAGTGGGAACTAACCCTATGATTAACAGTTATCCCTATTAATAAATATTATTTTTATAAACATTTCAAACTCACACATACACACTCACATAGTTAAAAAAAAAAATAGAAAAAAAGGAGCACATACATGCCCTTTACATGATGGTAGATAGCTGAAATGCACAGAAGGGGAGAGAAATGAAAAAGAAAGGAAGGCAGAAGAAAGATAAGAAAGAAAGAAATTGAGATAGGACAAAAGACAGAAAGGACAAAAGACAGAAGAGAAGATAAGAAAAAAGATAAGAAAAAAAGAACGATAAAAAAGGAAGAAAAAAAGACAAGAAAGGAAGGAAGAAAGACATGAAAAGTAAGGAATAAGCACAAGTGAAAAGGAAAGTAAGGAGAGGAATAGTAAGGAATGAAAGGTCAGTGGCACCTCATTCCTGAAGTGTTCACTGTCTACTTTCCCTCTCAACATGTCTGCATGCGTGTGTGTGTAAGAGAAAGAGAGAGAGAGGATGATTGATGTATGTGAGAACCGTCTCACCTGGCTGTAGAGTTTCTGCGTTTAAAAGAAAGAGAAAGAAAAGCAGCGCAGTCAGATCAGCCCTCATCCGGCCATCATAACAGAGCGCACTCCTCTCTGAAGCTCTAATCCCTGCTCTAGAGCTGCGCACTTAGTGATCACAGCGCTCAGAGCACTCTTCACCCACTGCCACCTACACCTGTGGCAGGAGCACCATCTAATCACCTGATCCTGGACATTCACAAATCAATCAATCATTTTTTGCATTTTACAGTATAGGGCTGCACATCGATTAGTTTAAATGCAGAACAGAAATAACAGAACAGAACCGAACAGAAGCAGAACAGAACAGAACATCTGCAGGGCACTGATATCAGACATTTGGAATTGGCATTTGGGAAAATTGTTGCTATTGTGCACTGAGGTAAGCACATTTTCCAGAGTACACCCACCTCCTCTCTTTAGTCAGGGCAAAAAATGACCAGAAGAGGTTTAACACACTTATTTACAACCCTATGATTTGGCCCCAGAATGAAATTGGCTGGTTTACCGAAATTGGCTGAGGCGCAGCAAGGGTTCATCAACATGTCTGGCCACAATATTAGCACAGCATAGTTGTTTTTAGCACTGCACTTAAATGATTCTAATGAGAGTATTATAATAATCACTTGTGATTAGTGTAAGCACACAGGCCGCCACCGTCACCACAGTCACCACAGTCACCACAGTCGCACTGGTTAGTGCTGTTATCCTGTTGGTGCAGTGTGCTGTTAGCCTGGCTAGCTGAATGGCCTCATTCTGTCAGTGTCTTTTTTCATTGAAGATTTTCTCAATATACCAAGAACAAACAGTCCCACTCCCTTAGGTAGGGGGAAGAGGATCTTTCCACCTGAGCAATATCAGTCGTGTAGCTGACAAAGTGCAGAAGGCCACCTAATAGAAATGTATTTCACCAAATAGAAATGGCCTCATTCTGGAATGCTGCAGTTAAGCAATGTCTTTATTATTCACACTGTGTGGTCAGCTGTAGTCTGCAATAGTCCCGTTTGCTTTAAAGGGGGTTGACATTGGAGGGGAGAAGAGATGATTAAAGGTGGGCAGCTAGGTTAGCTTTAGCTTAGCATGGATACCTGCTTGTGTCCCACACTTTTGGTCCTTCCCTGGTTGGTAGCACAGGCAAAGCTATGGTCATGAGGCCTGGTTTTCTAAGGTAAACACGGTTTTCCATTGTAGGCCACCTTTGAAGCAGCATGATGTGAGAATTTGTGTTCTTCTGCTCCTGGGGGGTGTAATTCTCATTAATTCCACTGCAGTGAATACAAATGCCACTCTAGACCTTTCTGAACAAGCTGAGAGATACACACCCCTTACTGAAAATAAAAGAAGCATGTGGGCTGAGGTGGTATGGTAGTAGTACAGGATTTTACACAAGTATGACTCAGGTCTTATTTCACCTTATATTACCAAGCTTGTAGCGGCAATGATAGAGACACTGTTCTCCCCATTACAAGTCAGTTATACCATAATGTACCACAATTTTGGTTGCTATTTTAGGGTAAAAAATGCAGTATTTAGTTGATTAAAGTAGTCCAAATATGAGCAATGATACATTCATGCTAATAGCAAGCAATCACTCTGTCCCTTTGACATGGCGTAGCATGTGAGTAGGTCTACTTCTAACAACGGCAACTCGCACTGCTCTACTGCTGCCAGAGTAACTAAACTAACCTCATTTAATGAAGCTTGTTGGTTTGTTGGAGGTATTTTTGCGAAGTTCTCTGCCAGCAGTGCCAAGTTCTAACTGCTAGCCTAGCCACTGATATAGATACTAATAAATACAGATGTGCAGATTCTTGAGTCTTTGGGTTGTGAATGTGTGTTGTCGCCTTAGAGTGCTAGTTTAAGTCAAGTATTGAGCCTGTATGGTGTGAGACATTCAGCTTCTTAGGAGTAAGTTACGACACAAGGCTGGAGTACCCTTTTAAAAGCATGTGATGTTGTGCAACTCTGTGTGAGAGTGTGTATTGAGCTCTTTGTAGGGCCCAATTGTCTCCAGTGGAAAACAAACAATTCTGATGCTGTGAAGACATTTGGCTGCTCCTCATGAATATGAACTTTTTTTAAATCAATAAAAAAAGCAGCTTTTTATTGGAAGAAAGTGGAAGAGTAAACAGATTTTTGCGTCCTGAGGTTTAGGTCTGGGTTGGGTTAGGTGTGTGTGTGTGTGATGAAGAGAGTCCAACACTGTTTAACTTCCACATTAATGAGTTAGCGGTGCAGTTGGAGCAGTCTATAGCTTTTGTTCCACGGGATGGGAAGTAAAGTTCCTGCTTTACACAGATGACCTGGTGCTGCTGTCCCTGACCTGCTGGAGCAGCACTTCCAGAACTGGGCCCTGACATTAAACCTAAAGAAGACATCCATTCCAGAAAAAGCCCAGGTCTCAGGAAGCGAGATAGCGGTTCACCCTGGACAGCACCCCTATAGGAACATACTAAAGGAAAAAGCCTGCAGATTCCTATATGCAATCAGGATGAAATGTGACGTTTCTATATGTAGAAGACGAATAGATAAACACTGCAGCTTAAGGTGCTACAAAGCCAAAGACTGATCCCTGAAAAGAGTCCCTTCAGTCAGCTGGTTCTGAAGCTCTCTAATCCTGAAACAAGTCCTAGCACACAGCAGCCTCAAAGCACTTACCAACAGCCCAGTCTAAATACCAAGCAGCTCAGCATACATATGGAGTACTATATATGGAGCACTGGGAGAAGCTATTGTGCTTTAAAAAAACGTATAAGACTATAAACTGGACGAGTATCTTCTGACCATCAAAGGTCTAAAGCAGAGACGGCTCCTGAAAAAGTACCAGCTTATTAATCGCAGCTTGACCATAGAGAAGGGCAGGTATGAAAAGTATGGGCTGCTCAGAGAAGACCACTGTTTGTAGCTTTTTAACAGACAAGAAAACCTGGAATTGAAATTGGAAAAATTACATATAATTCTCAGAGAGGGAGGCAGTGGGTATCACCTTCACTATTCACTATTCACTATTTACAGTAATACATGAATTACATATTGCTTTTTATACATATACTAAGCATTATATGTCTTGAACTATATATATATATATATATATAATATATATATATATATATATACATATATATATATATATTATTGAAAACCTTCTTTTTAAGATGTTTGATAGTGTTTGTGAGAGAGTTTTGATGTGTGAGAGAGAGATGAAGACAGAGAGAGAGAGAGAGAGAGAGAGAGAGACCACAGAATGTAATGGCATTCACACAACAAAGCCAGCATAGCCACTTATCCAGCCAGGCTGCTACGCTCATGAAAATTTCCCACTGTGTAAAATCATATTCATTAGAGAGTGTGATGGATTATGCAATGCAAACACACAGCCCCACAGAGGCCCCCCATTTTACAGTATAACTTTACGTAATACCGTGTTAAACAGCCTGATGTACTCTATTAGGTACACTTAATTAGGAACATTATACTAATGCTGGGTAGAGCCTCATTTTGCTCTCAAAACAGCCTCATTTCTTCATGGCATAGATTCCACAACATGTTGGAAACATTCCTTTGAAATTGTGATCCATGAGATGTTAAAAAAAAAATCAGATTCTGATCCAGTTCCTGCTGATTTTTCAGGAGCACTTTCATAACACGTCCCAAATGTCTTCTGTTAGATGCTGGAATCCCCACTTAAGAGCACTGAAGAACTTCTTGTTCATTAGAGTTCTTCTTTAAGACAAGGTGCATCATCATGCTGGAAGTAGCCTTTAGACGATGGTAACCTGTGATCATAAGGGATGAACATGGTCAGCAATAATAGTCAATAGGCTGTGACAATTAAGCAATGATTGGTTGGTATTACTTGGCCCAAAATGTGCCAGGAAAACCTTCCACACACATTAAACCTCCTCCACCAGCCTGGACTGTTCACACAAGGCAGGTTGAGTCCACAAATTCAAGCTGTTGGTGCAAAATCTTGACCCTACCACCTGTGTGAGACATCCAGACTCATCAGACCAGGCTACGTTTCTCCAGTCTTCAACTGTCCAGTTTTGGTGAGCCTGTGCTGAGCCACTGCAGCCTCAGCTTTCTGTTCTTGGCTGATAGAAGTGGAACCTGATGTGGTCGTCTGCTGCTCCAGCCCATCCGCCTATAAGTCTGATGTGTTGTACATTGTGAGATGCTTTTCTGATCACCACAGGAATGATTATCTGAGTCATTTGACCTCTGATCTCCCCATAAAGGCGTTTCTCTCGAAATGGTTTTCTTTAGTGAACCATTATTTTTATTTCAACAAAGAAATTTTAGAAATACTCAAACCAGTCCATATGGCACCAACAATCATGTCGCTCTCAGAATCACTAATATCACATTTCTACCCATTCTGGCAGTTGATGTGAACATTGTATAGAACTGCTGGCCTATATATTCGCGGTGTGTTTAAAGTTCTGCAAAATGTGTGAAGGGGATTTGCGATGTGTGCAGTAAGATTTTGAAGTGATGATTTCGGAGATGAGGCTTTGTCATGCCAGTGATGGTATACATGTACCAGACAGCTGTAATGTTAGGCTTTCTCTATTGTATTTGTATTGTACACAGATCATACTACAATATTTCTATCATTATCAGTGCATTGAGCAACAGTTTTAACATTAGCTATTGACTGCAAGCGCTCGTGTGCTGTTGAGATGGGAGTGTGTATGAGCGATGCATAAAGCGTCTCTCGGTGCATGGGTCGCCAGAGACACAGAGACTGTTCTGCCGATGCAGCATTTTTTTTTTTGTTTTGTTTTTTTACTGCAAAGAGATAGGGAGAGTGAGACAGAGATAAAGAGAGAGAGAAAGTGAAAGAGAGAAAGAGAGGCAGAGAGAAGGGAGAAAAAGAGGGAAATACATAGAGAAATGGGGTTAGAGAGAATGGGAGAGAGCAAGGGAGGCAGAATGAGAGAAAAAAAGAGGCAGATTAATAGAGAAGGAGAGAGTGAGAGTAGTAAGAGAAGGAAGAGGAAACAGAGAAGAGAGAAAGGCAGAGAACATGCGAGAGAGAGAGAGAGAGAGAGAGAGAGAGAGAGAGAGAGAGAAAAAGGAATGGGAAAGACTGAGAAACAGGGGGAGAGAGAATGGCGGAAAAGGTGAGGATGGAGAGAAAGGGAATGGTGAAGAGTGTGTATCAGTGGTGGGGGTGCAATAGGAGCTGACTGTGGTGAAAGCACACAGCGAGAAAGCACACAATTCTGCTGACCGCCTGGATTCTGGCAAAGCCAGACGCAGACACACACACACACTATACTCTCACAAAATTAAATTTGCTGCTTGATTAATAATCAATATGCATCAGCAGAGCTGCATTTATGAGAAACATTTTAGAGCAAAATTCAAAGATTTGTCTCTCTCACACACACACACACACACACCATTAAATCTCTCACACACGTAATCAAACCTCTCACACACACTGAATAACATCTCTCACACACACATCAAACCTAATACACACACACACCATCAAACCGCTCACTCACGCAAACCTCACATACATGCCACATACAAACCTCTCACACACAATCAAACCCCTTACACACTATCAAACCTCACACACCATCAAACCCCTCACACACAATCAAACCCCTTACACACTATCAAACATCACACACCATCAAACCTCTCACACACAATCAAACCCCTCACACACTATCAAACCTTACACACCATCAAACCTCTCACACACAATCAAACCCCTCAAACACTATCAAACCTTACACACCATCAAACCTCTCACACACAATCAAACCCCTCACACACTATCAAACCTCACACACCATCAAACCTCTCACACACAATCAAACCCCTCACACACTATCAAACCTTACACACCATCAAACCTCTCACACACAATCAAACCTCTCACACACTATCAAACCTTACACACTATCAAACCTCTCTCACACTCAGTCAAGCCCTTCACACACTATCAAACCTCCCACTCATTATTAAACTCACACACACCCCCACACACCATCAAACATCTATGCTTTAGCCTTGTTAAAGATCATACAGCCCGGATATCTGGTTCAGTCAGAGCTGATCCATTGGCAAATTTTGACTATTGCCATTTTACATGAACCAAAAGTAGGTCAGCCTAGATGCTCTTTGTGTGCGTGAGAGGTACATTTTAAGGAGAGTGAAGAAGCCCAGGTGGATTTGGGATTTTGGGACCACACACACACACACACACTCACACAGACACACACACACACACACACACACACACACACTCACAGAGACACATACAAACACACAATCTCCTTTGAACAGAAAAGGGGCATGAACTTTTGCTCTCATTCTCCTCATCTTTAATTTACCAAACTCATCAAAATTTCCAGAGAACAATAATGAACTCCCTGCCCCACTTCAAGTCCCGTCTTCCTATAAGTGCTGGTGCCAAACAATGCATATACTTCCGTTTATTGTCTGGCTGCCCTGCTTACTTAGTGGTGTGTATTTATTGTATGTATTGTACTGTATATGTATTGTCTTGTTTTGTCCTGTGTACACACTGGCATGTTGTATCTCTGCACTCTATGTAGTCTTGGGCAGTGTGCTGCTTTGCTTTGCCCCATGGGCCTGAAGAGCGATGTTTCATTCCATTCATTTTATTCTCCCGTATCTTTCTTGAACTTGACCTCCTCCTCTTCCTTAACCATGCTTGGGTTCTGTAATGGTACTTTTCTCAAGCACTATTGAAACTCTATACTGTACTCTGCTCTTACTCAATTACATTTGTGAGTGGGGTGGCAGACAACCAAGGGTCACACATTTAACATGTACACTGATTAGCCATAACATTAAAAACCATCTCACAGATAAAATGAATAAATTCCCTACCTTCAAAACCGATTATGTCCTTACAGTGGCTCTGGTCAGTGGGTGGGATGTACACATTAGGCTGCAACAGACAGTTTTTGGACATTGATGTTTTGAACGCAGGACAAATGAACTAGGTTAAGAATCAAAGTCCCTTTTACTAGGGCCAAATTCTGACGGCTAGACCACTGGGTCAGAGCCTCTCCAAAACATCAGGCAGGTCTTTGTGGGGCTTTCCCGGTATGCAGTGGTAAGTATCTACCAAGAGTGCTTCAAGGAAGGACCACCAGTAAAACAGCAACAGGGTAATGGACACTAACTGCAATAAATGTTAATGCTGATTATATCTTTTGGAGTCCATGCCTTAACAGGTCAGCGCTGTTTTGGCGGCTCGATGAAGGCCTATACAGCATTAGTTGGTTTTAGTGTTGCTAGTTCACAAACAGTCTCTTAATTCACTTATGTTCACGAGTAGTGATTACAGTGTTATGTCAGTCCTGTCTGTCAATCTTGCAGTGACTTTACTAAAAAGTCTGGCAGCCTGGCTCATTAATCTTATACTGACCCTCTTGGTGTCTTCAGTTCCTATTCATTGGATTAAGAGTCTACCTGTGTTGACAGCACTTGGTGTGTATGTGTATATGTTTGTCAGGTCAGTTTTGGATTGAGGAATTAGGTCTACTGCTTAATTTTGGACGACTGCACCGTTCTACAAAATTGTGTTGGGGTTGGTTTGTTGGATGACTTTATGGAGAGCTATTATGAGGCTGCTGGATGAATATGTCTTACTTGCAAATGCTCATTAGGGTGAACCAATGTGGCTAAAGGACGTGCCACACAAGTGCATCCCCTCCTTGGACCCTAGGTTCCAGCGTGTGTGGAAACACTTTAGCTGCATTTTCGGGTGTCCCTTACACTCCCTGTTCCGGTAACAGCTTCAGTGTGGTTTCCCAAAATAGAGATAGTATGTAAACCAGATAACAGGATAGATAGTATTCCAATGATACGTTTAAACCATTCTATTCTATTTCAAGCTCTTCTGGTAATTTGTAATTTCCTTCTGACAAGTGTGAGTCATTATGTAGTTTAGAACAAAATACTAGCCATGTATTTATCATTGCAGAATTACCGTGCAATAATCTAGAAAGGTTTAAGACAGTCCACGTGCATTAAAAAGGGGAACGTTAAAGGAAAATAAGTGAAAAGACTACAAAAACGCTACAGAGAAAATGGGACTTATAAAAAACACATAAGACCATCACAACATCCAAACATCCAATTTTCAAAAGGGAAAATCAACTGCTGAAGCTGCCGCTCTTCTCAATGGGCCGACCACACCAGTCCAGACATTTACATTTACATTTATGGCATTTAGCAGATGCTCTTATCCAGAGCGACTTACAAAGTGCTTTGCTATTTACCCAAGAAAACCTTAGCTCAACAGACCTCAACATCACTGAATGCGTTTGGTATTACTTGGATGCTGAGAAGCTGAAAAATCTACTTAGATTGAACTTTGGAATGTGTGGGAAAATCTACCTGCAAAAACTGAAAGTGAGTCTCAAGGTGCAAGGTACAGATGGACTTACTAAACACTGTAGTATTTGATATTGCGTTTAGTTGTTGAGGCTTCTGTGTAACATCTGTTTTTCCTGATGCTGTATACAGTACTACATTGCAAACAAGCTCTGTTTGCAAATGTAAATACAGTTAACATGCTTATGACTGCAATAGGGATGGCTCAGTAAAATCCTGTGAATGTGTGATGTACTTCATTTTACCAAACATTTAGCATTAGTCACATTAGACATTGGACAGAAGATACAGTAAAAGCTCATAAAAAAGTCTAACAATACTTACACACATAATGTAACAGTTTGGAATTGGCCAGTTTTCAGCCCTGTTTTGTTTATGCTAGAGTTTTGAGGTTCTCAGTCAAAACAAGACAGCATTTGTTTTAGACACAGGTAGAACAACATACCAAGATACACACTGTTTCCATTCTAAGTAATTTAATACAACAATGCCCAACATTCCAACATCAGTATCATAGATGATGTCAAGATTTCTTTCATGTTTTAAATGGCTTTTAAATAATATATTAGGGCACCTCCTCCAGAACCTTCCAGCATCTGGGATTATTTACCAAGAAGGTCCAGTCACATGTTTATAAATGTCAGACACCTTACAATGTGTTAGCCAACTCTATAACTCTGTTATTTCAGAATCCCTCTCCAGTGACTCATAAGTTCAGCGGTCAAGCAGTCCATTCAGAAATTATCACTGCAAATGATCAGCCCTTAAGATTTGGCACTCAGGGACTGTTCAGGACCTTCATGAATCTGTCTGAATGGAGTCACCTTAACAGAAGCATCTAAAGGTTTTGTCCTTTCAGATTAGCAGTACTTTTCTTACACAGTGTCCACGGATCTGCTCTTACAAAACGACATGCCTCATCCAGACTCTTCCTCTGAAACTACATAGGCCTTAGTAGGCCTTAAGTAGACCTATCTGGGTAGCAAATCCATTAACACTCATGGTCTGTTTTCTTTAGATTTCATGTCTTCACCGCGTTGCTTTACACATTCCAAGAATGAAAACCTTCCAACCCAAAGTCGAGGCCACGTGTGATCATTTCTGTCCTTTTTGGCATCTCCTCTTCTAACTAAGCTGGCCTAAGGACTTCGGATCATAAAGCTATCACTTTCAAAGTTTTCCAGCACTCCCTCAGTCGCTTACCAAATGCAGTGTCGCCCTCAGAAATCTTAAACAGCTGGGACCCCCTGCTCCCATGGCTGCACTCAATCATTATGAGTGTCCTAGTCCACACCTAGTCTCAACTGTTGAACTGATCTCCCACTATTACTGCAGCCTCTCCTACCGCCCGGCCTACTAGAACAAGAGGCCAAGTCTGGGACTTATAAAATAAGGGGGCCATTGTGTGGGCCCAATTTTAGGAGTTCAAAGTTTATAACCCCATGCCCGTCCCACCCCTCAAAATTGACCACAAAATGACCAAAATTATAATGTGAGCTCAGATAATTGGGTAACTTGGTGGCAGCATATTTTTACACGTATTCAAGTGGTCTGGTCCTCCTTAAATATTGGAGCAGGGAGATTAGTGCACATATAGAGTAAGAAGACTTGTTACTGCTTTGTTAAGAAGGCATTGTCACTGCTGCACCATTTAAGGTGGAACACATAATTTGAAAAAGCTCATTTCAATGTTACCATGTCAATTCTGATGAACATTTGGAAAAGACGTTATTCAATTCTATTAGTCAACTTAAAAAGTTCTATATGATGACATTGTGGTAAAGACAGCTCCACCACAAAAGAAGAGATAGAGCTCCTTAAACAAATCCGAAACAACAGTTACAATCAGTGTGTGACGTTTGAGCAGTTCTCAGGCTGTCAGTGTATTTAGGAAGTGGAGTTTTTTCCCATCCATATCCCAGCATGGCCCAAGGCACACAGAAGTGTGTTTGACTGATATGTCCTAATATCTATCATTGTGCAAGCCCGACATTCATTTTCCTGTCATTCAAAAAGAGGGATCTAATCTCTTTCTGCCCAGAGCAAGTGTTTATCTCACTGACGCACACATTCACACACACACACACACACACACACACAAACACACATACACACTCGCCCCTCCAGGCAGAGACAGATTTTAGGCCTGAGTGCCAGTCCACGCTCCAGAAATCCAACTGTCATCTGTCGTCTGGTCAGCATGAGGTTGGCATGCCCACGAGCCACCATCGTCGCTGGGAGAAAAGAGCCGATCCAGGGTATGATCACACTGATCTGAAGCTGTCATGTGGCTTGTCTGCTGGTGCATTTAGACAGTTAATGAAGGTCACTTCTGGCCTGGCCCTGAACTCCACATTTGTGGATCTTGTATCAGTTTGATTTAAATCTGGAATTGAGCAACATTTAGAATTTGTTTAAAAGGTCTGTGGATCTGATCTCCCAATCAGAAGCTTTTGCACAAACTTGTCTTTTGTGCAGCTCCAGTGCATGCTGTCTTTAAAGCAATATCTGGACATAGCAAATATTTATGTGATATTCATGTCAAATTACCTAATTTTTACTCAAACTGACATGATGATATAATCAAAAACATCTTCAAATAGAAAAGAATGGAAATTAGAAGAATTTTCATTGGTTGTCTCTGACTTTTGGACCCCATTGGATGTGTGTTCAGAGCAAGGTAACTGCCATCTCACACATTTTCAACTGAGGTAATATGCTGGGCTGTCCATCATTGGCCATTTTCTGCACTTAAAAAAACAACAACTTAATATTCAATGGTTCTTGACCTGAATATACAGTTTTGCAGAAAAACAAACATTCAAGGGTACAAAACGTTCCCTTCTTTCACACTGTTCTAGAATGATCTCTGCTTATTTGTACTGTTTAACAATGTTCTCCCCATTCAATTGTTGATATGTTCTCCCCCCCATTGACACTGTTGCAGATTTTCGTCAATTAAACACTTCTCTAGAATATCCTCTATTCACATAGTTCTAGAATATTCTTAATTTACACTGTTCTAGAATATCTTCCATGTACACTGTTCTAGAATATCCTCCATTTACACTTCTCTAGAATGTCCTCTGTTCACACTGTTCTAGAATATTCTTAATTTTCCACTGTTCTAGAATATCATCTGTTCACACTGTTCTAGAATATCCTCTATTCACATAGTTTTAGAATATTCTTAATTGACACTGTTCTAGAATATCTTCCATGTACACTGTTCTAGAATATCATCTGTTCACACTGTTCTAGAATATCCTCTATTCACATAGTTCTAAAATATTCTTAATTTACACTGTTCTAGAATATCTTCCATGTACACTGTTCTAGAATATCCTCCATTTACACTTCTCTAGAATGTCCTCTGTTCACACTGTTCTAGAATATCATCTGTTCACACTGTTCTAGAATATCCTCTATTCACATAGTTTTAGAATATTCTTAATTTACACTGTTCTAGAATATCTTCCATGTACACTGTTCTAGAATATCATCTGTGCACACTGTTCTAGAATATCCTCTATTCACATAGTTCTAAAATATTCTTAATTTACACTGTTCTAGAATATCTTCCATGTACACTGTTCTAGTGTTCTAGATTGTTTTACATTTGAATGAATTTACATTCTTGTGTAATGTACTCCCCCATTCACCAGTTCTAAAATACAACTACCTGCAGTATTCATACTGTTTAACATAGTTCTTCACCATTTACACTTTTCTAGAATATTCTCCTCATTTAAACTGTTCTGGAATGATCTCCCTATTCATACTGTTCTAGAATGTTCTCCCATTTGCACTGTTCTGGAATGATCTCCCTATTCATACTGTTCTAGAATGTTCTCCCATTCGCACTGTTCTAAAATACCTTTTCATGTACACACTGTTCTGTAAAAATCTAAAGTGTTTAAGGTTAAGGTTAACCCGGCTTCACTCTGTTGTAGAACCATTTCCTCCATTGTTCTTTGTTCTGGACTGTTCTGGACTGATCTAATCTATTTTAAGTTAAGTAGTTCTTTAAAAAATACTACAGACTACTGCCTGTATTATTGATGAGTCTATTTGTTCTGGTCTTTCAGGTACTGAAGAGTGCCTTTTGGTCCCACTTCCCTTCACAGCAACTCTCTCTCTGTCCCTCATGTACCATCTCTCTCTGTCTCTCATCATTTTTCACTCTTATCACTTGTCATCCCTTTCAGCATGTCCACTTTGCTTTCTTTTATTGTCATGTTTTCCTTGCATCCAGGCCTATTCATCCCTCTCATCCTTTCTCTGCCCCCTTCACTCCCAACTGCGATCGCCTCTTCTCCCTCTTTGTCTGGCCCTGTTTCCCCCCATGTCTTCACATAAGATGATAGGCTGTTCTTCCCACCGGGCCGTCAATCACGTCTCAGCTCCAGAGACGCTAGGTGTGTGTGCGTGTGAGTAGTGGGAGGTTCACCATGTTGTTCTTGGGCACTGGAGGTTTTCAAGGAGTCCTGTGGTCTGGAAGAAAGAAGCTTATATTCCTGTGATCTGTCAGGCAGAAAGATAGAGAAATGGGAGGAGAGAGAGAGAGAGAGGGGGGGGGTGAAGGAGAGAGAGAGTAAAGAGACCAAAAGTGATGGAGGTTTGGATTCACAGACAGACAAGAGGGCAAGACTGGGGAAGTAAGGGGGCAAACGACAGAAAAGAGACAGAAACAGTGTGTGTGAGAGAGAAAGAGAGAGAGAGATACGTCTCTGAGCGTGCTGAGTGGGCGACAGTAGGGCAGAGAGATGATCTCTCCATGGCAGAGAAAGAGAGAGAGAGCGTGCAGAAAACAGCAGGATGGGTGGGGGTAAAGAGGGACGAGTGATAGGGGGGGTCACTGTCCTGTGGATTGAGACGTATCCCACATTGCCCCTCTCCCCGTGGGCCGTGGTGTGTGGCACTGTGCAGTCGGCACGGCACTGGCTCTGGCACAAAGAAGCTGCTAAGGGGGCGCCGGGCGCTGCGTGGCATAGTTGCCTGGATACGGGCATTCAGGGTTGGCACGTAGCTTCACTGTCTGCGACGCACCCCTGGATTCACACACACACTCTTGCTCAGTCAGAGATGTTCTCGTTTGACACTGGACACACGCACACAGAACATTTTAGATCATTGTAAACTGAGAGAAGAGTCAGGAACAGTATGACTGAATACGAGAATAGGAGCCTGGAACAGTATTGATGGAGAAAGAACATTCGAGATCAGTGTCAATGACAAAGAACATTTCTGGAACGGTGTAAGTTGGGGAAAAAAAAACTCTAGAACCTGATAGAGAACTTTCAGGGACAGCATTAATGGAAGGGTGCCATTCTGGAACAGCATATATGGGCAAAACATTCTAGATCAGTGCCAGTTGGAGGAGAGCATTCTGGAATAGTGTGAATGGTAGAGAACAGTCTAGAACCATATCTGTAACCAAGAACAATGTATCAGTGTGAGCATAGACCAATGGTGGACAACTTTATGTAAATGTAAATTATTAAATATTCTAGAACTAGGAGAACATTCAAGAGCATGACTGATGGTAGATGATATCCTGAAACAGTATGTATGGGACATTCTAGAACAGTGTCAGTGTTGGAGAACATTGTCGAGAAGTGTGAATGGGGACAACATTCTAGAACAGTGTGAACGAAAATCATTCAGGAATATTGTTTAGAGAAAACAGAACAGTATCAATTTTAAAAAATGTCGAAGAAGGGTGAAGAACAGTCTAGAACCATGTCAGTGGGGAAGAACAATGTATCGCTATGAGTCTTTTGTCACTTCAAGACTTGACTACTGCAACTCTCTTCTGGCTGGACTCCCTCTGCGCACCATCAGGCCCCTGCAACTCATCCAGAATACAGTGGCACGGGTCGTCTTCAACGTTTCTAAATTCAGCCATGAAACTCCACTGCTGCGTTCTCTTCACTAGCTTCCTGTAGCTGCTGCCCGCATCTGATTTCAAACCCTGACGCTGGCCTACAAAGCCCAGAAAGGACCAGCTTCTCCATACTTGATGGCAATGGTCAAAAGCCGATCTTCACCAAGAGCCGTTCAAGCTTCAAGAATGGCTCGGCTCGACCCACCATCCCTCAAAATCTATGGAAGGCTTTTTTCTGTCCTGCACCGAAGTGGTGGAACGAGCTTCCCCTGGGTGTCCGAACGGCAGAGTCGCTTGCTGTCTTCAAACGCCGACTGAAGACCCTCCTCTTCCAAGAATACTTGGGCGAATAGCAGAGTGGTTTTCTTACTGACTTGTGTTTAGTAGTGTCTAAACTTAGAGGTATCTTAGAATTTTTGTCTATTCAAAAAGAGGTTTTTCTTGGGTAAATAGCAAAGCACTTTTGTAAGTCGCTCTGGATAAGAGCCTCTGCTAAATGCCTTAAATGTAAATGTAAACATTATGGAACAGAGTAAATAACAGAGAACATTATGGACCAGTGGGAACAGGACAAGCATTGTGGAGGAGGGTAAATGGTGAAAAAATTGTCAGAGAGAACATTTTAGCACCCTCTCAATAGATGAAACATTTAAGAGCAAGGTTGATGTTAAAGACCAGTCTGAAACAGTGTCAGTAGTGGAAAACACTGCATAGAACACTGGAATGGGGAGAACATTTTACCTCAGGGTGAATGAAAAAGAACAGTCTAGAAGAATGTAAAAGGGAGGCGTCCTAGAACACTGTAATTGTGAAGAACAAGAAGGGAACATTCAAGAAAAGCCTTTTATATGAATGAATGAGTTAATTAGTCGACACACATACACATATACACACACACACTCCCTCTGTCTCTACCTCTAGCTTCATAATGCTGGGTGTGTTTTAGATTATGTTCTTGTCAGGGGTGAGAGATTGTTCTGTATATGATGTGGTAACAACCATGAGTCTGAAATGTGTGTGTGTGTGTGTGCTTTTCTCGAGGAGGCACGCTCGTCTTTAGTCTGTCATTCAGCAGTGTGAATCCTCTCTCATTCTTTCCGTCTCTCTCTCTCCGTCCTCAGATCCCTCAATCTCCCCTTTTCTCTGCCCGTGCCTGGTGCAATCAGTGTGAGGCCGTTTTCCGCCTGCCCCATGCATGGCCTGATGGCTGTGATGTGAGCTGTGTGGAGATAAAAGGAGGCGGCGAACTGGGGGAATCAGCCCCCCATCAAAATCACTCCCATTTCCTCATCCCACAGGCCGAGAGGGGCTCAACGCTTTGAGCTTCGAAATAGAGGCTAAAACCAGAACGAAACCGGATACCTAGACTCGGCCTCAGACCGCTTCGATCTAAATCAGAGGAGACTTAGAGGGAGAGCAGCACTAAGACACACACGAACACGCATACCAGTACATGTTCTATTGGCCTACACGTCTGTCGTCATTGTGCCCAAGGGTGCCAAAAAGGGTTCTTTGGAGTGGTGCCATAGAAGAACCACATTTGATGGCCTTTCTGGTTCAGGGATTGTTCTTCCCATTCATGTTGTTTTAGGAATAGTCTACTACACTATCTTATCATGTTCTCCCCTATTGTAATCGTTCTAGAATGTTCTCCTCCATTCATGCCATTCTGAAATGTTCTCCTCCATTCACGCCATTCATGCCATTCTGGAATGTTCTCCTCCATTCATGCTGTTCTGGAATGTTCTCCTCCATTCATGCTGTTCTGGAATGTTCTCCTCCATTCATGCTGTTCTGGATTGTTCTGCTCCATTTACGCCATTCTAGAATGTTCTCCTCTTTTCACACTGTTCTAAAATATTCTCCTCCATTCACACTGTTCTAAAATGTTTTACTCCATTCACACCGTTCTAAAATGTTCTCCTCCATTCACACCGTTCTAAAATGTTCTCCTCCATTCACACCATTCTAAAATGTTCTCCTCCATTCACACCATTCTAAAATGTTCTCCTCCATTCACACCGTTCTGGAATGTTCTCCTCCATTCACCAAATCTCGTTTTCAAGCAAGGTTCTTTAGGGAACCAACAGTGATTCTTCTGTGGCATTAATCAAATAACCCTTTGTGGCATCATCCTTATCATTAGTATCACCATCCTTTTTATCATCATCATCAATTAATGATGTAATCAGTATCAAACAGAACCCTTTGAGGACATTGTGTTTTTCGCCAAGTGTACGTTTTTCTCTCTTAGCACTGAAGACTTGCTTTTGGACACACAGACGGACAAACAGACAGATCGGCAGCCTTGCACAGACAGGAGGTGAATCTGCACTCATCCAAAAAGAAAAAGGATGAATAAATGATGAGGGGATGAAAGGCGCAGTGGAGAGAGGCGGCATGCTCTTTTAAAGCATGCAGAGTCATTGACTCCTCCAATTACCACATTAACCACTCGCAAGATCAACTCAGACTACACTCACCACTGCGTGCCAACCGCGGAGGCAGGGGGCCGTAGGCTGGGGGAGCGACATGGTGCATGTGTGTGCGTTTATGCGCTCATTTACTTCATGTTTATACTGAGTTTACTTCACTAACACACACCTATATATTGTCAATGAACTTCAGATAGTTCTCTGAAGTCTTTCCAGCACTATAGCTTAGCCTCTATTTGTCTGTATTTGTATTTTCTAGATCCTTCTCTGGCCTTGATGCCTGCCTCAGACACTGCTTCATCAAAATTTCATTACTTTTATTTTTTACATTTTATTTTATGTTCTTGACTGTCATCTGCAAACCTCCTGTAGAAGCAAGACTAGCCTTTTCTGCATTTGTAGGCACCTTATCCAACACAGTATAATAATAATTAATACGAATAACGCTTCCTCATTCCTCCACAAGACCTCAGTATACTCTTTACAAAGCTTGCAAGGGTTACATGAAGTCGAACTCACCTTTGCAAGTTTGCTTATGTTCAGTAGTTGCTTTTGTTGGCATGTATGAGCAGGTGGCGCTATGACATTTTATGGTCATTTCTATGACTACTGGAAGAAGAAGCATGATTTGAAGTACAGCCTCAGCACCACACAATTATGCAGCCATAGAGTTTGCTTATCTGCCATGTGCGTGACACACCGAACAGACCCTCCACACGAGGTCTGCGGTGGTTTGTTTTCCCTGCAACTGTCATTTTGTTCAGTAAAGACAGGCATCATCCCTGGAAGGAGTCCTCTTCCACTCACTTAATGAGGAATGTGGTACACTCAGTTGTCTTTTTAGCATATATAGCATATCAAGTCTTTTTTGTGGTCAATTTTTTTGTGGTTCTTATGATATGATAATGATCATGGCTCTCACTTTGAAACTCACTTGTTTAGTTTAGTCTTTTGGTGGAGTGGATGGATGCCAGTGTTCCAGGGTGCTCCCATGTCTGTGTTACCTTCTGGCTCTCTCCTTTTAGTTAGGCTGTTATGGTCAAATCTGATGGATTTGCCAGCCACACTCTGATAATGTTCACATTCTCTATACTCCTTAAATCCAAGCAGAACAAATTCTATCTCTTTACCTTTTTTTAAGTTAACCCCTTGAAAAGCCTATGTCCTGCTGGTGGGACTCATTACTAAAGAATTGGCCCACCAGTTTGTACAGAAGTCCATGTAGTTACTGAGTAATAATCCATAGTGTGTAATAATGCTTGGAGTGTTAAGTGGTTAATGATTGCCCATGTCTCCGGCCTGACACCAATGTCTACAACTCGCACCAGACCAGCTGCCAACCCTCCAGCTATTTCTATCTGTCTCTGAAGTGTTGGCCACCCTCCATTACCAACTATGTTGACATTTACATGGACTATTTGCTACTATTATTACTACTAGTACCACCATTAACCACCATCTCTACTATGATTAGACTAGTTATATATTATAATATATCATGCTTATATCAGCATACCTGAGAAGACAAATATCTTATGTGTTGGTAGCAGTTCTAAACAGAGGAGGATGGGCCCACCTTCTGAGTCTTGGTTCCTACCAAGGTTTTTTCCTCACTACTGATGCCTTTGGCTTGTTCATTTGGGTTTTATGAGATTTTATGTGTTTTATGTTGAATTATGTAGAATTCTTTTTACAAATAACTTTGATTTAAAAAGACACATCTCTTTATAAACAAACAAAGCAGCTTCTAAACTGGTATTTATGCCATAGACCCCATCATAATGCTGTTGTCTCCAACTCAGAACCTTCAATTCACTTTCTTGTATTTTATAAGAAGTGGTAGATATGACAACATGTGACTAATGACTTGCATTAACAGTTCAACTGACTCCCTGTGACTACAAAATATAGAACCAGAAACTGGATACAAAGTTAAATCAAAGTATGTGAGCCATAGTGAGCCAAAGAAAACATAGCTAACTCGTTAGACTGTTAAGACCCCACAGTGGCCTCTGCAGAATTCTTCTCAGTAATTTATTGAGCTGAAGTCTGGCCTGAAACAGAATAATCACAGCAATCTTCGACATAAATTACATCTTAGTTAAATATTTTGTTTCTTAATCAAAATATTTCATGTTCAATTTGTATAGCGGGCAACAACACTGCCTTCAATTCTTCTACAGCAGGCTTCAATTCCCAAAGGCAAGCCATGCTACACCAGTAAGAGTCCCTTTGGATAGACTTCTAACACTGCGTTTACCTGTGTAAATTCATTCACATATGCACTGCCGGTTTTACAACACTCCTAATTCTCCATTGTTTTTACTGACATTGAATAACTTACAATGGTCCTGTAACCTCAAATAGTACAATGTTAGGCAGCAAATTGCCAGTTCTTTTGATTAAAATGAGCTAAAAACTGAAAAATAATGTAGATTGTGTAAAAAAAAAAGAACTTTTTTAGGAAACCATTTTAGGGAAGTCATTGTTTAACAACTTTCAGCTAGTCTGTTGCAATATAAGTAAATTAGGCTTTGACAGCAAATGTGAACAATTTACAACTTACAACCCCTTTATCTATATAAAATCGGTGTGGGAACTGTGTTACAGCACTCTGCCCCACATTATTTCAAGGTCATTGTGCATTCCTATTATAATGTCTCGAAGACGACCCTTAATTGACTCCCTTGTTGACTCTCAGAAACTTGTCTTCTGATCATTGTGTTGTGAATATGAGTCTATCAGACCTCTTCTTGTAAGAAATGGGCAGCTCACATGACAGCTCACACTACAACACCTGGTAGCACATTTTAACACTGGACCAAGTCTCAGTTTGAACAGGTGAAGAGAAGACTTGGAGCTGCAGGTTTGACTGGTGGAGTGGCAGTAAGATAGTCAACACAGAGATGGCAAAACAAGCTACGTAGGCTAGCGTGGGCCATGCAATACTGACAGTGGACTACTGAGAAAATGGAGGGTGTTCTAAAACCGGTAGTGTAAGTCATATGGATAAAAGTGTCAGCCAAATGCTGCACTTATACATTTAATGCAAATTACAGTATAATTATTATTATCAGAATTGTTTAAGCTGGATTACTGAAGTTCCTCTTTGAGAGAAATCTTAAATAAAAACAGGGGAAGTTATTCAGATGTTTTATACCAGCCTATATAAATAACTATCCCAGTTAGTTAGCATGCTATGTTACCTATCTTGCTCTGCCTCACACATCACGTTGTTTAGTAGTCAAAATAAATATATTTGGCTCCTTCCGTTTGTGTGTACCTCTTTTTATTTGGAATTTTTATACTTAAAAATACTTATTTATCAAGTGTATGGATTAAAAACTGTTTATAATGAACAATGTCACTCAGGTCACAGTAAGCATTGACATTGAGAAGTTGAGCAGACAAACAAAAGAAACACCCCTGTCCTCCTGCTTTGCTCTCTTACTTTTTATACAAGCAGAGGCAACTATATAATGTGTAAATAATATCATATATTTTTTTCTGCTACTACAGCACTTCATTTTCATCTAGAGGATCAAAGCTGTACATTATAATAATTTTTTTAATCTGTAGTATTTTGTAGTATTCTGACCTCAGATCAGAAAGACCTTCATATCATTGCCCCCTGTCAGTGTCTATGTGTGTGTATTTGTGTGTGTGTGTGCATTCGAAGGAGTCTTAGCCCCCCAGGCAGTTTGGCTAGTTATGTAACTCCAGATTTGCATGTGAAGGGAAAACTGTTCGTTTTTCATGCTGGACTGGGTGTGAAGCGAAGGCTCTTGCTTTCCCCCCCTCCGCCCCCCCACTCGTCTATTTAAGCCGGAACGAGGGATCACGGCGTCTGAGATGGAGGGATGCTGAGAGACTGACAGGAGGAGAAAACATGAAAGGCTTTAAGTGAGAATTCATTAATAATTCACAGCAGTCAACGCGCCACACCGCAAGTTATGGCAAACCTTCTTAGAATATGAAAAGTAGAAAGAGAAAAAAAATGACCATGGGCCATCACTTAGATAATCTATTCATTAATATCATACTTAATGTATATGGTGTATGGTGTAATCGAATAAAAAAATTATACATTTGCCTGGTCACATATCTTTTAAAATATACACTACTTAATGTGGCATTCAAAGATTTAGGCACCACTGGTCAATGTGTGTTCCTATAAATAGCTAAGTGACTTAACGATGACCTGATTCCCAAAAAGCATAAAGTTAAAGATGATACATTTCTTTCATATTTTGAACAAAATGACTTTTATATTTCCATCTATTACAGTTTTAAAATAAAAAAAAATAAAAAATGGCCTGAAGCAAAAGTTGCGCACCCTGTACAATCGGTACTTCTGGCAGGGATTTTCACCCATTCTTCCTTCCACAAGTTCTGTGAGATTCTTGGACTGTCTTGCATGCACAGCTCTTTTGAAGTCTATCCACATATTTTTGATGATGTTAGAGGACCCTTGTTATCCTACTGTACATCTTTTTCTTTTTTACATCTTATAAACACTCTTTACATCCCTTGCACAGCAATACAACAGAATTCCACTTCTGCAATTAACATATATGTGGCATGGAACACACACACACACACTTACACTTGTGATTAGGGCAGATTAGGGCACACACACAGTGGGCAGCAAGCGCCCCAAGAGCAATTGGTGGTCAGGTGCCTTGCTCAAGGGTACCTCATCCATGGATGTTGAGGGAGAAGAAGGCCACGACTACCCCCACAGTTATTTACCAACGGTGTGATCTTTGCTTCCAGTTTTTGCTGATATTTAATTGAATGCATGTTACCCTCCACCAGTGAAATGTTCCCTGTATCACTGGCTGCAACACAAGCTGAAAGCATGATTGACCCACCCCCATGCTTAACAGTTGGAGCAGTATTCTTTTCATGTAATTCTGTATATTTTTCTTCAACCATAATTTTGCTCATTGCAGCCAAAAATGCTATTTTAACTCCATCAGTCCACAGAACTTGTTTCCGGAATGCCTCAGGCTTGTTCAGATGTTTCTTTTTAAACATCTGATGCTGAATTCTGTGTTAAGTACACATAAAAGGTTGTCTTTGTGTAGGTGTTGCACCACCACTATAGAGTTTTTCACAGCCAAAATGGGGTTCTGATTTGCTTACCTATAAAGCCGATGAGCTATTCTCTCTGTAAGTTTACTTGGGTTTCCAGACCTCAACTTCACCTCTACTGATCCTGTTACTTGCCATTTCTTAATTACATTATGAGCTGAGGAAACATCTACATGAAAGCACTGCTACCTTCTTATAGTCTTCACCTGTATGTGAGCATCAGTTATTTTAATTTTCAAAAATGTTACAAATGTTAAAAAGTTGCTCGGCTGCTGATTGTTAAAACAAGGTTTGAGGATTCAGACTATTTATGAACCTTTACAACTAGCATCATCTGGCCTTTCTTAACGATGATTGTAAAACAGCCACAGCCATAACAAGCTAATTAAGGTCTCAGGCAAAGCATCTCAAAGGAGAAAACTTTTACATTTGGTGATGTCTATGGGCCAGAGACTTCATGCAGTCATTGATTACAAGCGATTTTTACTATTAAAATAAACATTATATAATTAATGTTAGTTTGTCCAAATACTTTTGAGCCTTAGAAAATAGAGTGACATGTTAAAATGGCACAAATGTAATTCCTAAACTGTAAAACTTCTTGCTTCATTTCAAATCCATTATGAGTCAAATTGACATAAATTGTGACATGATATAATCATATATAACTATATAATCATATAATCAATTTTATGATATTCAAATTTACCATGTAACTTTAGGCCTAATATTAAGTTATTTCAAAGATGACTTATTCAGCAATTTACTATGAAATGAATAAATTACAGGATTTGAAGTGAGGGTCCTTGGAGTTTAAGTGATTCATGTAAAATAATTAATGTAATTAATGTAATTAATAGCTCCCCTTCAAGCACCAGCACCCAAGCCGCACACTACTGCTGAGCACACCAAGTGCTTAGTGCATGCATTATTAGATTTATTGCTTTGAATGGGCAAGCAGATTACGTACATCCTCTCAACCATGATTTACAAATTAGTGCTACTGCTGCATTGATTAATTTAGCACCACACACATGCATACACACACACACACACACGAGTAAACTCCAGCACATTCCAGTACACGCCTGTGCCTGTCATCGCACACAGACCTCTGAAGTGAGGTGAGTTTAGATAACCTGAATCAACCGCCATCCTCTGCCTCCATCCCCCCACTTCACCCCCTACATCTCACAGGGGTCACACAATGCATGTCATGCATATCATTAATCCTGAGGGCTGCTTCCTCTGCGCCCACTGACCCACAGATAAAGGAGGGAAAAGTGTCCCCCGTGGGACGGAGGTCACAGAACACCACGGCCTAAAGGAATTGCATCCTCTGCAGACGGAGATAGGATGTACATACAGTATAGTATTCGAACACAGACAAACACACATGGTTCAGATCTTTATATTATATATGTTATCATTGCTGTTGTATCAAAACCTTGTAACGTTTTATACCAGCTGCCCTTCCTTTACCTTGACTGAACATTTCACAATGAATGAACCAATAGAAATGGTCCTCAGTTGCTTAGAGCATTATCTTACATTAAAGTAAGTCTAATGTTTTTTCTTATTAAACTCTTATTATTCATAATATGAAGCCTTGTAGATGTGGTTGCCTTTACTTGATATGTGATATAATGTAAGATAGCTCAGAAATGATCAACTTTTAATGTGTTAGTATCAGAAACACTTATTTTGAACAATAAACGGCATGAATAGGAATTTATTGGATTGTAAAAAAAAACAAACAAACACTGTAAATGGTATATGGTAGCATGTAGAAAGCACAGATTCTACACACTAATCTAATTTACTATGTGCTGCATGAAGAAAAAGGTTTCTAACAGTACTGTAACAATAAAAGAACCATTTTTGATTCTATATATACCAGTGTTTTAATGAATCTTAAAAAAAGGGAGGAATGTGTAAGTGGCCTATGTTTAAATGGCTAAGCAGGAATAATCAGACACGCAAGGTGGATACATTATTAATAACCGGCTGAGGATCAGTGTTTTAGAGTTTCAGTTAATGTTCCGATTAAGACAGGACTCGTCTTATATCAGTTGCCTACTGGCCTGATTACATTCGGTACTGGTAGCCTAATTACATTTATATTATCTACATATAAAAACACTGTTTTTCATGAATCCCCACCATTTCTTTTCAACAAAGTGATGCCTCACTGATGTTGTTGCATTTGCTAGATGTTTAACGACTGTGTTAGTGTCAGAAATTCATTTTAATTAGCACTCCCTTAGTGCCTGTCTGTCAGTGTTATTATTTAACCATTCACAAAAGCTCACCTCAAGGACGTTCAGAACTCCCATCAAGTTACCATCCAAGTCATGTTCCCATCCAAAAGCTAGTTTATTTAATTAGCCCTTCATTAAAGTGGTGAGCTACTGAAGCAGGTGGAATGGAATACTTCTATTCAGTGACTGGAATTCACAGAGATGTCATCAACCAAACCTAACTTTGTTTGTCTAACCAACATATCTGACTACTGACTACTGTTAATGTGCTATAAACTAACGCTAGCTAACTAAGTTAAATTCTGGACAGTATATATTTATGTATGGGAATAGGACAGTGAGCAAGAAGCCAAATTTACCTTCACGTAATCACTATTTATGGTATGAACCTGAGGAGGGGGCTTTGACCTCTAAATCACTATACTAGGATGCAATACAGTTTGTTTGGCTGTTCTTGTGTTTGTATGTGTGGGTTTAAATAGTGGCTCACAGTAACCAGCCCAAAACATTATCAGCCCACCGGGAATTCACCCGACTCCACCCATTCTTGCACTGATTGTAGTTATATATAGAGCTACATTGACAAAAGTATAAGATCTTTGATGACCTTTTCTAGGTTCTTCAGTTTAAAACTGTGGAGAAACCTCTTCAGGTGCTCTGAGGAACCTTGAAGAAAAAGGTTCCTCTACAGTTCCAAACAGAAGAACCTCCAAAGGTCCTGCAAAGATCTTATACTTTTACCAGTATACAGCCTAAAATTCACTTATTCACTTACGCATTTATGAAGTTAGCAATTATAAACAATTTCCTGATAGCTGAAGGCTTCTGGACTGTGATATCAACGTGCGTGTAGAGTGATGAAAGTATGTGTGCGTATGTGGGTACATATGTTTATGTGAATGTGTGTGTGTTCATGTGCCTTTCAGTGTGAGATCAAACACTCCTCTGGGCCTTTAGAATGACCAGTCGCTCTCCAGAAGGACACAAAGGAATGCAGGAGCAGGAAAAAGAGGCCAGGGCAGAAGAAGAAGAGGCAGAGATAAAGGAGATTTTCCTCCTGTTTTCCTTCTCTAGGCTTTTGTGGAGAGGAAAAGACTCAGTGAAACTGGAAGCCTTTCAGAACGATTTTTGAATGGTAATCAGTTGATTCCAATTCGAACGTGTATGGTGTGGAGGAGCTTTAGAATCATGGTGACTTTACTCCATTTATTGACTGTCTTACATCTGTCTTGGACTGATTATGTAGTTATTTTATTTATTTCATTATATATTTTTATTTTTACTGATGTGGAATGTTGACGACTGTTCATTCCAACTTCTTCTCATGTCCCATACACTGAATCTGTAATATATTTCCTGGAAGACAAGAAAGCAGGAGGCCGTCAATGAGGCAACAGCCTAAAGATGTGGTGTTAATCTTACATGCTTTTGTGTTCCTTCAGTAATTGGGGATATGCATAATTTGTACACACTACACACACTTTGTATTCCTGCCTTTGCAGGGTATTTCCACTGCCTTGAGCATGAGCGTAGTTTTGTCACATGCTGTGCTTACCAAATCTCTGGGTTGGTTTTTTTTTCAGTTTTAAAAGTTAATTTTGAGAAAAATCTGACAATAAACAGTTAGCAATTCTGTGAGTTGCATAATGCTAACTGGTGTCTGTTTATGCTAATCCTATGGCCGCCAGTTTTGAGTCACTGTAAATGCACGTAGAGAAACTACAAAAGCAGTGTCGATCTCATCAGCTAATTAATGATGAGAATGCTTGTTGACAAATCAACCCCTTAAACAGCCTATGGACCACCAGCAGGCCAAAGTGTTATTAAAAACTTTTATTACCAAGGAATAGCGCCACCAGTTTGTACAGAAGTCCCTGTAGTTACTGAGTAATACACCTTAGTGCGTAATAAGCCTTGCTTATCTTTCCTCAATGATCTTTTTACTATTTTCATGTCAACATATTGACGGAAACCAGCTTACTGTCATGTTTTCAAATATTCTTTTCAAATATTCTTGACTTCCAGTTTTACAGCAAATGGTTTCAGTAAAAGAATCCTGTCTCTGAGGAATGATGGAGAAACCAACCAGCCTAATGTAGTATTGCCAGCTCACACAAACTGTAACTTTTCCAGGGGCAAATGGCAGACAGCCAGTACTGCACAGACATAGCTTCACTGTAACTTTCCCAAAAGCCTGGTAATGTAACGTAAGTACTTAACTAGTTAACTAGTTCTGAAGAATGTTCATTATTTAATGAGCATTTCCCCAAAAGTCTGTGACTAAAGTAGTACAAGAACTCAAACCCGACCAACTTATTACTCACAAAATGTTTTGTCACGTCTCCCTCTGTACCCGACGACCGCCTGGACTCCAATTCCCAGAATCCCTCACCCCATAACATCGCTACCTTGTCATTCACCACAACCAATCAGAGGCTGTTTCCCTGCTCACATTCACAGAAGTACTGATCTGCTTCACCTGTTTGTAATTGTCCTGTTTGTATATATACATGTTCAAGTTTGTTACTTTTTGCAGCTTTTTTGTTGTCTACTGCACGTTTGTTATTCTCGATTGTCTCCTGATTA
Source organism: Salminus brasiliensis (assembly GCF_030463535.1). Taxonomy (NCBI): domain Eukaryota; kingdom Metazoa; phylum Chordata; class Actinopteri; order Characiformes; family Bryconidae; genus Salminus; species Salminus brasiliensis. The sequence goes on from NC_132878.1 coordinate 37,525,440, forward strand.
CTGCCTATTTATCTTTTTTTCGGATTCTTGGTTTTGCCCTTCTGGTTTTCCTTCTCTGCCCTGTTGGATTTGTTTATTGAACTTTGGTATATCATATTATATTGATATATTGATGATATATTGGTCCTCAGACTATCTCAAGCTCCTTTTTCTAAAAGTATTTTTATTACTTTACATCTGTGAGGGTCTGACTCGTTTACCCACGTCACATGTTTATGTAGGTGGATTTTGCCTGCAGTACAGCCCACAAAAGCCCAGGGGTCGTTAATTTTGGCACGTGAAACTGGAAGTAACGTAATAAATATAATTCACATTATCAACAAATGAAAAAACGATACATAAACAACTACTGAGAATGTCTCAATTGATGTTTGAGGTTTGACTGGTCTTGTTTTTTTAGGGGCGGAGTCAACAAGGATGGGTTTGCTAAGCTCTTCGGGAAACCCTCGCTAAATTGACTTCTTCTCTTACTGTTCTTCATTAGTTGATTCATTATTCGCTATGATTTATCACTTCCTGGAAACTCCTCCAGTTATGCATTTTTAGGAGTGACCAGAGATCCATACACGTAACACTGGCAAACAAAGCAAAATATCAGGGTTGTGTTTCCCAGGGTTCTGAGTATCATAGCACAAAGATGATTCTGAAATGATGGAGCGAGCATAACACTGAACACTCTCTCTCTACCAGTTCAGATTTTCTTGACACTGAGCCCTAGTTTTTTACTTCTAACAAGATGTCCCTACATAATCAAGGTGTTCATGTATTCCATCTTCTTCTGGGCATTTAGTCCTCACAAAGAGCTAAATACACGCACTGCATGCATCCACACACACATACACATTGGTTATTAAATGCTAAGTGCAGTCTGCAATAGTGTTGTGTCAAGTACCTCACATCATGAACTGCCCATCTATTATGAATGGCATGAGCTGAAACACACACACACACACACACACACACACACACACACACACTCACAGACACACACACACACACACATTCCCACTACCCTCAATTCTCTTAGCCCAGCCCATGCATTCTTTTCTCTCATCCCTCTCTCTCTCTCTCCCTCTCTCTCAGAGCCTGCACTAATCCTCATTCAGTGAGGCCCCCCTCTCTTCCTCTCCTCCTTTACCTCATCTCCTCTTTCCTCCCTTGCTCATTATCCCTCCTTTTCTCCTCCATGCTCTCGCATTCCTCCTTCTTCCCTCCCTTGCTCAATATCTCTCTGCCGCTCATTTACAACCCTCTCCATCCCACCCATATCCCATATACCCTTCCTTATATACCTAACTCTCCCTCTCTCCCTCTCTCTCTCTCTGTGTTTCCGACTGGGCTTTGGTATTTAATCTTCTTGAGGCGTTCAAGATGTCACTCGCCCCTGATGCCGGGATACAAAAGGCCCAAATCCACACACACACACACACTGCACTCCCTGAGTGGGCCGCACCCTGCACCGGCCCACCACCGCCTTTGAAGAGCACTGAGGAGGGGTGGGGTACCCCCCATCTCCCCCCTCCCCCATCAAAAAAAAAACTCCCAGGGTCCTCCTCTTACTGCATTGGTGGCCCTTCTCCCCTTTTTTTTTACCTCATGTGTGAGAAGCTTTCCGAATCCCTTGCATACCTTACGATAGCTTAGCAACACTCAGAAGCAGAGATGCGGAAGGTGAGCCCTGTGTGAAAATACACTGATGGGATACATAAAACATCCGAAAGTGACGATCCACCTTAATGTTCGGATCATAAAAATATCATATATGCTTACACTTATTGATTAAAGTTGATTTGATTTTTCTCAAGCTCTGTGAAAGTTAATGTTGGAGAATCATCCTATTCGGAGTGGTGTGGTGTGAAACTGTCTATTGCAGAGAAACAAACTTGCTTCAGTTTCTTTCCAGTTGCGGTCATAGGAAGTTGGGAGCTTGCAAAGTAACATTAATATATAAATATCTGATTTACTATAAAAAAATAACAGTGAACCTACATGTGTCTTTTATATGCAATGCTGACAATAGTAAAATCGTGGTAAAACTGAAAAAAAAAACATTATTTGGTTATACTATATGTTACAGGCAAAATTATTGGCATGCAGCCTTACATATCTTCACACATTTGCTGAACAATCCACTTTGTTTGCTGTGACTTTTAAAAAAATAGCATTTCTGCCATCACTTCTTTTGTATACTAGTCCTTTATGCTTGCTACTTGGCATTGCTCTTGCATGAGGGCAACCTATGGATAAGTTACAGGGGTTAGGATATCTACAGCCTCTCTGTCTAGAATGACTACCCATGAACCTACACATGTCTTCTGAGACTGCAGATGCAATGCTGAATACAGTAAAGTAGGGTGAGTTGTTGGGTAAATGATTTTTTAAAAAGGTAGCCATGAGCCATGCCCACCAACATCAGGATCTGTGCCTTTTTAATGGTAATTTTTCTCTAGTATCCTAATGTGCCAGTGAAATTCACTAACGCTATTTCTTACTTCCATGCAATGTCCAGATGTTGTGCATGTAGGAGTGATGGTACAGTACCAGTTTTTTGTTTCTGACACCATTTTGTTTCATTTTGAACTTTATAATTAGCAATTTTATATCAAAGCACTTAACTTTAGTCTACAACTAAGCTATCATGCTTAGTTATTATGCATACTCAACCACCCTACTACCCCACAGGAACAAATATACCACTAACAACATGACACCATGTGGGTGTGCAGGGTTTCAGGTTAGATTTGTTACAGGATTGGATCAGGTTCATTATTTACTTCTTCCAAAGTAGCAGCATTTCTGTTGACAGCAGCCTGATTTTATATCGCATTCTCTCCAATGAAAATCTTCAATCTTCTCCATGATTTAAATCCTATAGCTGCTATTGTACACTGTTTAAATAATTATGGATGAATCGACCAATAGAAATGCTCTAAATGACTTGGGCTAACCTATTATTTTACATTAACCTTCATTCACAGTTAAGAACTTATTTGCCCTCTTGTAAAGATGCATGTTTTACATTGGCCAGCAATGGTATTAATACCCATCGATACTTATATCTAAAATATACCTTAAAGCATGAATACAACTGGCTCTGAGTGCGCAGACAAATGCACTACCACTACGGCCAAGGGGTTACAAGTTCGAATCCCAAGCCATGCTGCTTTGCCATCAACGGCCGGAGTCAGAAAGAGCACAATTGGCCGTGCTCTCTCCAGGTGGCTCTCCCTTCATCACTCTTATGCACATCCACAAAATAGCATAAAATCCACATAATAGCACCTACCCCTTCCTGCTTCTTCTCCTTCCTGAACATTGAAGATTTCTCTGTAGACTCGCTCTATACCATATTTCTCAGAAGTGTTCAGACTTAAAAGTGATGGAGTGTGTTGTTCTCTATATTTCACTAGCTGGATGTAAACCTGACAACTCTCAATTGCATGATATTTTTATCTGCTCCAAATTTCCTCTCTCTCCCTCTTTTTCTAGCACTAATCTCATTGTTCCCAGTCTTATACCACCTTCCCGAATACATTTCAAAATTTCAGAGGATAAAAAAAATAATGTCTCTTGCTTCCAGGGCCCGGAATCTAGAACGGTGTTTCGGCCACGGCTGGTAAACGAATCCGACTTCAAAAGGATTACAAGCCATGGTGGTATCAAATCCTAATGCGGTTATCACACACACACTGGGATTGCTCCCTGGGGTAATAAAACCTACAGCACTGTAGCCGGGGAGGAACACTGTTTTTTCCTCATAAAGACTCCCACCACCACTTCAACTCACTCTCCCAGGAGATTTCACAGAGACCTTCAGGGCACTTAAACACTTTAACAGCCTTTATAATAAATATCACAGCATATGCACGCCAGCTTCACAGTGACAGATTAGCCAAAAAATATGATTTGCATATATGACTTGTTTTGTATCAATAACAGTATGTCAGTGTCATAAACCACATTTTGTTTGGTTGAACAACATGATCACACAGTTTTTAAAGTCCAGCTTAAAATTTAAGTTGAAAAAAAGAGCATTTGTTTAAGATTTTCATTATAAAATGATAAAGGTACGTTTATTGAACAATATCAGTCAATCATATATAAGTCAATCAAAATTCTTCTACCCACATATCATTCGGAGTTGAGTCATCTATGTGTTTTTTTGCTGAACATTAAATAGATTCAATGTATTTTGACCCAGAAATTCCAGGAAATTTCATCCACTCGTCCACTTTTTCCTGGTCAGGGCATATCCCCTGGACAGGGGGCCTGGCTTTCCCAGGCTACCACACACATTTGCATTTACACTTAGCAGGCAATTTAGCATAGCCAATTCACCTACCATGTGTTTTTTGTTTTTGTGAGGTGGGAGGAAACCAGAGACACGAAGAGAACACACCAAACTCCTCAGACAGAAACTGGAGCAAGGATTATACACTACATGCAGTGCCACTATTAAAGGTCCAGATCCATAATTTTATTAAATTAACAGTTTAATATTTTTTCACGTACAACATGTGTACAGCTTAATGACCATATGTATGGTCATAAAGTGAGAGAAATCAAATCAAAATCAAAATGGAATTGTGTTGAAATATTAGTGCTGGCCGCTCTATCACATCCAAATCTGATACTTGACTGTAATTTCTATAATGACATTGTTTTGCAATGAACATTTTCTGCCTTGCCACTACAAAGAAGCCTAGACAGTGGTGAATTTTGTATTATCCCATGGTATTATTTAAACCTTTGGGAAAGTCCACACACATATATGGTGCAAATGTGTATTACAACAGCTACCTTACTTCTCTATATAACTATAGTGATATACACCAAAGTGCACCAAAGTATCACCATCAAGTCATATATTATTTTAATAAGACTGTTGCTCTCTTTTGATCTAAAAATTCTGTCTCTCCAAAATGGCTACTTTACCAGAAAAGGAAAAAAAAACTCTCAACTTTTAGTGGAAGTAAATGTAAAAAAATACTTAATGTAATTTAGGACCACTTCTGTTGGTCCATTCATTATAACATTCTGACAGAATGTAAACAAGAACTTAAAAAAGATTTGAATGGACATTTTTTGCACAATTACTGCCAGCAATTGGCCCACAGAGACTCTGCTTTCTGCTTTCATGTGTTGGTTTTGCACTGCCGAATAGTACAGTAGGCCTTTTATAAGAAATACCATTTGTAATCAAATTACAGACGTTCTTTTTTTTAAATACACAAACAGTAAAACCACCAACAAAAAACAAAAAATGCCCTTTTTGACATTTTTCTTGTTTGTAGAACACTTATTAACGTTTCTGGTTGATTACAGACATGGCTTTTACAATTGATCATATTTGAAATGGCTTTTTGTTATATTTTTCCTGTGTTTCATCGCTTATTTCACCTTGTACTGACTGCTTGGTGCGTGCAACACGTGGAGAAATAGATGTCCTGTCTATTATCTTGATTCTTCGGGGGCATTTCTATGACGCTCTGCAGCACTGCAGTATGCCCGACCTAACAATCTCTATAAAGATGTCTAAACTGACAACTGTTTTCATAGTCTTTATGTGCAAAAATTCCAAAAATGTGTCAGGCAGGTAAATCTTTGAAAATCCTGATTTGATTTACCTTTACTTTACATTTGAGTTATTACTGCATGATGAGTGTAATGTAAATACAGTGATATTGCCACTGACCAAAATGCAATGTATATAAAGCTTCACATTTAAGTTGCAATGGATAACTAGAAGTTGGAAAAGCCGTATGCTAGCTCAACTAAATATTTCTATCAATGCTAACAGCAGAATTACCCTATTTTTTGTTTTGCAAGTTTTTACAATGGAGCTAATGGCTAATGGAGCTAATGGCTAATGGAGCTATGCTGATGGAAAAAAGAGAAAACTTTACACGCAACAACTTTACAACATTTGTTAGCATGTTGCTTGTAGAGAGAGATTTCAGGATTTAATGACCTTTTTGTACCATGTTAGCATTAGCAGCAGGGTTTGCATAGAGGAGTGATTATGTCCATAGAGAGCGAGCGGAGGGTCGAATATAAAGACCATACGAAGTCATCAGACGCGGGATTAACATGGCACGCACAGGCTTTGTGTGGCCAGGGTGAGCGTGTGTTGTCCATTTCTGTGGCCTAGTAAAAGTAGACAATGGGTAGAGGCCACCTCTATAAACAGTGCCTCCTGAAGCATCATGGGCTTTGATTACGCACACACACAAAAAAACACCAGTGGCGTCGCGCCACCACTGGCTTTGTGTGACTTGTGACAGCAGGTACAGGGGCGGTTTTAGCACAAGGCAAGAGTAGGCAGCTGCCTAGGGCCCCCATGAGTCCTTATATAGGGTCTCATAGATATACTGGAGGTGTTAATGTCAAATAATCTTTTCTGAAAATATCATTGAATGTTAATGGCAAAATTCTCCAGTGTGGTTCTCTGACCAGATGACAGTTGTCAACAGCGTCGTCTATAAAAAAAATTCATCAGTTATTTACAGAAAGAACCCATATCCTCAATTAGATATTTTGCATTTGAATTCCTGCAAAATATGCAAATATGAACATAATGCAAAATATGCAAATATCAATCCGTCAAGTAATTAAACAACAGTCAATAGATCAGCCTCTATCTCATGCTCGAACATATGACATCGGTCAACCTCCATTGTGTGAGAAGGCCGGCTGGCACAGCAGCCGTAGTAAAAGTGTCAGAAAGGAAATATACTACCTTTACCTTTGTCCCAGCCCTCAAAGCAGAACAAAAGGCCACTGCTGACATTACAGCCCCTCCTTTACTGCTTAAGTATGAAGCCCACCTCCCCTGCCCCCTATACGTCCCTCCAAACCCTAAATTGCACTAAGAAACTGAGAAGGCCCCCTCTTTGCCACTACTGAAATTAAGCATCACTAACCGAAACCCTGCACTCTTAAGGCGCCAAAAGGGGTTCTTCGGAGCAATGCCATAGAAGGACCACTTTAATTCTGCAAAAAACCTTGAATGGAAGACTTTTATGAATGACATGTGTGAGTCTGAAGACCCTCCACATAGTTTTAATTTACATTACGTGAATGTTATCTCATAGATCTGAAAGAAACATGGTTCTGCAAGGAACCCAGAGAGGTTCTTCTATATAAGCGGTTCACAATCTTGGTTCTGGAGATCTATCACCAGCAGTTTTTTTAACTAAAGCACAGCTCCAGAAAAAAGGGACCCAAGGGGCAGGTGACCCCTACCCTGGGGCAGGTGACCAGGTCGTCACAGAAGGCAGAGGGACAGAAAACAGGACCAATACTACAGATTTATTAGCATTAAGGCCATTGCGAGAGCAAAGAGTGGAGCCTGGATTCCAGGCAACAGCCAGCAGCAGGAACCAGAATGAAATGTCTCTGAGAACATAAGCTGGAGTCATTTAAGATACAGGAACTGGAACCCTTGAACATTCTGGGAAACTGGAACTGGAACACACTAGGAGGGATGGCACAGGAGGCCACTACCAGCAAGGCAAACTGGTGCTACCAGGAAGGCAATCTGGTGAGCCATCAATGATTGCAGTAACTGTGTGAGCCACCACCAGTGCGGTAGTCTAGTGGGCCAACGTGTAGTAAAGGGAATCATCACTGGAGAGCCTTGTGGGCAGTCATTGGATTACTAGTAGTCTTCATAGTACTGTGCGGAATTTTTAAGGGCAGGTGTCATATGGCCAGTACTCGTCAAAGCATCGAGCAAAGCCTTGAGGACAGGTATTATTGTATTGAAATGTTGGCAGGTGGGCATGCAGGCATGTAAATTGAAGTAGGCTAGCCTGCAGTGACATCCACAGAGGTATTCATTGACTTGGTGGTCAACCCTCCGGTCACAGTGTTTCCAGTGTCTTTCATGGGCTCCAGCCACACAGGAGTAGGAACATCCCCTCCCAAAAAATTCTTGGTTGACTTCCTTCCTCCTCTTCAAGCATAGATTCACAGGGTTGGACCTCTGAAACCAGGTAGGGACCTAATGAAGGATCGCCCACATAATTACTAGTTATAGTGTAGTATACTTATCTTTTAGACTGGCGTGAGGTGCGTCGCTGGGCACTCTGAGTTTGAATGGAAAGAGACCATGAACCTCTGTACAGGAATAGACAGGACTGCAAGCAGCTGGGCAGGAAAAGACCGAGCAGCAGGTAGCTGGACAGAAACAGAATGGATAAGAACAGACGGGACCTCAGATTGCAGGGCAGAAGTGGACTAGACATTAGGCATCAAACCGCTCCAAAAGCATAAGGCAACGGTGGGGTGTAGAAAACTCTGGATGCAACTATTGGTTGCATCCACAGCCACATACCAGAAGGACTTTTAGTGTTGCCCCTATGTGCTCTCGCTTCTTCCTTGTTCAGTGAAGTCTTCTGTAACATCAGAGATGAGGCAAGATGCAAATGCGAGTGGGCATTATTTAGGGGAATCTGAGAGCCTCAGTAAGTAATTCTAACCAAGTCCAAGTAACAGATGGGCAAATTCATGTAAGTAACTACAGAGAACAAGGCAAAGCAAGAAAGAAGAGACACACAACTTAACAAGAACAAGGAAACCCTGAGGAGCCTAGCCAAACACGGTAATCCACAGGATCAAAAATCAAAGTAAAACAAACACAACATTACAATACAGAATACTTCACATAGTGAACACAGAGGCACCAGTTCTACCTGTGCTGTGGCTGAGGCCGCACCTCCTGATCAGTATCAGATAAGGGGTATAAAGAGGCTTGGCCCACAGAGTCTAATAAAAAGCTAAGGCTCCAGCTATGCACAATTCCATGCAGACCCAGGAGGGGGAGTATATGACAGAGCTACACAGGTGATGCAGATGATAAAAACACATGCAGCTGTGTTATTAACCTGGTACAAGCTTTCTGATGCCTATGTATGAAAATTGGGGATTCCACCATACTGAGGAGAACAAGGGGACCATGCCATGAACACCAATGTGTCCTTGTATTATGTATTTCCCTTCTACTGTCCAGAAATCATTAGAATTAAGACTTTTACAACTTTTATGTCACTAATGAACACAACATATGAGTCAGAGTCAACAGGTTTCCAGCAAACTTTGTTGCTGGAATCAAAAGTCATCAAAAGAATTTCTGATTATTTTTAAGGGTTCAGATCTCCTGTTCATTTTTATGAATCCCAAATGGGCCAGACATTCTGGTTGGGCAGTGGTGGCTCAGCGGTTAGAGCGCTGGGATATCGATAACAGGGTTGTGGGTTCGATTCCCGGGCTCCCTGGGCGCTGGAGTTGGCTGCCCACCGCTCTGGATGTGTGTGTGTACTCACTGCCCCTAACACGTGAGTGTGTGTTCACTACCAGATGGGTTAAATGCGGAGGACACATTTTGCTGTACACTGTACAGTGACAAATACATGCACCTTTACCTTTTTTATTGAAATGAAATGAAATCAAAGTTTCTTTGTTACATGCACAGTCATACAGTACTCATATGTTATTCTGAATATTTCTAACATTTAATTATTGCTTTCTCAGTTTTCTATTTGAAATTTTAAAGCTGTGAAATGGCCTAATTTATATATCATTAATCATTATATACATTTATATAATTATTATAACATTTCTGAACATTGATTACAAACTTTTGAACAGTAATTCTAAACTTTTGAACACAGATTACAAAATTCTAAACACTGATTACAAAATTCTGAAAAGTAATTACAAACCTTTGAACACTGATTATAAACTTTTTGACATTGATTACAAAATTCAGAACATTCATTACAAACTTTGGAATAGTAATTCCAAAATTCTGAACAGTAATTCTAAACTTTTGAACACTTATTACAAAATTCTGAACATTGATTCCAAACTTTTGAACACAGACTACAAACTTTTGCACATGGATTACAAACCTTTGAACAGTAATTTCAAAATTCTGAACACTGAACATATAAACTTTTTTGACATTGCTTATAAAAATTCTGAACATTGATTGCAAACCTTTAAACAGTAATTCCAAAATTCTGAACATTCATTCCAAACTTTTGAATAGTAATTACAAACTTTTTATAATTATAAACTTTATAAACTGATTATAAACTTTTTGATATTGATTTCAAACGTTTTAAAACTGATTATAAACTTTTTGACATTGATTACAAAATTCTGAACATTGATTCCAAACTTTTTAACATTGATTTGAAACATTTGAACAGTAATTCCAAACCTTTGAACATTGATTACAGAATGTTAAATAGTAATTACAAACGTTAGAACATTAATTCCAGGTTGAACATTCCAATTCAAGGTTTAAAACATTGGGATCATTCTTTTCAAATTAATGATATTATTTGACCTTAAATTCTTATAATTACTAGCAGCTAAACTTTCATAGTAAAGAAGTCTTAATTTACAGGGTAGAAAACATTAACATGTAAGCAGAGCATGTGACTTTGTAATCCAGAAAACTTTCAAGGAAACTGACTTTCAAGGATGCTTTCACAAGTCATTGTATACATGAGAATGTTTGTGTATGTGTGTTTCTCACTACACCATGTGCATGAATGAGCTTGAGGTATAAGACAAAGGCCTCCTCAAGGTTTAATCTGAGCTCAAGAGCATTTCCTCTACATCTCTGACACGGGTAATGTGCTCTTCAGATTCATGTGCCACAAGATTAAGTGCTTGCTGAGGCTAATTGCCTCATTATTAATTTGAAGTGTTTATCACATAAGCATCCTTCACTCCGAGAAGTGAGGTTGTTGTTTTTGAGTGATCAGATTTCCTGCCTGTTGTTTGATTCAGGCTCTTTGAGCTGTGTGTGATTACTGCCGAAGTAGAATTGTATATGAATGTGTGTGTGAGTGCGTGGGAGTGCATGATACTTGTCATGAGTTGCGTTCAACAACAGGCACAGGAAACTGGAGAAGACAGGAACAATTGTCCAGCCATGGACAGCAGCTGCTTCCTCAACGATTACATAACTGGAGCCCACATCCATTGTGTATGTGTTTAGAGCATAGTATAGGGCATTGTGTGCATTGTGTGAATGCACCATTATTTGGCCCACTGAGATGCATAGAAGACTTCTATTTGTATCAACTCAACTTTTGACTGTAACAGGCATTGAGATTTTATCCCCCCCCCCCCATAGATGTATGATTCTCAACAATGTAAATTGACATACCCTCTTTCCATAGGGCTTCTAGTGGCCATCCAACTGGTGGAATGGGAATAGACACTGTTTCCCGGCTGTGTTGTGAAATGTTGTGTGTTGAGCTGCTAGTGAGCAATGAGGTTTTAAAAGGGAGGGAGGAAGATTATCATAGCTACGGTGAAAAGATGTTGATACCTTAAAACACCTATGACCTGTTATTATACTCACAATTTTTACCAAAGAGTACAGAAGTCCCTGTAATTACTGCATACTATGCCTTTCTTCATTTAAGGGCTTAATAAACCTACCATGCTGCACCCAAAAATCTATTCTTTTGTTTTAACTGTTGCAAGGGTGGGCGATCTTTTCAGAATTGCTGCAGTCAAATATTTGTCACAATGGATAAATGACTCATATTGAACCTTCTACACTACTCGAGTCACTAAATTAATCCCTTAAACAGCCTATGGCCTGCCGGTGGGCCAATAGTGTTATTACAAATATCTATTAGCAAAGAATAGCCCCACCAGTTTGTATAGACGTCCCCGTAGTTACTGAGTAATACACCTTAGTGTATTTGTAACTTGTGTTTCTAGTCAGAAATGGAATTATGCAGTTGTAGACAATCAAAACTGGGATAGCCAAGGTAATAAGGTTGCCACATATGAAACAAAACATTGGATCTACTTTGTCCTGACAGTGGGATCAAACAACATCACACCCGCATCTGATTAAGTTGATTTTTACCACTGAAGATCTGCCGCAGACAAATCACAGAAGAATCTACTTCCTGCAATAGAATATAGTGCCATTTAAACACCCCGCAAAACTTGGCAAACTTGAAAAAAAAGGTCTATAAGCTTTATCTGAGATGTTGCTCAGTGCGATTCCCCTCATAGTGGTTCCGCTGTTTTGCCAAACAAAAAAGGTAAAAATCAAAGTCAAATATCCTTATTACAATTCAGTGGACAAACAATAAATATACTGCGTACAGATTCAGCACAACACAACAGGCTTGATGTTGACTTTGTCAGCCTCACACAGCAGCTTTTAGGACAGCTGACATAGCGGTTTAGGAAATATTGTCAGGAAAAGGTTCAAATATGTTGTTAAAGCTTATGTCATACATACTGTACAACATTTAAATAAAACTTGTCTAAAATATGGAGTCGGCTTCTACTGTTATTGCTATGCTACTGTAATAGTTTTTTTTAGCTTTTACTTTCAACTGTTTCTTTGTAACCACCTCATGTATTGTCATTTCACTGGCAACCTTGCAAGCTTGCCATGTAGTTATAGCAAGGCATTTGGATAGGTCAACTGGATGGCACTGATGATGAACATGTGGTCTATCTGCTATGCCTGTGAGAGTGGAGCTATATGTTCTTGGAGCAGTCATGCAGGACAGCTCAGGACTGACTTGCACACACAGCATGGCACAAACATCAAACATACACGATTTTCCCCTTAGCCCAAATGTAGTAAATTAGATTTTTCGCCAAACTATCGCTGTAGCTCGCATCATGAAAACCATGCAAATTGCTGTTTCTAGGAGTTATCGGCACAGTAGGGAAACAATATCTCGTCCCAGAAAGATAGAAGAGCACATTTCTATAGCTGCGTTCTTTAATGTCACAACAGTCCTTTTATATCTGTCGGAGAGCCTCACGCTTGCCTCGGGCGTCACCGGGGCCGGAGTGCCTCTCCCTTTTTGAAGGCCCATCTAAACCTGTTATGTACATAAAAAACCAGGCCGAAAATGCCAGCGCCACCTAATCTCTCCTATCTGCATGAGGCAGGGGTGATAATTGGCCACAAAGCGCGGGCTGTAACGTGGGGACGGTGCAGCGCGCTTTTCCCATATCAATCAGCCTGGAGAGGCCAGTTAGCGCAGGGCCGATTGTTGGTAGGGGAGCGCGGAGTGCGCCTCTCTTTTCGGGGACGGGCCTGGCGGGGGGTGGGCCTGCTCGCTCTCGGCCCCGTGTTCACCCGTCCGTTTGGATCCGTCACCCCCTGGGCTAACCCGGGCCAATGGCGGCCTTTTGTCCACCCTGAGTGCATTCTTCTGCTCCATTGTGCAGGCCGACGCCATTTAGGCATTTCTTTCTTTCTTCCCTTTTTTTTTTTTTTTTTAAAGACTCATCCTTACAATTGCTTTTGTCAGGGGGACCCACAGCGCAGCGCCCAATCGGTGAAGGGGGTGAGAGACAGGGTGATAGAGCTTAGAGAGAGAGAAAGAGAGAAGGTAAAATGAATGGGTGGAAAAAAGGAAGGCATGGGTATATCGGATGCTCTTTTGAAATAATTTGAAGTGACACCATTAAGAGTTAAGTGGCAATGAAATGTATCACAGTATTGGGGTTGGTACTTAAAGACAGTAATCCATTACAAATGACTAATTACTTCTCCAAAACCTATTACGTCCTGGTTGCTTCTGTATTACTCTTTAGACCCTGGACAAATCTGTACCAACTGGAAAGCACAAGAAGTGACAACCATTTAGAGAGGGATAAGCAATCACAGTAACCATCATTTAATCCATACCTTTACTTTGTCCATTATTTACATATTAGCGTAATTAGGTTAACGGATAGATTGCACACGGAAATGCAAATGATGTACAACACCTGGCACGGAGCACCAAACAAAATTCATACTGCTAACATAGAAGCACGGAAGAAAAAAAGTGATAATTTTAGTGTAACTGATGCTATTTTAAACATGTTACTACCAAAACTGCATATAGCTCACATGAATCACCACATCCCAAACCACCACAACCCTTTTCTGAGCCACATTCAAATATTATTGTTTATAAGCAGAGTGCTTGCTGTCTTGGGCCTGTTGGGCCTGTGATAACCTCTTCCCTATCAATCTGTTGTATTCACCCTCCTTGGATGGTTTCCCCTTTGTTTTACTTTCATAAATGGAATTATATTATCTGTCCATATAATTTGAGAATAAGAGTTTATGAAACAAAACCCCTTTCTAGAAGTCAATTCAATAAAAATATAGAATGTAAAATAAGTGATTGCACAAATATTCACCCCCTTTAAAGTGACTGACCTAATTCAACAGAGGTTCATCAGACAACTGGTGCTAGTAGTCTCACAGTGGAGAACTGGAGATCACCTGAGTGCAATTAATGTGTCTCCAGTGACTGTAGTAAAGAGGCACCTGTCTGAAAGTTCCACTCATTGGTTAATCAGTACTCCTGGCTACAAATACATCATGAGGACTAACCAACACTTCACACCGCTCTAAGAAAAGGTTACCAAAGAATGTAAGTCAGGGGAAGTCCAAGGGGATAAATACCCAACTGAGCCCAACTGGCTTCACACTTTCTGGGTGGTAGGACTGTCATCCCTCTTCCCTGTCACTCAGCACAATGCTAGCCAGCGAAGGCACTGGTTAACCGGCGTAACAAAAATGGGATATAGTGTTCTCCTCCAAGCGTGTTGAGCTGTCCAATGACGTTGCACAGTTTGAATAGATGCCATGGAAACTTCAGGGTAAGAACTATTTAGCCTTAACCCTTCCAGTCTGTCTGGCAACATCATTTGATAAGGGTAGACTTATCTAATGTGTTGAACCTGATAGCACAAAATGGCTAAATTGAGGGGAACTTAAATAAACAGTTAGGCTGTGTATGATTCTTTGAATCTTTTTGTTTTTCATAAAAAAAAAAAAAAGAATTAACTAATAAATAATATGTCACTGTATTTACTGTTAGGTTTACTAACCCCTTCTCATGTAATTGCTGGTAAAAGCCATTTAAAAGTGCATATGTAAAAGGACTGAAACACTTCAAATACTCTCAATTACAAACATTTTTAAGCAAAAGTAAGCCAAAAGTGTCTCTTCTGCTCCAAAGAACTCTTTTTTTAAGAGTGCATATCGCGAAGCTATTGCAACTGTCCGTAAGTAACGTAAAGCCCTGCGTCTGGAGGGGAACTGAGGGTGCTAGTAGTGAGAAATCAGCTGTTTGAATAAGAAAGCATAACAAGGCATAACTTTCTCCGGCCTGGAGAAAAACAGCTCTTTATCAGACGCTAACACACTGCTGGTTCACCACCAGAGCACTAGAATAACATTCCATGGCTGTGTTCTGTGCCAAGGCAGTGTCGTAATCACTGATCGATAAGAGCCTAATCTGGTCTTATGCAACGTTTGGGCAACCCCCCCATACATTCTCATGACATCACTGGCAGACTGGTGCGTGGAATCCCTGGAGGAGTGGGGTGGGGGGTGTGAGGGGGGGATAAGTCACTGCAAATCTGTGAGGCGACTAATCAAACCAATGTGCACATAATGAGTGTGCACACACACTCACACAGTAAATTTCAGCGAGTTAATCTGGCCATTGTGCTCAGTGTAAATACTGCATGCTTAGATGCTCAGTTAATCTGATTGGTTTATTTGGACGGTCAGTTCCCACAGTTGCCCAGTTATTATCTAGGGTCATTTGTGGATCTGTGTGTGTGTGTGTGTGTGTGTGGGGGGGGGGGTTGTTTTATTACCTTCAACCCCAGTTGAAGAGCAATATCCCACTAGCTCAATGACACGCTAAATGCTATGCTTGTTTCCCTAATGCAGATCAATGTGTGTGTGCACTCACATAAATGTGATTTATTGATTAATTGGTCGTTCCTTGACTGATTGCTTGGACTGCATGCTTGACTAGGCCAGGAATTCTCAAAGGTTCATCGCTGGACTCTTTGGTGTGTGTGTGTGTGTGTGTGTTTGATTGTGTGTGTGTGATCTGCAGGGGGTCTCAGCTCATTGCATAAGAATGACTTGGCTCTCAGGGGAGAAGATGCTAACAGGCTAATCCTCAGTGGTGCTAAAGATACTTAAGGACACTTTATGGCTCTTCAAATGCATTGTTAACATCCTGAGGAGATTTATGGCTCTCACCGCAACGTTCCACTCATCTGTCTTTAGAGAGTGAGAGTTGGAGAGGAACAATGGCCCGTGGACACGCCCACACAAGCCTCAGATCAGCTGGAAGAGTCACATGGTACCTTGTTTGTTGTCCCTCAAAATTCACTTTCACCAGTTTCATTGTTTTTGAAGACAGCATGGTCAGATCTCCTCCATTCATGTCCTGAGTCCCTGCACCAGGGTGATCCAGCAAATCCCAGTGTTTGTCTTTTGTCTGCGTTGAAGAGAGGCCAGAACTCCTGGCCCAGAGGTCAGAGTTGAGATGGCATGCACAATAAGGAAAAAGCATCAAGGAGAAGATCAGGGGGTCAGCCAACGGATATATGCTCAGAAATATATGTATTTTACTTGATTTCACTTTTCAGAAGTAAGGGTCCTTGACGCAGCAATCAGTTCTGACTGCACAAGCTATAGAGTGTTCGACATACGTTGTCATCTGATTGTATCTGAAGCCTTTTTACCATACCTGCACTGTTCAACTCATCACCGGTTGTTAAGTAGCAGTCTTAACAGCTGGGACTACTTCTCTGATGAAAGAAATGTGTGGAACTTTACAGTTGTATGATAGCAAAAGCATGTGTAAGGGTGTGTGTTTATGAATAACATCATAGCTGTAAAGTCTAAAAAATATATGTATATATACATATATGCATTAGTTACTTGAAGTACTACTTTGGAAATATTGTAATTAATTCAACATTAAATAGTACTTTAAAACAATGACATAATTTGTCTTGTAATCTGTCACATAAATCTCATGTTCAGTGAATAGGTCAGCCCTATTAAAAAAAAATCACCAAACTCCTTACAGACAATGACCTGAGCAAGGATCGAATCCACAACCCTAGGGTCCTGGATCTGTGTGGCGCACACACACAGATCTTTAAGCTGTAAAGTCAAACACATCATAAACATACTACACATTTTTCCCTAGTCCTTCTTCCAAAAATGCATAGTTACAGTTCAGTGAGCTAAATTAAAGAAGAAGAAGGTGCCTGTATTGTTGTTATACAGTAAGGCAAAAGGGTTGTCATTGCATGTCCCAGTTGGGAAAGCAGGGGTCAGAGCACAGGATAAGCCACGCGACACCACCACTGGAGCAGAGAGCTTTAAGGCCCTTGTTACAAGGCCCAATAGTGGCAGCTCAGTAGATAAGGCTATTGTACCCGCAACTCAGTGATCAATAACCCAGCGCTTTAACCGCTGAGGTAGCATTGCCCTTAATGCAGTATGCAGTTCCCCACAACCAGAAATTATGCAGTCGACATTCACATGTTCATTCACAAAGACATTTGCAGGGGTCAGCACAGCCGGAGTGCTGTATGAGCCACCTAATTGATTATTTTATCTTGAACATGTTAGTAGGTTTCGGATATGAGCATCAGGTTGTAGGAATGGAGAACAATCTCTAAAGTGCTGTATTGCTGTGTAACATTAGGATAAGTTCCAGACACTGGGGTTTCTAACAGGTTCTAGATATTAAGTTGAAAAGGACACAAAAAAATCTCATAATGGAATAATTAGGAGAGCATTAATCATGTCATTGCGGTCATGCAAAACCTTGTATTTTTGCTGTTTTACACTTTTTGATATAATGTGAATGTGGCAGTTGTTCTATACATTGTTTTAAAGTGATGAATGAACCCAATGTGATGAAATGCCCCACAATACTTTCCAAATAAATTAGTTTTTTTCCTTCTATATATACAAGGTTTTTCCACATTTCCGATGAAATATTAAGTTTTACTATAAGATTTAAGAAAAAAAGAATGGTAAAGAAATACCAAGTACCAGTACCAGATAGTTTTAAGGGGTAAACTTTTTTTTTAATTGTGAGTTTGTTGGTATTTACCATGGTGTTACTCTAAATAATTACACATTTATGTGATATTTTACATCCATTTAATGTCACTTTAATACAGTATAATTTAGTAGACTTGTCTCATAACATATTGTCATGTTAAAATCCAAAATAATTACAGAATGCTTTTAGTCTGTATCTTTAATTTACCCACATTTCAGCACAATTTAGCGGAACTGTCGTAGAACTCATCATCACACTACGCAAAACAATTACCTAGTACTTTGGAGCTTCCACCTCACACTTACCCAGTTAACACTTGGAAGTTAAGGGACTGTAAAAGTAAGCGGTACTGACTTAACAGCACACTAAAAGAACGATTTCCACCCAGATGCAGTCTGCAGCATTAAACCCATTAAACACATTGCAGCTTGTGTCAATAACAATACGTGAGGCCATATGGATCTCCCAACACCTCTCGACCCGGATGTCGCCGGGAGCACAGTGAAAACATTTAAAGAACATTTATCCCACCGCCCAACCGTCTGCATGTCCCGCTACTTCTGCTTCTCATTTCCCCCCTCTCCTATGCCCGACCCCCATCCCTTCCACTACCATCCCAACCACCCCAATCCCTTGCTCCTGTTAGCCACAGGAAGTTGCTCACTTCCTCATTACAGCACATCAAACGCTGCCAGTGACCATAAAAACCCGCCCCACTGCTACGGGAACACATGCCTCCAATTCTGCCCGCTCAGGCCCCAGCTGCTAACATGCGACTCGTGTTTCAAGAAAGCTGCTAATTTACATGGCCCATGCTTAGCTTCAGTAAAGGCAAGGTTGTAAATGTAGGGCTTTCTCTTCTGTTACATGCCTTCCTCATTTCATAGACTGCCTCCTCCCCTCCCCTTTTTCAGGGCTTTTCTTTCTTTTTCTTTTTTTTTGCAGTTCTGGTGCCGTGACCCGGGAGCTGCTTTATATGGGTACCGTCACAATTAATGCCAGGCCTGAAAGAGAAAGAGAGAGAAAGGGGGGGGGGTGCAAAGCAGGAAAATGAGTGATTCAGGGTGAGAGTGCGGAAGTGTGGTTTTATGGCTGTAGGTCTGTGCGAAACGGGATGAGTGTGTCAGTGTGTGGTGGTCTGGGACTGGTTACACACACACATACACAGACTCCTCTATGCAGACTGCTGCAGCAAATCAGCCAAATAAGCCATGACATTGATCTTTACAGTCTCTAATCAGGGACAGAAAATGACTCTTCCCTCAGCACCACCATTACCCTCTGCACATCACAATCACTATAATCAAAGAGAAACTGATACCTCGCCCTCATCCTCATCAACCTCGCAAGACATACAAATTCACTCTTGCTGAACATTTGTGGTGCCAAACTTCTGTTCGTCTGTTCAATGTTAAAAACTCAAAGGGAATAAAAGTCATAGTGAAGTGTACACTGTGTAAGAATGTCTATTAATGTTGCAGTACTCTACAGTAAACAAAAAATGTTCTTTTTTAATTTTTTCAAAATAAGAATATAGCACAGAAAGATGATGCCTTGGCTTTTTAATTTATTGCTTATTTAAAAAAATGCCACAACAGTGAATGCATTATTTTCATGTGAAATTACAGTTTGGTGCTTTTTTTTCAGTTTACAGGAACATTATGTGGAAACTGTTTATTACATTAATACCTTTCAAATCATTTAGGCTAAAATACTGATACTGACTGATAGTGACAGTGGAAATATGGAGTGATTTCTACATCTAAAAAGAAGATCAACAGTTACGCAGTATTTGTAATTGTTTACACAACATTTGTGGGTCATATTTAAAAATGTGTTGCACATGAACTGCACATCAACATTTCCCTATTCACCCCACAACGTTTAGGATGACTTGGATAGTAAGATGCAGAATATGACTTTGGAGGCATGGAAACACGCCCTGCAGATTTCTTCAGAAAGTGAAAGTGAGTCTCCTTCCCTGTAATAAAGGTAAGAGTGCACACACCAAATACTGACATATTGATAGTATATGGACATGCCCTAACCTCTTGACACCATGGCACTTTTTTTTAGAAAATGTGCCACTTCTCCCAGACATTGGTCGCAGTTACAAATATGTGGTTTACTTCTTGAGAGACAGTGCTCTGGAGAGTTCTGGAGTGGCTAGTACACGAGTTCTCGATCCTATTCACTCTTAAAAATGACAGAAACAAATAGTTATTTGAGTGATGCCAAAGAAAAACCACTTAAACAATGTTTGTCATAGAGATGTGTGAGTATGAAGAACCTTTAAAAGACCCACACAACTTTCTCTTGATGTAAAAGTTCTTTATCAGTTTAATGGTTGCATCTATTTTACAAAAACGGTTCTTTACAAAACCAAAAGTGGTTCCCTTATGACATCTCTCAAAGAACCTTTTGTAGCACCTTTTCTTTTTAGCGTGAAGAACACCCGTGGAGAGATCTCAAAACAGCAGTTGGGTAAAGGCACTCTTCAAATCTGAGAGACCTGGAGGAGTTGACAAAAGATGGGTGGTCCTAAATTCCAGTAGAGAGGTGTAAGGAACTCATTGGTGGTTACAGGAAGCCATTGATTTCAGTTATTGTTCCAAATCTTAAGCTGAGGATGCCAATCATTTTTGTCCAGTCCACTTCTAAAGAGTGAAATGATGTCAGATTGCAACAATGTACTTGGAGATGTTTGTTGCAGGGGTGCCAATATTGTTGGCCATGACTGTATTTAGTTTAGACTTTTGTTTAATGAAATACATGTGCTTTATATTCTGAAAACGAAATAACCTACTTAACGTGCATAACATACTTAATGACTGTTTTGACTGGAACTTACATCAACGAAAGGTGGTCCCTGACTTTTGATCCAGGTTTAGGGTTGGATTTTTAGTTGACTGTTAAAGTCGTTGTTAAAGACAGTGTTAGCATCCACAAAGCATCTGTAACCTATCAAAATAAAGTGTAACCAAATGTTCCTGGACTGGTCACCCAACCTTTGCACCACTGAAGATACATTTTCAAGGCCCAAGTCTCTGAAACAAGCTCTAACTAAAAAAGGCAGCATCTATGTGATGTCTATGTTATATTACTTCTGCAATTTGCAACACAAGCATATACTAAACACAAGCCTTTTGATAGAGATTGCATTTAAACAGAGTGTAAAAAGCAGGGGGGCTACTTTCAAGAGACATTTCTACAGTTTACCCAGTGTAAATATAATTACCCCTAAATTAAAACTGACATGTTGACACCCTCGCTTGCTTCATCACATCAGATTGTTTTTTTATTTCAAATCAAGTCTGACTGTGACAAAAATTGCATAACTGTCCGGAATTAAGTGCATATACATTGTTGTCTATTCCTTAATACTAACAAGGTCCTTAAATTCAGTGGTGGTGTGTTATTGTAAGTGAGCTATAGGGCCTTTACAGAGTGAATGTGCTGCTCTATTGTTCCGAATGGCCTCCTGTTACAACACAGACTGCTGAAATTAACTACCGTCAGCAGGAAACTGCTTAGCCTCAATCAGAGAGAGAGAGAGAGAGAGAGAGAGAGAGAGAATGGGTGGAGGTGGGGGGGGGGGGGGTGGGTTTACACAGTAGCAGTAATGGCTACATTGTGACTCCCATCTATTTGAGTATTAAGGTCTTGCACTAAGGGCCCTTTGAAGTTTGTGTATAAATTAAGTAAAGGCCCTTGTTAAAGCGGCCCGTCTACAGTCACCGCTATACGACCTGTGAGTGCAGTGTGACTGGCATGAATTAACTAAGCATTTTAAAGGGCGACATTTGAAAGCAGTTAAACAGTAACTTGGACCAATTAAATGCACGTTAAGCAAATGAATATCTTTGCGCCCTAAGGGACAATGAATTTCTGCAGCCATTGAGACTTCTAAAAGAGACCAGGCCTTGCTGAACCCTCCTGATTTTAACATGGAAGAAAATGACCAGATGTGACTTTAGTGAGCACGTGAACACGAAAACACACAATTAACCTTCAGAGGTCTGTTGTTACATTACAATGATTTATATGTAATCACATAATTCATTAGATGTAATGGTATACGGTATAAGTCACAGGTCGGTTCACATCGCAGTTCAAATTCATGGTTCGGCATAAATGTGGTATAATTATAAATTTAATTATAAATAAAATTTATGACACTACAGTAGTGTCGTACCATGGTTTAGTTGGTCCACAATAAACATACACCTTCACATAGTGCATACAATAAAAATGTAGTAGATCATATATGGAATATTTAGAATAATGAATGGAATCTTGTGCATTAGGAGGAGTGTCTTCCCTAAGTAATGTCTGAGGAACAGTCTGCTAGCTCCTGTGTGTCATTTGCACTCACCATAGTCAGACGCCAATCAGCTTGAGCTAAGCTTAGCATGGCTTAAGGTTTCCTGGGTGGAACTCATGCTTGTAAAATGGCAATAATGGTCCATATTATGTTCATCAATATTTGTACATCCATACCATAACTATCCTAAACACCCACAGGCCGAGGCCAATTATGGTCTCTTGGGCCGTAGGCCATGAATGGCTAATTTTCAAAAGTTGCACAAATCAGTGAATAAGTGTGAGAAACAATTAAGACAAGGTGCTTCAAGGAAGCTTAAATGCCCATTACTAAATCACCATCAAGCTAACAACGTGAAGCGGTGCATTTCGAACGTGAGCGAATGAATGAATAAATGTATGAATGAATGCATGAATGAGGGGGAGAGGGTGAATAGGAGGAGAGAGAGGGATAGCTAAGGGGGGTATTTGGAAAGTTATTGAATCAGGAAATTCCTCAAACTCTCCAGGAGGGAGGGGAAGGGGGTGTTTTAGGCTAAATCCCCACGCCCCCTGGCCGGGCTTAGCAGAGGACTCATTTGCCGGCCTTAGTCAGCAGGCATGCAGGGGGCCCTCACAATGGAGTTTTTCTCCCCACAAAGAGCACAGCTAACCCTGCCATTCCGCCAAAGCAGGCTGGCTGCAGGGGCCCGAGCTAGCGCTAACTAGCATTAGCCATGGCTAAAGATAAACAAGCACGGGTCAGAGGTTATAGCAAATGGCATATCAGGAATTGTTTTCAACATACACCCACACACAAAATAGTGTAGCGATGAGAGAGGGACCCATGATAAATTGGTACATTGTGACAGTTCAGATCGATCCCGGCCCCGTCGGCGCTGGAGCAGCTCTTCCTGGGCGCTTCTTGAAAGGGTCGGCCAGTTTTTAAGTTGAGACGTTGGCATTTCAAGGTCAAGTCTTGTCAGCTTTTCTTTCAAAAGAAGGTTTGTGAAACATGTTTGTGTGTGTGTGTGTGTGTGTATGTGTGTGTGTACATGCGTGGGCGTCACACACCTTGTAATATGAGTCAAGAGATAGTGGCCTTCTTCTCACCTTACCAGAGAAGTACCTGAACAGAGCACACCTGGACATCTCAACACTCTCTTTCTCTTTCATCTTCTGTCTGAAGTTTCTCATGCTGTTTTCAGCCCCTCATTTATCCTGGGTGTCTGTTTTTCCTCACCATGGCCCATTCACCTACTTAACCTTTACTAGTCCAGTTATATGACTAATTATATACAGTGGTATGTAAAAGTTTGGGCTATTTACTTACTGAAGACAAATCTCAAGGCAGAAAGATCCATAAACAAGCAGCAACTGCAGGCGGCTGCAGTGAAGACCTCATCAAAAACCCATTTGTCCAATTACTTTTGAGCTTGTGAAAATGTAGGAACTGTGTAAACAGTTAAGTCAATATTTTTCAACTTCAATCACATCTGGATTACTTCATTTGAAATCCACTGAGGTAGTGACAGTCACAAAATTACACTCACTGACCAAATACTTATGGTCCTGACTGTACATGACAGAAATGAGGCTTGTTCTTGGACTAAATTGCAGTGTCACTGTAAAATCACCACTGAACATTCTTGTTAGTCTAGGATTAGCCTTAAGCTGGGTCTGGAATACCAGGTCCAAATAATGTTTTGCAGAGTTAAGAGCACTCGATTCGAGTTTATTCAGAGTGTCTCCTGTAGATTATTCACTGATATTACATTTGTTAGCAAATGATCTGATGAAAATCAACTGATTCTCAATAGAATTAAGGTAAGGTTTAGGGCCAGGGTTAGTTTTAGGAATAGAAAGTGAACCGAAGGAGTTTAGAATTTAGAATTACATTTGGGACTGAGGTAATGGTCTTAGGTTTGAAGGTTTAACCTCTTTAGCAGACACTCGTATCCAGAGCGACTCACAAAAGTGTTTTACTGTTTACTCAGAAAATATCCAAAGACACCTTAGCTTAGATACTACTAAACACAAGTCAGCGTGGAGACCATAATATTTGACACTTCACCCAAGTACTTTTGGACACTGCAAGGCTTATTACACTTATAAGGTGTATTGCTCAGTAACTACAGGGGACCTTTGTACAAACTGGTGGGGCTATTCTTTAGTAATAGAAGATTGTAATAGCACTTTTGGTCCGCCGGCAGGCCATAGGCTGTTTAAGGTCAGGGGTTAACCCCCAGGGGTTAGGGTCAGGTTTGTTTTTTGGGAAACTTGGGGTGAATAGATAATTAGTGGAATGCAAGTTCAATGCATGATGAGCTTCTTACAAGTACAGTCAGCCAACAAAATTAATATATATTACTTATGTCAAGAATCTTTATCTAAAATAATTTTTTTCATTAATTTCCTTTGGCAAATAATTGTGATTGTTTCAAGAAACCTTCCATAAATGTTGGATATATTTACTAGATTCAAGATGATTTCAGCTTTGACTTTGTTTAATTGTAAAGAATAAAGCTGTGGAAAAAGAATTAGGATTGTTTTTGGTTCAAAAACCCACCACTCGAGTGTTTTGACGTGGACCTCAGCAGGACAGAAGGCCGGAAACATGTAAGCCAGCGAGCTTTCTAACTTTCAAAGGAATTATCAACCATTTGCAGTTAAATAACTGATTAAATTAAAATCATTATAAAACATCCAATATCCAAAGGCCTCTTTCTGTCCGGAACTGTCTCACCACATCCCACTGTTCTGATGCTCATTGTTCCACGCTATGACTAAGTCCACTACAAGACCAAGGGCGTTCGTCTCATTACAGAGATTAGTCAGGAGGAGGCCCGCACTTAAATCAAGGAAATATTAGACGGCATCTAAGGTTTGTGTGGGACATTAAGCGTGCGGTCTCCCTTTTCCCCCCGAGCGTGTCCCACAATGCCCGGCATGGTCGTTAAGCGATTGTGTTTCCTCCAGCAGGTGAGCGACGCGCCTCCTCTACACCTCCTTCGGCTCTTTGCTCCCCCCTTTTGTTGTCCGCGAGCCATTGTTTAAAGGAAAGATACCGAAGAGGCGGAAGAAGGGGAAATTTTTTTTTTTGCTTTTTCTTTTGAAGGGCCAGCAGTTTACGCACTATTGTCGATGCCTGGCTTTGATGTCATAAGTCCTAAATGATGAGAGGCACAGAGGGCACTGGTTTCACAACTAAGAAAGTGGTTTCCAGTTTCCGAGGAACTCCTGCAGGATCATGTGTGTGGTTGGACAAAGGGGTATTGAGTTTCTCTCTGCTTTCACCTGCTCCTTTTTCTCCTACAGGACAAGTGCAAAATCAAACCATCATCTTTCCAAAACATGCGGACCTGGCCGATATGTACACTTGGTGATCTGAATACCTTTAGATTAGAAAAGGGATCTTGAGACTGCGAGGTCACTGGTTCAATGCCTTGGACCAGCTGTAAGAATAGGAGTATAAAAACAGCACTTTCTCATCCCTCAGTGTTCACAGCTACGACCTTCTCGAGCAAGACACCAAACTCAAACCCAAATACTGCCTGGGCCCTGGAGTGGCTGCCCACCGCTGCAAGGCTACATTCCATTATAGTGCTCTGCAATGGTGGCAACATGTTATAAAGTATGATTTAATGTGGAGTATCAGCCAATATTGAACTGTTCCAATATGAATAATCATAGACTTAGTAGCTTTTATTTAGCATTTTATTTACTAGCCCATTTTATTTTGTCATTGCCAATTCCCACTCGCCAGCTAGGCCTCCCGCTATCACGTGATGCAACCTGCACTGTGAAAGTGAAGGCTAGCCTTTGCTTCCTCCAAGACGTGTGAAGCCGGCCAGCAGATGCGTCCTGAACTGCTGAGAACACTGTCAATTTGATGACATCAGGAAGGCAAGGATAGTGATGCACTTTTGGATGGCTGTGACATCAACAGGAAACTTGTGATCTCACGATCATTGGGTCAAACCTGAGACAGTTGCAGCACTATCCCAATATTCCAATATTAACAATGATAATAAATAACTGTGTGCCAAATTCTTATTTAACTGGCATGATCAGTGCAACGCTGTCAAATCAATACCCGGCCCTATTGAAAATACAACACACGTACAGACTGAAAAAAAAACAGTCCAGTCCAGTCCACTGCTGCATGATTTATGAACCATGAACCGACTTTTACAGTACGCGTTCAGTCCTAAGCCATGCATTAGTCTGTTGTGCTGGTATGTAAGGCACTTCAGTGTCCAGTAGCCAAATAAAGGGTCATAACTCCAGTCAAACATCATCGCCCTGTCTCGCTCACTCTCTGTGCGTCACTCTTTGTGTGAGTGGATTTGGACAACATACAAACAAACAACACAAAATGGCACTTATGAATGTGTGTTGGTATATGAATCAAGAGGCATTTGACTCAGTAAGCAGTGACTTACTGAAATCATAAAATTGATTAAACACATGTACAAACACAGCCAAGCCACAAACCACAGTCAGCCTACCATTGACGATAAGAGCGCAAAATATGCTCCTAACGTGCCAAAACGGCACCTAAATGAACAATAAACACGCAACACACTTTTTTTATAGAAACAAAAGTGCAGGTACAAACACATGCATTCAGCCACATAATGCCCACGCTAGCCGCAGTCTGTATAAACACCCCTGGATCCCACTGACGATGGTGGCAGCTGCCATAATAGTTTTGACATTGGGCTGTGAGTGTGGTCTTCCACAGAGTTTAATCCAGCATGTTAAAAAATCTGACTAATTTACAGCAGCTTTATTCTAAATGTTTTCTTAGAACATCAGTTTAAAAGTCAGGCTTGACAGGCTTGCCAATCATTATTTTGCAAACAGTCAGTTAGGCCTAACTGGTAATGCTTGGTATACTATAGCATTTATTATCAAAAATGAAACATATTTTCACATTTTCAACACATCCCAATCTATATGATGCCATAATGATTCTTAGCTGCCCCCTTCATGCCCTACTTGAAATTAAAATCTGTCAGATTTGACCTTTTTTTTGTTTTTACAGCCATTATTTTGACAGAATATGGCTGATTTGTAAAATTATTTCTCAATACAAGAAGGTAATTAAAGATCAATTTCATGTAGCTGTGCTGACAGCAGCTACAGCTTTGACCATCACGCAGAAACATATTTGTTGTTGGTTTAACTTAAATTCTTTCAATGTTTCATTTGAATTAAGCAATAGAGCAGATAGAGAGAGGGAGTGTGTTATCACGAATAACATCTCAGCATAGATCACCCCATCCCTTCATCACAACCTTGAGTGTTCTATTACTTTTATACAACAGTTACTGAATATGCTGTAATACTGTGAGTTCCTTCCACCAAAAACTAGTTCCAGCCATTACAATTCCAAAACATCAGGACCAACTCAGTGGAGGTTTGTGTGCAGTACCTGTTGAGCCCTGTACGCAGTCCAAGATTACTGCTGATACTATAAGGCTCAGCTTTTGTGGTACATATAGAACCTTAGAACTGTCCAAGTATCAAGTTCAGCCAGATATGTTATAAATAGGGCCACTGGTTGAAAAATGAATAGGGGTTCTCCTAAAGCTCAACACGGCATACTGTTTACAGATAGTCTTGCCCTTCAAAAAAGAGCCAATCAGCTTGCTGGTTGCTGGAGGATCATCTGGGATCAACATTAAAGGGTGGAAAGGCCCCTCGATGTGGAGGTGGTAATTTGACCTTCAGTCAAATTTGGCCTGCCCTCATTTAAACAGACTTCCTTTGGTTCAGCTCAGCCTTTTCATTGTGAAAATCAGCAAACGCTTAGAATGCAATCAGATTGTGAGGTTGGAAATAACTGTCCCTCACAATTTGTTGATTTCCCTGCTCTAACATACCTACTAAATCTGGAAATTAACAGGTAACAAGGTGTGTTTGAGGAGGAAAACCAAAAAAGCTCTCCAGGTTTTCTTAAACAATGCATGTCACAGAATAAGTCCCAAATCAAAACTTGAGCAACGTTAAAATACCAGTCATTTAAGAGCATGGTGTAAGCCCCACCCCCCTCTATGATTGCAGTCTATTACAAGATACCTAGTTTAACCTTTTGGCTCTCTGACATTGATCTCCATAAAAAAAGGCAAATGAAATACAGATTAGACTTCAGATCAGACTAAGGGATATATATCGATGATGCAAGCTTAGCTATTTCCATACATTGTTGGAACATTAATTTTACTGTTTGACGACATTCTTATGAAACTGGGGTCCCCTGACCCCTAAAAGTGACATATAAGAAACTAATAAAGAAATATATACAAACCCAACCATTTAAGCTCCTTTAAGGCCATGTGTTTAAGACTTCTCAACGGCCCCTGGCAGTCAGAGGCCCCTGAAAACCTGTCCCACTGGCCTGGCCCATATTCTGCTGGAATTTAGTCTATTAGTGTAGTGTATAAGCTATGAGGGGATTTTTAAAACTAAAAACTGCGAACACATATTGCCAACGAGGCATCATGACGAATAGAGTAGTGGAGGAGGTGCTTGCGTCCTCATAAAGAAATTCACTGACAATAGCATTAAGCTTGACTTACAATCAATACCTCTTCATCACAGCAGAAAGGCAAAGAAAAAGAGAAAGAGAGAGACTGATGAATTTGACTTCACTCCTCCACCCAGCCCTCACTCCTGACAGTGAGCGATGCGGAGCTGAATTCAATCAGAAGGACAACAGATCGGCCCGAAATCAAATAAACTTCCTTCTCTCCGGCTGACAGTTACATAGATCAGTGAGTGCAAGCTAACATCACGGTCAAACCCACTCTCTCCCGCCAACCAGCCAACCAGCACTGCATGATTTCCATCATGCTGCAGGAAGACAGAGTCATTATTCGCATGAATGTAATCTCATTCATATGAACTTGAAGAAGGAGCAGAATGAGCAGTGGGGAGATGCTGACCACCGTGAAATATGCTGATATCAATAAAAGGTCACTTTGATTTGATTTGAATGACTGGTTTTATTTCCACCATAGTGTGGTAAAACCCAACTGCCCTAACAAGTAAGCTGGAAATAAACACCCAACCAAATAAAGTTCTGCTCAGCATAATTGATGTGCTCATGTCGTCTGTGGTGGTTTTATTCCTCATGCCATTTGATTGATAGATAACGTCATCTGGAGTGGACATTTGGTGTGAGGCTCGAACCTTGCCCTCTAGGTTAGCATGAGTTCAATAATCTGCTGAAGCAAAAGGAAGATGTTGAAAACAGTTCTATTAGTTGAATTAACACACCCATACCCATGAAGCAGCCTGATGTTACTTGATTGATAAGGTATAAAATCCAAAAGTGGACATTCAGTGTGATCCCCTGACCTTGCCCTTTAGGTCAGTCCGAGCAGGCTTTGAATTAGAACAGGAGAAAGCAAGGGGTTTTCATGATTTTAAATATGTGTTCAACCCATCCTTTAAACGTTTTATACTCATATTTATGTGTGAGTGTGTTTCCAAGCTGAACAATGTAAACTTTACTTTTTAATATATTTAATATTTTTTGGAGAACAAATTTTTGAATTTGTAACATGTCAGAAAGGTCAGAAAAGTTCATTTCAGAATTGGACACAATGGTGCTGCTGGTCAAAGCGGGGTTCTATAGGCTGAGGCCCTGCCTCTGTGACCCCATCGATGGTTCAAATCTGCCATCAGCAGCCTGCCATCAGCAGCCGGAGCCCCAAAGAGCACAATCGGGCCTTGATCTCTGCAGGTGAGTAGATAGATGGTTCTCTCTCCTCACATCATTTCAGTGTCTCTCTTCAAATCACTATAGTGTGATAATGGCCGGCACAGGCCTCTGCTAGCTGAGGCATCAGAGCTGGGTACCTGGTGCTTTGCACCGAGCATCTCGGTTTCCGGGTGACGTTGCATCAGCAGCAGTTTGGAACGAGGCAGTGGCTGGTTGTGTATTTGTCAGAGGAGGCATGTGTCAATCCTCATCCTCCCAGTGTCGGGAGCATTACATGTGATAGGGGGAAAGCTCTAACGAGTGGGTTGGGTAATTGGCTATTGGACATTATGTAAGGTTATATGAGCAGTATTCTATTCTAATTCTAAGTCTAAATAATTTAATCATTTAATTCATTTAACTGATCAAAAGCATATTATTTATGTATGCACAATGTGAGTCCTACAAGGGCTAACTAAGCTGCAAGTGGACTTTGAAATACTCAACTATTACAACAGACAAATGAAATGATCATGCCAATCTCATGATCGGTAAAAAGAATCGCTATTTAAAAACAATAACGATGATAAATCCTGCTAAACCCATCCCAACTGACTTCCTCTCTCTAAATGTGTTATGCATATCAGAGATAATATTCAATGCTCCCATTATGCTAATATATGCGTATATGCTATATGTCGTATTTTACATATTAAAGTCGTACCTCAACACAAAAAATATATATAATTCTGACCTTGTGCTTCTGTGTTTTATTTAATATTGCATCTGTGACTGCAAATCAGGGTGGCCATGTGTGCAGTGAGGGACATCCATGATTAAATTCTACTGTGATCTATCAGCTGGTCAGACAGGCCTGTGACCTCTATTCAACCTACTACCCTAAAGCATTCATCCACAGTAGTCAGAACACAGAGAGCCACTGAGGCCCTGAGGCAGCTCCAACATCTGTCCCAAGTATGTTTACCCTCTGTCTGACACGTATTAAAATGCCTAACATTGAACCGAAGCCTTTCATTTTTTCATGCTTGCGCTAGTAGTTTCGTAAAAGAGAAGGACTCAGCGTAGTTAAAGACATTCACCTAACTATGCTGACAAGACTACACTTGATAGTTGAGTTTGTTTGGCTTGGTCCCTCAAAGAGCTACGCACACTTGGCACACTTTTGCTCAATCATGTTTGTAAAAGAGATTTGTAAAGAACCTTTTAAAGCATGGTACTTGACCAGCATTGGTACTGTGGCGACCACAGCCTCGCTCAGCATCACTACCATGGCATTAGCATTGCTATTGCGGTGTTAGCACTGCTACCGTAGCATCAGCAGCACTACTTTTCTATGCTGTGGTGTGCTAGGGAGAAAGCATGAAAGAGAGACATGAGATGCGACTCGACAGACTGCTCAGGCGTGCTGGTTCAGTGGTTGGTGTGGAACTGGACTCTGTGGTTAAGGTGGATGGATGATGATGGTCACCCACTGCATAGCATCATTACGGACCAAAGGAGCCAGTTCAGTGGCAGGGTGCTGTCACAGAGCTGCTCTACTGACAGACTCAGGAGATCCTTTGTTCGGAGAGCCATCAGGCTCTTCAACTGTTCCCAGTGGGGCC
This sequence comes from Salminus brasiliensis, assembly GCF_030463535.1. NCBI lineage: Eukaryota > Metazoa > Chordata > Actinopteri > Characiformes > Bryconidae > Salminus > Salminus brasiliensis. Next base: position 37,556,987 of record NC_132878.1, read on the forward strand.
AGAAGAGGGAGGAGGAAGATGAGGACTGAGTCTCTCATGTTTAATCATAGGTTTATTTATCTGCACTATTAACCCTTTACTGTACGTCATGTACATGTGCACTTTATTACACAATTTATGCACACATATTCTAAATTTCCCTCAGAACCAATAAAGCATCTATCTATCTATCTATCTATCTATCTATCCCTCTATCTACCTTTTATTTTCCTTGCTATCGTGGCATTAACAGCACCATGTTCACAAGGTCCTGGGCCCTTTACATCTAATAGCCTGTCAATATGTGGTCTACATCTTAAGGCACTGAGGGCAATGATTGAGGGTCACATTAAATAGTACATGAAACATAATAGAGGTGCTTTTATACCACAGCAGCCAATGGTGGTCCAGCAAAACTAGGCCCACCTGTTTTTTCTTGTTGGGTGATATAAAAGTTCTTCACACTCAAACACCTCTGTTATAAACATGCTTCTTTATGTGACCAAAAGTAGTTCTTTTATGGCATTGCTCAAAGAACCCTTTGTATATGTGCTAATCTTTCAATTAGTGGTAGTATTTTGTTTTTCAAAAAAAAACAAAAAAAAACAACCATGCCATGTCAGAGTTCATTAATATTAAACACATTAGCACCCAGGCAGAACACCCCAGGACTCTGTGGTTATGGGTTTGATCTTCGCTCAGGTTACTGTCTGTAAGGGGGTTTGGTGTGTTCTCCCCATGTCTTGAGTTTTCTTTGAACACTCTCAAGTATTCCCACCTCTCAGAACTACTCAGTAGGTGAACTGACTATTGCTAAATTGGCTTATTTGCCCCTAGGTGTGAATTTGTGAGTGAATGGGTTTGTTTGGTACCCTGTGATGAACCAGCGGCCTGTCTGGGGGGTGTTCCTGCCCTGTGTCTAATGATTCCGGATAGGCTCCAGACCCACCGTCACCCTGACAAGGAAGAATCTAGGTGAGAAGATGAAGAAAAAAATACATTAATCATTTTCACTTAATAGTATACATTTTTTTTAAATATTAAGTAAGATTAAAGTATCATTTTTGTTTCGAAAAAATGAGCTTTCAGATAGCTTTTAGTAGATAGTGGATAGTCTCCACCTTTTACCATGGCTTGTTCACAATCACTAAAATATGTTATACTAATTTCCCAGCTTTCTAAAAATTCTTAATTAATGCATACAGAGGCCCATGCGTTCCTGTCCCCAGCAAGTTTTACCAGCTCCTGACGGGGGATCCCCAAGTGCTTTCAGGCCAAGCGGGAGATATAATTACTCCATTGGGTCATGGGTGATCCTCTGGGTCTCCTTCCAATTGGTAGTGCCCAGTACACCTCCAACACCACCTTATCAGATGCCCGAACCACCTTAGCTGGCTCTGAATGCGAAGGAACAGTGGCTCTACTCCAAACCCCCCTTAGATAACAGAGCTCCTGACTCTATCACAAAGAGTGAGCCAAGCTATACTTGACGGAGAAATCTCATATCAGCCATTTGTATCCACAGTCTTGTTCTGTTGGTCAGTACCTACACTTTCTGACCACAGGTAAGGTTAGGGAAGTAGATCGACTGGTAATTGAGAGCTTTGCTTTATGTCTCTTTTTGCCATTGAGGTCCTGTACAGCGACAATCAATCTCACAATCCCTTTTCCTGAGATTCTTAATCTCCTTCATTTTGGGTGGGTTCAAACCCCCTTTTTAAGGAAATGTACCAACTTCACGCCTTTTGGAAATCAGGTCACATTTGACTCGCTTAGCTACGTATTTACAGTAACAGAGACTTCTGAAACAGTTGATTATGCATGTATGTGATGAGCTGTAATGGCACTTAGCAATGGGGGAGGGTGCCTGGGTGGATCTAGGCCCACCCACTTACATATTATAATGCCAGAGGAACCCCAAGGTGTGAGTTCTTGCATCCTTGTGACTTTTTTTTGAGGGAAATTATCCCCCAAAGATCTTGAGTCGTCACCAGTTTCTGGCAGTAGCTATCACAGCCACTGGCAAACTTTGCAATGAGGCCCAGAGCAATGCTGCATGTGCATGTAATGCAGCATAAACACAGCATCAACCTAACTTTACTGAGCTTCTAAAGACAGTGGTTACCTTAGCTGAAATCTGCAAGAATAGTTTCCTTCTCACTGGGGTTAACTGTGGTAGAGGAAATAAAAGGTAAAAAAATCAACTCTTGAACAATTAATCCACTAATAAACCTCCCAATACCTGCAAATAAGTGCTCAAATTAAATGACCAAAGCATCAGGAATGAGCAGAACAGGAATCCATTAAACTAAATATTTCCACACTGAGATTTCTATGCCAGCAAGATAAGCAGCACTAAAATGACTAAAAAGCCAATCATGACTTCTTCATTCCTGAAACATTCATTCTTGTAAAGATCCAAACTGGCCCACACTATACCGTCCAGTTCATTAAACCGCTTCCTCATAAGATCTGGCCTGAATGTGTCTGAGGAGCTCCAAGCTGATCAGTGCGATCAAACAGACAGATAACTGTCAAAGCAGTAGAGATCAGGACAGAGGGAACAATACAGCCGAGCCTCAGCCTCCCTGCAGCGTTGCGCCCTCCAGCCTGACCTCTAACCTGCGGTTATAGGATTGCGTAATTCTAAAAGCTGCTGCTCATGAAAGTAATGGTCTGGTGGCCGCTGTCCTGCAGCTTCGTTGAGCTTCAGCTCGCGAGTCGTGTGTGTTCAGAGGTCAGCAGTGATGCTTCGTGGGGTCAGTCCGATCAAACGCAGTGGTGGGCACGGTAATAAGCGTGAAACGGTCCTTTCAGTAGCACTTCCCGCAACTATGGGCCCTGCAGCAGAATGATCTCAACACTGTATGCTGCTCTCTCCTTTTCCTCCCTCTCTCTCTCTCTCTCTCTCTCTCTCTCTCTCCATTCTTTTTCTCACTCATCTTCTTTTTCTAATTTTTCCTTTACCTCTCTCTTTTCTCTCTCTCCCCCTTTCCTTCTGTGTTTTGCACTCCCCCCCTTTCCCCTCTGTCTCTCAGTCATTTTCTTATCTCATGTCTTTCTCTCTCTCACACCCTGCTCCTCTCTCTCTGTCTCTCTTCTCATATCCTAAGTCTCTCTTGCTCTTTTGGTCAGTTCAGTTCAACATGGATAAATGTAGCTCTCTCTTGATCTCACTCGCTCTATTTTTCTCTCTCTCCATCTGGCCCATTTTTTTGTCTTCCAATCTCCATGTTTACCCTCTAGCTGCAGAAGATCTGATATGATTTGCTTATCATAAGATTGCAGATTGTTTTAGTTGGGGAGGTTTCAGTCGATAACCACAGTGACATGGTTTTTAACACTGGCTTCGGAAGGCTTTTGATTATATGGTCACACAAACACAAGCCATAGGTTTTTCTCTTTGTTTATAATCAGTCTTCATCTGTGTACCTTAAGTTAGGAGATCAATTTGTTCCTAGTTCCCATTTGTCTTACTGGTTCAGGCTTCAGGCTAAACTTGGTTTACCTTCTGAAGAGACAGTAAAGTGAACCACACATTAACCCAAACACATCTGAACCCAAACAAATACAGACAACCGAAAATCAAGCACAAATTCCATTCAACACACACACACAGTCAGAATAGTAAAAGTTGTTTTACTGGGAATTTTGAGTTATGACCCTGAAAGCCCTACTAACATCTGGAGTCCACATTACAGAAACACACACACACACACACACACACACACACACACACATATCTGACAAAAGAATGAACCGGTCACGTTCTGTTCTCCAATATGTTGGGCACCACATCACACCAGTTCTTCTGGAAGTCCTAAGTACATCACAGATTAGATATTAGCGCCCTGAACTGAAGGACTAGATCTATAAGTTCTAAATAGCGACTGCTAATCTTAAGTTTGAATTAATATCTGTTCATTAAACCCAGCATTTCTGCTGATTTGTCACAAATGTATTAGACTGTGATTAATATCACAGTGGTTGTTGCAACCCTGGTCATTGTTTGAAGTTGTGAAAGTTCTCCAGGCTTTGCAAACAAGCAGACCTAACAGAGAAATTCTTGTTTTAACTTTGAATGCAATTCTGAAGAAGAATGGTTTTTGGAGTGGAGAATGGTGCATGTTCTTCTTCATGTAACTTGGTGGTATATCATCAGTTTAATCATGTTCTGAAAAAGAACATGCCTATGAAAAAGAACATGCCTATTATTTTGCCTATTTAGATGGCTAGTCAGTGGATTCTTCTCATTTCTGATGTTCCAAGTCTAATGTTCTGATTTTACAGAACCTTAAGTGTACTACCAAGGTGACAGGCTCTTCTTTATTGAAGGCAGGACATCATTAAAACACTTCCAACATATATCCCACTATTTTATGGTCCCCCCATGTGTTCCCTCCGAAATCCAACTCTCTCCTACATCCCTGCAATGGTTGGTCAGTTCTAAACTGTATGCATACACCGTTCAGCCACAACAGATCTGACCGTTTGAGACATGGACTCCTAAAAGACAGCTGAAGGCATCCTGAGGTATCTGGCTCCACCAAGTCTTTATCAGCAGATCATTTAAGTCCCGTAAGTTGTGAGGTGGGGCCTCCATGGATCACACTAATAAGCCTTAGGCCATCAGTTCACTGGTTGTTCTTTCTTGGACCATTGCATACCAGGAACACCCCACGGCAAGCATAAGGATCCTAAGGGCCAAATTGTGATGCTGAAATGTATTGCTTTCTCTTCTCTGAATACACCTGACTCATCTAATCAGTTAATTAACAAGTCCTTTCAGTTTTCAGTTTCAATGGGTGTGTTAAAGCAGGGAAACCACTAAAACGGGCAGAGGCAGGGTGCCTCCAGGATCACAATTTGGCCCTCGGACCTCTGACATCTCCTTTAAGAAACCACTGTTCACTGGCTGCCTAATAGATCCTACCCATCACCAGTTGCCACTGTGGATAAAGATAATCAATGGTTTTCACTTAACCTGGCTGATGTACATGTGGACTTTTCTCTGAAGCTGTGCCTCTAGAGAAGGAGTACATATATACATTATATATACATATATACATATATATATATATATATATATATATATATATATATATATATATATATATATATATACATATATTATTCATTTATTTATGTATTTATTTATTTAAGTATATTAGAAAAGGAACCATTTTCAATGAACGGGAATCTGGAATCATTTTTTAATTTTATTTTTATTAGGAAAATAAACATATTAGACACATTAAGTGATCAAGAGAGGGTGGACGACTTCTGTCCGTTTGCTTGACTTGGGAGGGCGTGGAGTCCTCAACCCCTTAGATTGACATTTGTCTGCTACTTTCAGAGGTGGAGGTCAGACTCATTGCATGGGGTGAAGGAAATAATTGTTTGTATGTGTGTGTGTGTGTGTGTGTGTGTGTGTGTGTGTGTGTGTGTGCACGTGAAGGATGTTAAATAACAAAAGGATTTAGATCACAAAAAGAGTGCAGAGTGTATGTGTGGAAGAGAGAGAGAGAGAGAAAGAGAGAGAGAGAGAGAGAGAGAGAGAGAGAGAGGGTGTTATTTATCAGGCCTGACCATCTGTATGGTAATCGCAGCACAATTGGTTCAACTTTGATCACACACACGACTTCCTCAACCCAACCAACACACACACACATACAGCAGCCTGTATTACTCCATTCAGCACCTGACCTTGAACAGATGGCACCCCCCACCCCCCAGTGGCAGTGCCCTGTGTGAGAGGGCATATTTGGACTGGCATGCTTTTGTTTGGGTGGCAGGCTCACATGCTCCACGGATTAGCTCTGCTCTGACAGGCCCAATCGATTAAAGACCCCAACCAGTACACCAGCTTCTTCTTTGGCCACCCGCCCCTCCCCTTTCGCATTTGTGTGTTTTTTTTCCTCAAAGTATTTTGTATTTCTAAAATGAGGGAAAAAAGGCTTACCATGGTGACAGGAATGGTTCAGCAAAAACCTCTAACAGACACAATGTCCCACTTACCCTTGATGTAGTTGAGCAGACAAGTCATGTTTGGAGCCCATATTTTGCTTCTGTAGTTGAACACTGCAGCTATGAGGCTAACAATGTTGGCTACAGTCGTCTACAGTCACCCAAATGCATTCCCACTCAGTCCACATTCAGGTCACCATTACGGCCACACAGTCTTGTTGATGTGGATTAGGGAACAGCAGGGCTTACTGTGAACAGTGAAAATACAGAACTTTACAGTTTAGCCAAAAACTGGGGCGGGGGGGGGGGGGGGCATTATAAAGGCATATATTGACTAGATTGTTCTTTGATTTTAATTTTTAAATAGTTATTAATAAGATGCTGCACTTGGTTCAGACTCGCACTCCACTTGTAGACTTGGCTAGAACTAATACCCCAGAGACTCAAGACTTAACTCAGAATCCCACCACAAAGACTTGAGATGTGACTTGGACTTGCACCCCAGAGACTTAAGACTTGACTTGGACTCACACCCCAGAGAATCAAGATTCAACTCAGAATTGCACCCCAAAGACTTAAGACTTGACTTGGACTAGCACACCAAAGACTTAAGACTTGATTTGGACTAGTACCCCAAAGACTTAAGACTTGACTTGGACTAGCACACCAAAGACTTAAGACTTGATTTGGACTAGTACCCCAAAGACTTAAGACTTGACTTGGACTAGCACACCAAAGATTTAAGACTTGAATTGGACTAGTACCCCAAAGATTTAAGACTTGACTTGGACTAGTACCCCAAAGACTTAAGACTTGACTTGGACTAGTACCCCAAAGACTTAAGACTTGACTTGGACTAGCACACCAAATATTTAAGACTTGACTTGGACTAGCACGCCAAAGACTTAAGACTTGACTTGGACTAGCACACCAAAGATTTAAGACTTGACTTGGACTAGCACACCAAAGACTTAAGACTTGACTTGGACTAGCACACCAAATATTTAAGACTTGATTTGGACTAGCACACCAAAGATTTAAGACTTGACTTGGACTAGTACCCCAAAGACTTAAGACTTGACTTGGACTAGTACCCCAAAGACTTAAGACTTGACTTGGACTAGCACACCAAATATTTAAGACTTGACTTGGACTAGCACGCCAAAGACTTAAGACTTGACTTGGACTAGCACACCAAAGATTTAAGACTTGAATTGGACTAGTACCCCAAAGACTTAAGACTTGACTTGGACTAGCACACCAAATATTTAAGACTTGATTTGGACTAGCACACCAAAGATTTAAGACTTGGACTAGTACCCCAAAGACTTAAGACTTGACTTGGACTAGTACCCCAAAGACTTAAGACTTGACTTGGACTAGCACACCAAAGATTTAAGACTTGACTTGGACTAGTACCCCAAAGACTTAAGACTTGACTTGGACTAGCACACCAAAGACTTAAGACTTGACTTGGACTAGTACCCCAAAGACTTAAGACTTGACTTGGACTAGCACACCAAAGACTTAAGACTTGACTTGGACTAGTACCCCAAAGACTTAAGACTTGACTTGGACTAGTACCCCAAAGACTTAAGACTTGACTTGGACTAGCACACCAAAGTCTTAAGACTTGACTTGGACTAGCACACCAAAGACTTAAGACTTGATTTGGACTAGTACCCCAAAGACTTAAGACTTGACTTGGACTAGCACACCAAAGATTTAAGACTTGAATTGGACTAGCACACCAAAGATTTAAGACTTGACTTGGACTAGTACCCCAAAGATTTAAGACTTGACTTGGAGTCACACTCCAAAGACTTAAGATGTGACTTGGACAAGCATTCCAAAGACTCCAGTCTGGCTAGCACCCCAGAGATTCAAGACTCGACTTGGACTTGTAACACAAAGACTCAGGACGCAATACAGACTCACACCCCAGAGATTTAAAACTCGACTCAGTGATTGACAGATAACCATTGCCTAACTCTCTACAAACTGCTGATGTAGCATTAACATTCCAAAGATGCCACTGTCAGTCTCCGTACATGTAAGTATGACTAATCAACTTTGATGCCAGACAGAGTCATCAGCATTGTTTACTAAAAGATGAGGAACTTGAGTCTTTCTGGTGTAACCTATTAATTAGTATTCAACTGCTAAAGATTACATTTAACATAGAGCACACATATAACTCAGACATATAGCTCCAACTACATGGTTAAATATACAGTATATGGCCACTGTCTAATATAAAAACATGCATCTTGAAAATGACGACTTTACAGGAGAAGGTAAAAACTTTCATTTTTAATGGAATCAGTGGATTCCATTCCATTTCAGGTCATTTCAATTGTCTACAGGACCATGGAGAAAACTGAAAACTGGAAATGGAGAAAAAATGGAGATACATGTGTTTCATTGGACAGCAGCAATATGCAGTTTGATATACACACTTAAATACTGTATATATATATATATATATATATATATATATATATATATATATATATATATATACATCCAAATAATCAAAATAATCCAAGTGATTCAAGGTTTTTCCTTCTGCTGTAAAGAGACCATTTAGGATACAAGATTTGTTCTGTCTGTGATGATTCAGTGGATATATGTGTGCGTGTGTGTGTGTGTGTGCATGTGTGTGTGTTTACTGATTAGTAGAGTGATGTAGGATTAATGCTGTGGCAGCATGGTCATTCCAATAAAGCTTCTCTGAATTGAATTGAATTGAATTGAATTGAATGACAGTAATGACAGAAGGAAAGGTGGGTGAGGTAATGTGTGTGAATCTTATATTAGTTATTTAGTGATGTTTCTCTTTGTGTGTGTGTGTGTGTGTGTTTGTGTGTATGTGTGTGTGTGTGTCTGGCCTGTGTCTCTGTGTCCAGCTCTATTGCTTTAGACGTGGGGTGGTGTGTTATTGTCTCTGCTCTACTCTTTGTTTTTGTTTTTCTCCATAACCAGGCACGATAAGCCATCGGCCAGATGGTCCAGTGGGGTCTCCCATGGTTACCTCATCCCAGGGATCACGCACACACACACATACAGACCGGCACACACACATACACACACACACAGAATGACTGAAATCTCAGACTGTTATGTAATCTTTCCATAGTCCAGACTGTCAATACTGAACCATACATCTCCTTAAATAGCATACTCTCTCTCTCTCTCTCTCTCTCTTTCTCTCTCTCATTCTGTTGGACCCAAACATAATAAATTATCTATAACAAGATTGAACAATAATAATAATAATAACGCCACAGTTATGATGTCAGAATTACTGTAGGATTAATAATTGGTAGCCGCCTCTGTCTGCTGCTCTTTCTCTCTTCTCTTTCCTTTTTCTCTCTTATACTCTTTTCCTGTATCTCTCCTTCTTTACACTCCTTTTCTGTCTCCCTCTCCCCCTCTTTAACTCTCTCTCTCTCTCTCTCTCTCTCTCTCTCTCTGTCTCTCCCTCTGTCTCTCTTTCTCTGTCTTTGTCTCTCTATCTCTACCGCACCCTCTTTACCCTTTCTATTTCTCTCTCTCTCTTTACCCTCCTTCTCTCTTTACTCTGTCTCTCTCTCTTTACCTTCCTTCTCTCTTTACCCTGTCTCTCTCTCTACCCTCCTTCTCTCTTTACCCTGTTTCTCTCTCTCATTCTTTTTACTCTTGTTTTCTTTCTTTGTCTCTCTCTCTCTATCTCTCCCTGTTTCTTTCTCATGTGTATGCAGTGACATTTCTGTGTTTTAAGTGGGTGAGTGTGTCAGTGTGTGTGTGTGTGGCTGCTGTGCTACTGGTTGGACTGGGGCTGATTCTTCAGGCCATGTGCTCTGAGTTGGTAAACACAAACTGGCCCCCTGAATCTGAGCAGGATATTAGACGCCCAGGTCACGACGGCACTCTGCACAAAAGACAGAACACACACGCGCGCGCGCACGCGTATACACACACACACACACACTGAATTATCCCCACTCACACTCACAAGTCTGCCACGCTGCAGCTGCTCCAGTTTCCATGGCGACCCACTGAACAATGAGGCAAGAAACTGCGAGTGTGTGCCTGTGTGTGTGCTCCAATACCGCCTCGCTCAGAGGGGGTGTGTGTGTGTGCGCCCTATACTTTTACACCCACTTTGTGTTGCTTGTGTGTGTGTGTGTGTGTGTGTGTGTGTGTGTGTGTGTGTGTATGAGAGAGAGAGAGAGAGAGAGAGAGAGAGAGAGAGAGAGGGAGAGAGGGAGAGAGAGAGAGAGAGAGAGAGAACACACAAAGAGCGACACACTCCTTCTCTCCTTTTCAGAGAAGAGCTTGGTCAACTTGAGCAGAATGGAGGGAGGCAGATGACCACTAAGAAGAGAGAGAGAGAGAGAGAGAGAGAGAGAGAGAGAGAGAGAGATGGATGGTAGTTCTTGTCCACTGGAAAAAGAATGACCGTGCTGAATATTCAAACACTTGGTTACATTACTTCACCAGACACTTTATTAGAAACACTTCGGTCCAGCTCGCTAGTGTGCAGACTGAGCGACTAAAGTCCTGGGTGGCCGGAGTCCAGCCTTCTTGATCTCCTTGACCTCTCCTGAAAATTAAACTTTCTGATGGTAGATGCTGTAGTCTGACATCACCTGTGACAGGAGCTACCTGTAGAGCCGATGATTGTCGGAGACACCTTTACTCTTTACCTCTGTGGTCTGCTGTTGGGCTGAACTTGCTAGGGCCGCCTGATCTGGCCATGTTGGCAGTTGCCCTTCCCAGACTCATCTGCATCTACAGCCTTCTTTCTGAAGGCCTCAGAGAGCGCTTTGGATCTGGCCATGGTGATAACACTCGCTCAACTAATCATGAGGAGGCCAAACTAAATGTCTGAGGTTTATGTAAGACAGGCTCCTCCAAAATCCTCTCTAATAGTGTTCTAATCATCTGCAGCTAATATGGTGCAACTGTTCCTCGGTATAGCATTTTGGGGAGTAATGCATTTGGGGGTGTCCATCCATCCATCCATCTGCTTCTTCCTGGTCAGGGCACAAGTCAGGACTACCCCCTGGACAGAACGCAAGTTCTGCATTTCCATTAATTAATGAATTTTTGACTAATTAGGTTTGAGAGACATTTCTTCAGTTGAATGTGTTTAGCTATATTGCCTCTGTCCTTCTATATTATGCACGTCTTGTGCATGACATCTTAATTACTGTTAAACAGATCACCTAGGATTGGATTAAACTTGGATTAAATGGCATACATTACCAGTACCATGGTCCTTTAGTCCAGGCTAAGACTTCATTTTAACCAAGACTTAATCTGGGTCCAGGAAACTGGTCCCAAGTATCTCAGATTGACTTGAAGTGACTTACGGCTCTTTTGGAGGAGCTCCAAGCATGACTGAAATGCTGTACAGTGTGTTTCTCGTTCCTGCTGGACTTCATGCACCAAATACCTGACAGGCCTCCATAGAACAGTTCTGCTGCGATAACAATGACTCTGTGAGAGACGGCCGTTCTTTTCAAAGCCTATTTATTTTTCAAAATGAGGTATTTCAAAGTGCTATGAGTTGCAGCACTAAAATGTACATATAGAAAAAAGAGGAAGAGACAACATTCCCATTGACCCAGTTCTATGAACCCGATAGAAAAACAAGGTGAGCAAGGTAAATGGAGATAGGATGAAATTTCTGTACAAAAAGAATGAACATAGAAGAGAAAAGAGATAAAACAAGATAGTGATATCTACTCAACTCATTTTCATACGAAAATATAAGTATCAAATTTAGTATGTATCAGAAGCACACTAAAGCATACTGGAGGTGTAAGAATTAGTATCATGTGACGACAAAGGAGGGTAATAAGAAAGGAAAACAAAAACAATATATCATTATATTACAAAAGTCCTCACAAATCGAGGTCATACAGTACTTAATAAAGGTATATAAACTTCCAGTCTAGTTATTGGCAGCTTTTATGACTTTTCTTTTCTTATAAAAACCCAAAGACAAGTTCTGTATACAAAAAACAAGGCAGACTGAGAGTGTAGGATTTTTTTTCCATAGCTAACTATTTACAAAAGTGACTGACACCAAGGTGCGCAGAGGTACATCCAGGGGCTTCAGCACCAGTGAGAGAGGTGTGTGTGTGTGTTTATATATATATAGATATATATATGAGTCAAGGGACTGACTCTCTTAAATGCATTCAGTTTCGTGTCATTTTTTGAACCAAGAGAGTGAAGGCAAAGAGTGTGTCTTATTGAGTGTTCCTCGTGGACTTCCACATTCCAGAACGGCAGACGTGTGAAAATCCGAGGGAGAAAAGGTTTGCAGGTCAACACTGACGGAAAAAAAAAAGGAATAATAAAGAAACGTGGGCTAGAGTTAGGGATTTTCACTCCTCCATCCCCCTCTCCCTTCCCTGCTGTATTGAATTTTGCTTGTCTTACTTGTCCTTGATGTGACTGGAGTGACAAAGTAAACCCTAAACATTCTTGACGTCAAAAAATGTGCAAAAAAAGTGGCGGCAGTGAGTGTCCGTAGGGCGGTGGTTCTTCGCCTGGGTCCTAGAGCATCCCTGTCCGGGACATTTGGGGATTTTTCCCTGCTCTAACACACCTGATACAACAAATCAGATAAATAAAAATCCCTTCCTGCACTGATGTGGGTGCAATTAGGACAGTGGCTGTCACCTCCAGTTGTGGAGACCTCACTGACTTGCACACTTTCATGCATTTCCTGCCTATCGCCAAGCCATTCATTGGGCTGGATTAAGTGTGTTGGGGCAGGTAATGCTCAAAATTGTGCAGGGCATTTTGTCAGAGCAGGGAAAGTTCTAAAAATGTGCCGGGCACGGCTACTCCAGAACCAGGGCTGGAAACCACCACCGTTAAGAGTCTGTTTTTTTGGGCTGCTAGCCATCAGCCACGAGCCGTGTGGCCGTTTAGCCTGCAGCTGCGAGCCGTGTTAGCGTTAGCATTAGCTGTTAACGAGTCCTGGCTTGCTCCAGCCGGCGCAGAAGCTGCTGCCGCCTGGCCTGGAGCCTGTCCTTCTCTTGCCGGAGCCTCAGCTCCTGGGTTTCCAGCGAGCCTACATACTCGGCTGCCTTCTTCAGGATCAGCACCTTGGCCGCTTTGTCGTTGTGCGCCAGCTCAGGCACCTGGTCTCTCAGTGTCAGGAAGCTGGAGCGCAGGTCGTTGCGCCGCTGGCGCTCCAGGATGTTGTGGTTCCTCCGGCGCTCGCTGTCCTCTGAGTCGGAGCCACGGGAGCTGCTGCTGCTGCCGCCACCGTCGTTTCTCCTGAGCCGCTGGGTCCCGCTTGGGGAGTTCGGGGAGGTCGTGTGGAACTTAGAGCTCCGCAGCAGGTTGGAACCGCCCTCGGCTCGATGTTTCTTGCTGGGGGGAGCGGAGAGTGGCTCTGGAAGCTCGGAGTAGGGTGATGGGGCGGCATAGTTGTGTTGCTGCTGGTGGATGGAGGCGGCTGCAGTCCGCTTCAGGATGAGCTCCTGGGGAGCCTTGCTCACACCTGAACCGAGCCGGCCTGTTGCCTGAGAGTTGGAGCCAGTAGAATGGCTGCTGAGAGTCTTGCTGGTGGCGGATCGGCGCTTCTCTACGGTGACAACGTCGATCTCCTCCTCATCTTCCTCGTCCTCATCTTCGTCTTCATCTTCGTCGTCCACGTCCTCATCGTCATCTGTTGAGAAGCACAGAGTGAGTTTGAGTATTGTGACTGGCTAGAGTAGTGGATCACATGATCACCAACACATCACAACACAAGTCTAGGAGACAACCTCTTAACTGTAGACTTGTTAGTCAGCTATTAAGCTTGAGGCTAGTATGCACAGTTCGGTAACTGGGATGCAGGTTTTATGTACTCGCAATGGAAGAAAGGTCTGATTAACAGGTCTGACTGTACGTGGGGGTCAAACAAAACATGTGTGTCCTTGACTTTAGGCAGACAGGTATGAGCTTCATGTGTACCTGAGGAGATATGCTCACTTATTTTTTAATAGGTGTGTGAGCGGCTAAATGGTTTACAGGGGCAGCTGTGATTGCTCAATGGCATTTTTCACAAGGCGGCTCTCACTGTCAGTTAATAAACTAACTACCTCTGCAGGATTCCAGAGGATTCAACCCTAACCGGACCACCAAGCGTGACTCCACAGACACAAAGGCTTTAACTTTGATACCAATGTGTGTGTGTGTGTTTATGTGCATCACTGTTTAGCAGCTGCTTTGTGGAGGCATTTTACTAGCAGCCTTGTCCAGGTGCTGAGACATTTCAAGCCCCAGAAGGCAAACTGGGATCAGTGTGTCGCCTCAGGGCCATATTTATGAGATAATGGAGGTGATTATCAGCTAAGCCACTCATGAAGTGTGTTTGCCATTTACTGGCTATCACTTCAAACGTGCTCCACAGGAACTCGTCTGCGTGTGGTAGGGAGAGACGGGACAGGGCAGCTTTGCGGAAAGGCAAGACAGTCTCTCTCTCTCTCTCTCGCTCGCTCGCTCTTTTTTTAGCCCCCCACCCCCCAACCACCGTCTCTGCTAGAGGCTATGTTTTATTTTGGATTGTTGGGGGGAGAAGGGGGAAGAGTGTGAGTGCCGGAAGACTGTTGTAATGGCCAGGCCTTATTATTGGCGGGCTTCGGCCAAGCAGTGGTGATGCGATCGCGTCTTAAGCTGCTGGCCTGGAGTCGCGCCAGACGGACAGCTGAAGGAAGACTGCGCTCCTTCAAAGCCCTCACCCTGCAAAGAGAGACGGCTGGTGCGTTTTTTTCCCTCTTGGCTATTATTATTCCGTGCCTTTCAGCGAATCCTCTCAGCCTGCCAAGTCAAGCCCAGAGCAGCAGTCCCACACAAATACACACACACACAAAGGTAGTATTCCTGTCTTTATGGAATACTTCCATTGGCTTCTGTACTACTGTACTCAAAGCTGCTGTACTACACCTACACCAAATCTCAGCTTAACCTCAGGAACCAAACACAAATACTTTGGTTCTTTTACATTTCCAAAAAGTGAAAAAAAAAAGGAAGGCTATTTCTCCCCCCATTTTTCTGCCCCATTTTTCTAGCCAGATGCCTCTACAGCGTTGAACCGCCCACGCCGTCCAAGCCTGGGGATATTCTAGTCCCCATCAGGAGCTAAAAACACCCTCACACATACACAAACACAACGCCACCTCTACACACGCGCGCCCTCTGTGCCAGCTCTTACACTCTTCCCCACGTGCGACTGTCGTTCTTGATTTGCATATGAAAACTGAGCTTAATGAAGCCCCGGCACTATGACTGCATCCCAAATGGCTCCGTACTCCCTCCATAGCGCACAGCGTAAGACATGAAATAAAAGCATCTCCTAGTCCAATAGGGATCAACTAGAGACTCAGCCTCAGTGCATCTGCAATCATGTACCTATTGTGCAGCACATAGGTCAAGAAAATAAAAGGCTTATACACTTGGGCTTAAACCTTAGGCTGAATCAATCATGTATATTTGACACTACATAGAATATGAAAATAAAGGATTATGCACTTAATGGGCATTCAGTTGGGACTGTGGCCACAGCAGACCCGGGTTAAACCCTTCAATCTTCACTAGTACCCTTTTTTCCATCAATTTATGAGGAACCCCCTAAAACGAATGGTGGAAATCTCCTTGTTTGACGGCACTTGGCTAAGCCTACAGTCATCAAATCCTCACACAAAAGGCGCACTGCCAACTGCCTCCAAGTTTTTTTTCGGGTATCAGCGCCCCCTACCGGTAACACTGCGCTACTAATCCCTCACTGCCACTACATAGACTCTGCGTTATGACCTCTGGATTGACTTAATCCCAGATAATTAGCCAAAAGGTAAATTATTTAATATTATAGTGCTTTTTTGCACAAAAGCTACACAGCTAGGCCAACGACTATATGCTGTCCTACTAATTTTAGACTATTATTAGTAAATGACTTTACTAACTTATTATTAAAACTGAATTAAAAGCAATGGCGTGCATTAAAGATCACTCCTTGTTGAAGTGCTGCCGGACGCTGTTATCAGTCTCTAAAACTTACCGGAGTCGCTGGCGGACTCCTCCTGCTCGGGTCTGGGCGCTCTGCCCTTGAGCACGGGGAAGGGGAACACCACGGCGGGGTCCACGCACTCCGCCACGCCTCTGCTGGGCTCGGGCTCGGGCTCCCGCGGAGGCTCCGGCGCCTTGGCCACGCTGCTCTTGACTCCGGCGGGTGCGACCGCGGCTTTCCGCGCCAGCTTCTCGCTGACGGCCCGCTCGAGCTTCTCGCGCGCGGAGAAGCCGCTCCACATGCAGTCCCGGAGGACGATGGAGTCTCC